>NC_139805.1:7850558-8241741 GCF_963457635.1 Microchirus variegatus
AATGTAAGATTAATCCTGCATTTATCTTTTTTTAATGCCAAATAATAAACAGATAAGACCTTCTGAGGTTAACACCTACTGTGACCAAAGCAGTGAGTCATGAGTGGCAGGTGAGTTGTAGTTTTCCTACAGGAATGCGGTCTGCTAATGTCTGAGTGAGGGATCTTCAATGTCCTCCCCAGAGAATGTGTAATGTGAAGGTCTAAGGAGAGACTGTACAGACTGTAAAGCCCTTTGAGGAAAACTGTGTTCGTGATGTTGGACTATGCAAATAAAATTTACTTGATTGGCTGATGTCATTCCCAGATATGGATGCCAATTACGGAGGAGGGCTGTTTGATATGGTGAAAGGAGGAGCTGGGAAGTTCTTCAGCAACTTCAAGGACAACCTGAAGGACACGCTGAAGGACACATCAACCAAGGTCATGCATCAGGTCGCCACGTAAGTGACTTCTTTATTCAGACACAAAGATCTTTGTACTGTTTGTTATTTTCTTTAGTTGCAAAAAACAGCAAAAAGTCTACAGTAAACAGAATGATGGATTTGGAATATTTTATTTTATAACCAATGATTTTACCATAACAATTAATGTCAGGCTTGTGTTTGACATCACATTCTACGGATAACTGAATTCATAATTTCAAAAAGGTGTGAGCACTCAACTCTACTGTGCTTTAGTATTATTCCATTACATGTTTTTCTGTCTCAAGAAAAGTCAAATGTGATTAAGAGCTTCACCCTTAAGTTTTTGTGGATGGTCTCAGAGGACAAGAGACATAATTTGTCATCCAGTCTGGAAAATGTCCTTGTTTGCGTGTTCAACCAAGCTTTCACTAGTAATTTACCAAAGTGCCAGCGCCACAGCTCTGTGACTGTGACCCACATTTACAAATCAAGCCGACAACCAGCTTAATGTAACTGTGAAAAACAGATCCACTACAAAGTTACATTTAAGAAATGGATCTACAGAATATTGTGATGCCTCATATTATATCAATCAGACACATGGTATATGTATGATGATATTTTCATCCTGTAAAAGATATTTATGATATGATAATGTATACGTACGTCACTGGTAAACTGAATGTTGTTTCAGTTACTGAACCTAAAATGAGCTCTAGAAGGAGAAGAAAGGCAGCAGAGTCTGGCACAGCTCGGTCGTTCCAGTGTGTTTGTGCACAGGCATCTGCACAGGGCAGCACAAAGGGGGCTCTGTACTAGACACAGACACATGCACACACACATGCACACACTCTGCGTGGTGGTGACATATTGAATCTCTCTATGCTGATGTGCTCGGCTGATCAGTGCCAGTGATTAAAGTTCCTCTCGTAAACAAAGAGGCACCGACGAGGCTTTTAACTTCTACTTTGTCATCATAAAATTAGAGGTTTTGCTAGTCCACTTGTCAGTTCATTTCATATTACACAGACGTGACATCATCTAGTCGTGAAGTGTAAAATGTGAAAGCAGCTTCATTTGCTGGTGACACCGATTCAACTCCATGTTGACGAGGGGGAAACACGTGGTTCCTGCAGGTTTATCAGTTTTGTCAGGGGAAAGACACAATCGGTTGTGTTTTCAAATTTATTTCCATCCAAAAGATGGCAGTAAAGCAACATCATGGATGCAAACTGCTGTTAAAACCCTCAGAGAAGAAGCAGCAGTTTGGTCTGCTGCTCTTTCATACTAATGTGGTGGAAACTGATGCTTCTGGTTTTAGTCCTCAGCCATAAAAACAAGTCAATGTTTGTAAGTGAATTCCCGAATTTCATATATTTAGTTTGAAAAAGACCAGTCGACCTAACCTTTAATGCATAAAAGGACACCCAATACAATACTTACCAAGAATTATAAATCAAAACTAATACAATTAGCATGTTAAATTGTCAAGAATCAGCTGACTTTTCAAACTTATATTAATATAAAACATATTTTCCATAAGAAAAAAATTGTTCTTCCAACTTCTAAATTCACAAACGTGTGGTGCAGGTGGAGAAGCTGAGAGAAAGGGGCATGTCACACACAGTTATTGAGGCTGATGTGGTAAAGTGGCTGTGACGCCCCCTGCTGGTTGCACTAAAACACCAACAAAAAACTGAAAATCCAAATTAAACGTACATTCTATTGTAGATAAAAGTAATCAAGGTCTGGTTTTCATAGATATGAAGGCACGGCAGGTAAATGGCAGGCCAACGACCGGAAAAGGGGAAGGGAGGTTTGGGGAAGATGGAAAGCAGACAGTACAGAGACAATAGAAGAAGACGTTTACAACATTAATGACACAGGCAACAATGACAAACACACATTGAAACAATATTTCCTCTGTGGGTACTACAACAACAACAACAACAACAACAGCGCTGTCTGTCTGAGGTGCTGACACAGCAGAACTACGAGGAAACATTTCTCTCTCACACACACACACACACCTAACTTTTGACTAAGTAAATGTAATCTTAATTGTTCCTCTCCTCTTCTCTTCTTGTCTCCTTTCCTCTCCTCTTGTCTTCTCTTGTCTCCTCTCGCC
Source organism: Microchirus variegatus (assembly GCF_963457635.1). NCBI lineage: Eukaryota > Metazoa > Chordata > Actinopteri > Pleuronectiformes > Soleidae > Microchirus > Microchirus variegatus. Next base: position 7,853,093 of record NC_139805.1, read on the forward strand.
TCTCTGTCTCTCGCACCTCTCCTTGCTGAATTATTCATGTGGGTTCATTGTGCCAAATAGCCAGTGTATTGCTGATACAGAAGGATTCATTTCATCAGGGCCCTGTGTGTGTGGTTTGGTGTGTGTGTTTGTGTCGACTCTGTTTATTTACGTTTAATTTGAATTTTGGGGGGTTTATTTGTGAGTACATGTAAACCATAGCAGCTAAGATGTACATGTACATATTTCATCACATCACCTACTGTTTAACAACCTGGTCACAAGCTCACTTCACGACTCTGTTACCATGACAGTATTTGTATATAAACAGACACAAGAATCTAGTTCAGCTCCATCACTGATCTCTATTACAAAGATAATGATTGTTTGGCTAAATTGGGAGAACATGATACAATTTAAACATGCGGATACAAAATCTTCTCCATCGGGTCCACTAGAGCAGTGGTTCTCAACCTTTTTGAGTCGCGACCCCGCCCCCCCGCCATCCACACACACACACCGATGTGAACGCATGATGGGTATGATGGATAAAGCACTGTCCGCGGTGCTGAAACAACACCTGAAACAATTTTTTTATTTAAAAAAAAATATTTTTCCAAAATGATTTGGCGACCCCCAGAAATCATCTCGCGACCCCAATTGGGTCGGGACCCCAAGGTTGAGAATGGCTGCACTAGAGGGACATGTAGAGGAGATCCTCTTCATCGGCACTTAGAGAACCACGTACATTGTGTGTGTTTGGGTCACTAGAGACTCAGTTAAAGCACCAAGTCATGTTGTGCTTCAGGGTTAATGTTTGTACATGAATAGTGTGTGTGCTTCTGTTTACACCTCTGCCCTCACTATGTCTGCATGTGCACAGCTATGTTATAACGCTGACTTTTTATTATTTAGCTCAGTTCACTGTTGGCCACATGTAATCGAAGCAAAAGGCCAAATCAAATGTCATCCATATATTTTATTTTATTCATTCAAGTCAAAGGAGGTTGAATCTCAACCTTTCTGATCTTTCAAAATCCATTCAATTGTTTGAAATTTCAGTCACATAATACTAATGGGTGAATGCTTAATTTTTGTCTAAAAGCTATTAGTTATACTAAAGTACAGAAAACGTACAGTGGGTCGGCTACATTCTGTGTAAATGTGATTTGAAATATTTAGAATATTGTTACGCTTGTTTTGCTTTGTGTTTGAAGGACTACATAATATGCAGGATTTAAAATGAATTTCTTTCTCTCTTTCAGGTACACTAAAGGGGAGCTAGACATTGCCTACATCACATCGCGGATCATAGGTAAACACATAAGCTGTGTACATAAACACAGAGGCAGTTTGTTTTACATGTAAAATCATGCATAAAATAGACTGCATACAATTATCACTATAATGGGATAGTTGCATTCATAAACACAGTCACACATCCTTATGGCTTCTCTTCAAGAGCCTCCAGAGGAAGCTCTCATACCACTGGTAGTACACGAACCACAGTTTTAGAACCATGGCTATAGACGACACATAGTCTGCTGTACATTTTACCCACAAGGCTTTGTATCTATCAAACATCTGAATTCAAATCTATAATTTCTCACAATGGCAGCTCAAATGTGGACTTTTGTTTTCCAGTCATGACATATCCAGCGGAGTCGGTACAGATCGGCTATCAGAACCACATGGAGGACATGCGCTCCTTCCTCGACAGTCGCCATGCCGACCATTACACTGTTTTCAACCTGTCTCAGCGCAACTATCGTGGCGCCAAATTCTCCAACAGGGTGAGTGTGACACTGCTTTATGAGGCCACTTGAGATTAAGTCATTACAGAAATATTTGCTCATAAGTACTTGTCAGTGGTTGCTGGACCATTTTCATTCGCTGCATTAATACAACACCAGAGTGAGATGTGACTAGTTATTTCCGAGTAGCTGGCTATTTTTGGTCTGCCTGCATTTGCTGCTGCATGTACTCATAAACCTTTAAAGCACCCGTAGCAAAGCCTTTAATTAGATTTGCCCATCAGGCCTGTCATTCCCTTTTCCTCCTCCGTCTGCAACGAGTAATTTTTGTCCAGAGAGTAAAAAATACAGGACACCAACAGAAACTTTAAGCACCAGCAGATCCCTGAGCTTATCAAGTTGTTTCTTCCAGTTATTGAGTTCTTAAGACTCCTGCTCTATTCAACGAAATAGTATTGTGTACTTGAAGTCAAATAATGTTGTATACTGTAGTGCCAGAAGATTTTGCGGTGCTATTTTATTATAACCCGGGTTCCTTGTATCACGGCAGCACAGCTGTGATCTGTATAGATCAGTGATTTCCACCCTTTAGCTGTGAAGATTCTACACTGAGGAGTCAAGCTGTGGAGTTAACATGGCTGAGTTGGCTCCATTGACTCTGCTTGTGGAAATTGTTGTATCTCTAGCAGATGACTCACTGCGGTAACTGGTGTGTGGTGGTGCTTTTCTGCTGTTGCCAATCTCCACCTGTCCCCTCTTCCCCATCTTTTTCTTGCTCTTAACAATTCTACTGCCTCCACTCTCTGTCCTATCTCTGTGCTTTCCTTTTGTCTTCCTCTAATTCATTTGCTTTCTGATTCTTCTTTGGCCTCTTTGCCTCTGCTCATGTCTGTTTCTCTGTCTCTTCTGCAGGTTTCAGAGTGTAATTGGCCTTCCCGCCAGGCTCCCAGCCTCCACAACCTGTTTGCTGTGTGTAAGAACATGCACAACTGGCTCAAACAGAATCCTAAGAACGTGTGTGTCATCACCTGTTCGGTAAGAAAACGGTCAAAATCCCTCTTTCATGTCCATCCTCTATTTAATAATCACTCCTACCAAATAACAGTCCCTCAGCATTCACTCGTGACTTGAAGACTTGTTTTAGATCTCTTGTGAGCCACTTTTGAATCAGTGTTGGAATTGATGCCTTCAGTGTCCCCCAGTGTCCACTCTAATGTACTGTTACAGACAGGTTGTTCTCCAGCCGGTAATTTTAGAGCGCTTTAGAAAGCCAAAATACAAAAATCTCCCTTTAAACCTCACTCGAGAAGAGGTTTTTACCACTACAGAACATTTAATCAAATATAACCCCGTTTTTTTTCCCTCATGTATAAGAAAAAACGTCATCTCCACTTTCCTTGAGATGAAAGCTCCCAAATCTCCTTATCCAGCTTCTTTCCTGTGGGTTTGGTCTCTATCTTGTCTCACAATCGCCAGCTCTGCATAATGAATTATTGGCCCCTCATATTTCTAAAGGTTTCTGTCAAGTTCCTATCTTTAGTTTATCCACCTCTTTCGTTACATGGCATTTGGAATTAGACATGCACATACCTGATAAAGAAGAGTAGAGGAGCATTATTGTCCAGCCAACCTTAAAGGCTAAAATATCCATAATTGATTTTCTGTGTTTTGGGAAGTCTTAACATTTACAGCTAAATACTTTGCAATACAAATGTTGTTTTTTTTTCAACAACCACTAATATATTCCAAGAAACAGTGAGCCTATTCTTTGGTAGAGTTTGTGGTTTTGTTTTGTTTGAATTTTTTAAGGCTTTGAATCACCAAGATGTTTTAATTCCTCTGTAACCTACAACAAACTAAGCAGACAGCAAGAATTTATAAAAGACAGGACAAAAGAGGTAAACTTACATACTTTCTAATGATTCTGTGTTTCTCCCTCACAATGTGTCTTTAAGGACGGTCGTGCTCCCTCGGGTGTTTTGGTCTGTGCCATGTTCTGCTTCTGCCACCTCTTCAACAACCCAGTTCCTGCCATGCAGCTGCTCAGCGCCAAGAGACCCGGTTCTGGCCTCTGGCCCTCACACCGCAGGTTTGCATTCTCCACTGTGGGACAGAATGGGAAAGAAAAGAGGGGAAGTGAGAGGAAGAAAATGGAGTAGAGGGATATTGTTGTTGCTGAAGCTGCTGCAAATAAACTCTTGATGTCTCTGCTGCATACATCTGTGTTTCTACACAATACATATGTGTAGTAAAACTACTAAAAGTGGCATTAGAGCAAAATGACTCAGAAAGTGAGTGGAAAGACCTGTCATAAATGAAGCATTGTCAAAATGACTAGTGCCTGCTTTATGTGTGTGTAACCTGCAGTGCTGGCATACACTCACACTTTGATTGACACATAATTACCTTTTATGCACAAGCTGTCATATTTGCATGTTAATGAAACAATTTCCTTGTAATTCAAAGTCTCGGTACAAATTGACTCAGACTTTAGGAGAACTGCAGCAATAAAATGCTTCTGGGCAGAGCTCAAATTTGATTTGGCTGCACGTATCAGAGCGATTCACATTTCCAGCATTCGGGCAAGTAGGACTGCTCACACTTGGCATTAAAATGCATTCTCGATGTGTCTCCTGTGTCCACATAAGATTGGACATGATGGTAGGACAGGGGAAAGAAAGAAGAGAGACCACATCACACTTGTGTTGCGCTCCCTCCACTGGCTTCCTATTTGTTTTAGGATTGATTTTTAAAATGTTATTGTTGGTTTTTAAAGGTCTTAACAGTTTGGTACCATCTTACCTCTCGGAACTTCTTTTTCTTCACACTTCATCCAGAGCTCTGAGGTCTAATAACGGGCTGATTTTAGATCTGCCAAAATCAATTGGGCCTTTTCTGTAGACTGCCCTTAAACTACGAGTTACGAGTTACCCATGGAAATTAAATCTGCTTCCACCAGTGAACATTTTAAATCACTTTTAAAGACCAACCTCTTCTCCAGGGCCTTCAATTCAGTATAAAAGTAGTCAACCCGGACACTTCAATGTAGTTTTTATCATTTTCCTATTCTATTATGTCATTGTTTTATTTTTTTTATTGATTTTATATTTTATACCTAGCTTAAATAAGGTGGAACTCTTTGAAAAAAGAACTTGTTGACTAGCGTAAAATAACAGCCGCATATTAGATGATGTCATCTGAAGAGCTGGTCTTTAACCTGTTGTGAGGATTGATTGCACTGGAATGTGGCCACATCTGTCCCCAAACCACTTCCAAATGAGGTTTTTGAGTTCATATTTGCAGCAAATTTGGTGGTGCCATGAGGCTTTCAGACACTAACAAAGGAAACATAATCTTGTCCCCATGCAGGTACATCGGCTATGTGTGTAGTATGGTGTCAGAGAAGCCCAGTCTGCCCCACTCTAAGCCCTTGGTGATCAAGTCCCTCACCATGAGTCCAGTTCCCTGCTTCAACAAGCAGCGCAGCGGCTGTCGGCCCTTCTGTGACGTCCTCATTGGAGAGACAAAGATCTTCACCACTGCACAGGAGTATGAGAGGATGAGGTAGTGACACATCATGTTTTCTTCTCCTTTATGTTCATCGTTTTTTGTTTGTTTAAATTACTGTCACATTACATTTTTCCTTCACTTACCCACCTTCTTCCTTCTGTATCATCGTGCCTTGCCTCCCACCAGAGAGCACAGGGTCCAAGATGGCAAGGTGGTATTCCCTCTGGGCGTCAGTGTGCAAGGAGATGTCGTGGTGTCGGTCTACCACATGAGGTCGACCATCGGAGGACGTCTGCAGGCTAAGGTACACCGATGTACACATGATGACGAATCTCGCAGAATCCTGATTAGACAGAAATGGGTCACAGAATATTAGAATGACGTAACAGCCATCAAACTGTCTGAGGATGTGGTGGCAACTTATTTTAGATACATGTGCATTTTCAGTTTAAAAGCAGCAAACGCTTTTTTGGTTACACAATGAGAAACATTCAACAGACTTACCAGTAATTAAATATTTGTTAATTTGAACACCTCACTTGTTTCCCCCCACACAATTTCTGTTTATCTTGTTTCAATGGTCTTATCTGATTGTTTAAATGGTCCCAGAAATATACTAGAAAATCCATGTACTAGTTTTTAAGAGTTGTAGTGGTTGAACCGACCGTTTGGGTAATAGCTTAAGTTTTGTCTTTTAAAATCTTTTTAGAGAAACATAAATTACATTTGTTGTTGTTTTTTTCCTGTTAGGTGTCCAACACTCAGATCTTTCAGATCCAGTTCCACACTGGCTTCATTGCTCCTGGTACCACCGTGTTAAAGTTTAACAAGTGAGAACATTTATCTTCTCTTCACCACCTTTTAAAAATAATGATTTTCAGTTCTATAATGGGATACACTTCCTATCACCTTCACGCTCATTTCTCCTCTCAGGCCAGAGCTTGATGCATGTGACTCCCCTGAGAAGTATCCCCAGCTGTTCCATGTGATACTGGACATGGAGGTAGAGGGTGTGGACAAGCAGAAAGACCTGACTCCACCGTGGGAGCAGTTTCCCTGTAAAGACCTCAGTCCTAGCGTGCTGTTCTCCTGCCACCAAGAACATCAGGATGCACTGGCTGTTGCTGGTAATGTAGGAATGAACACATAAGGGCTCAAATAATGTAAAACAACGATGCCTGTGGTGGGAATTTGGAAGATAGGGAATCTTGTTATGACTTAAAAAGCTCCAAGCTTAGTTTTTTGTAGCTTCAAGGGATTCAAGTCAGCGTACCAAGGTTTTCTGTCCATGGTAAAACATGTATCCACTGCCACGTTGGTCAATAATAGAGACTGGCTTATTCATGTACAGTTATGCTTGTTATGCAGTTGTGCTTGACACAAATACATAAGACGATACACAACTGCAAAATACCATAGATCGACATGTAGGCTCACAAACCCACTAATGTGACTCTCATTTTTATTCTTGCAAGATGAGATGGAGGGCTTGGATCTGGAGGGTAAGATGGTAGAGGAGACCACAGATCTGTTAGAGATCTGGTTTTTACATTTATGATTTGTTTTGATTGAATTGATATCAACCCCACTCTTGTTAAGCAGTGACATATCATTTTGGTAGAAAACCTGCCTTAAATCAAAATATCAACCCAATTTAAAACCTGAATAAACTGTATTCAGTATTCATTGTGCTTTTTTTGTTTGTAAACAGTGAAATGTTTTTGAAAAAACAAGGTTGGTTATGGAATGAGGAAGTAAAACAATGCAGCCATGGGCATTTTAAATGAAAATGTTCTACCAAAGTGAAATATTGCTGTGAATTAATAACAGCCAAGTACACTTTTCAATTGCCACACTATTTATCCTGTACTTCTTTGAACGCATAATAAACAAAGTGTGTTTTGTTGTAGATAATATCTCCTCCAATTAGATGAAAGCAGCGACCTGCCTATTGACAGACTTTAAATGTGTAGAATACAATATTAGGAGTAATAGCTGGTTCTTGTAGTGTTTTTATAATCAACTATATAGTTATCTCCTACTTTGCTCTTGTCCCCTTTTCTCTTAAACCTGCTTTGGATTTCTGTCATGTTTCTTTCTTTCAGTCATTTTTTTCTGTTTCTGTTTCTGCAGAGCCAAGCAGGCCCCGCACAGGTCCACACGGTCGGGGTCACTGCGAAGAAAGCGAGCCCTCTGACGATGAGATGCTGTCTCTCTCCAGCCAGCGCAGCAGTGTGAGCACAGCCTCCCATAAACCTGACCTGCCTGCTGCAGCGCCACCTCCACCTGCTGAGGAAGTGGATCTTCTTGGCCTGGACGGGGAGGAGCTCAATCACCCACATGCTTCACCACAACCCCAATCTGCTGCAGCCACAGCCACTGACCTTCTCGGGGACTTGTTTGGGGCCACAGCTCAGCCAGCCAGTGGGCCATCATCCTCTCAGTCCACACCACACAAAGTAGTCCCCAACACTGCTTCACCATGTCACTCTCCTGCGCCAGGTGAGAAAACAGCTTTGAAATTACATTTGACTTAAAAGCACAGTGTTTTTAAAAGGGTTTGTTGTGTTGCAAAAAAATATTCTCACACTTTCTTACTCACATTTTGGGTTTTGGGTTTTAAAGATGGAAAGTCAGTGAAGTTCGTCCTTGACCCTAGAAATGGTCTAAAAAAATTACGAAATTAGGTCCAGTTACTTTTCTCTATATCTCATGATTTTGAGCAGATTATTTGCATTTTAAACTTCATGAATTAAACAAAATTATAAACGGATACATTTGCAAAGCATTGAATAAGCTATAATTATTATAAAGTGAATTATTTATATATAAAATATATATTATATATATTATTTATAAATAATTCACTCGAATACACATACCAGGGTCATTGAAAACTCTCAACCCTCCATATGGAAAGTTAGAAGAACTTACATTTAATATTTAAAACTCTATACAAAAACAAGTATTTTTGAAGATAAAAAAACACAGTTGTACCTAATGTATGTACAGAACCAATTAAATTACAATAGGTGTAAATTTCTATCACAACACCTTTAGAACTGAGATTTCCAGATCAATCACGATAAAGTTTTTAAAGTGCTCTGCAAACGTTTTCATGAACAAGGGCAAACAAAGTAAGAAAAGCCAATTTTCCCCAGTTCAGTGCAGGTAAGTTAAGAGTGCCACCTGGTGGAGAAAGGCTTCAAACTGTTAACTGTGTCAATAGACTGCAGTTTACTCAAAATGGCTTTGTCACAAAAGCATACAAATTAAGTTTTTTATGTTGAGTCTCCATACTCATCTAGAAAGTGAACTATACAAGAGGGGTTCATGTAGATAACAGTCCAGTACTCTTAAAAATGTTGCCTGTTAACGATTATTTTCACTTATTTCTTTCTTATTTCTATTATGATTTAAAAGCACTCAATGACATCAATTTTCCAATCATTCTGCTGCATGTTCAATTTTCAATTCAATTCAATTTTTTTTACCCATTTCAGTGAACAGAAACCAACAGATAATCCAGAAAATGAAAAGAGTAACATATAGTTAGACAGTAGAGCAAGAGTGACCTAATTATAGATAAAGGTATACCAGGAGTTGAGCCTTCGAGCGGCCAAAGAAGATCATCCCTCCCTACGGTGTGTCAAGTCACAATCCCAAAGGCAAAAGCCTGTAATGTAAAGGTGGAAAAGATAAACTGTATTTTGTTAGAATTGGAAAATAAGAATGGTGGACAATTTTCTTCTCCACAGCATTTGACCCCTTTGGGACAGGTCCAATGCCTAAGCCTCAGGACATGATGGGCTCATTTCTTGGACAAGGTAATGTGGGGCAGCCAGACCCCTTCCTGCATGCTGCTCGCTCTCCATCACCCACCCTGCAGCCCACAAGCCTCGGTAAGGCATGTTTCTGCTTGGACACCTGCTCACTGCATTGTGAATGTAGTAGAAAAGACATTTCATAAGTCTGCGTACCAAATCAGGGTAAGGCGTGTTTTACCATCTCTGCAAGTCTGTGGCCACATGTGAACACATACATGCATTGAAAAAAATTGCATCCAAACCTCATTTTCTGTATTTTAATGTTTTCTTTCTGACACTGGCTCTGCCTTTTTTAATTGCTACTCTTTGTTTGACGTTTGCATGATGAATGATGGGAATTTGCAGCACCTAAGTACTTTTGCATGGAAACAACTTGAGCCTTGAAATTTTGTCTCCAGCATGAAACATTCTGCTACATCAAAATGAATTTTTCAACCTGAAGTTGTCCAAAGCCAATATTTTAACCTGAAGTTTGGAAGGATCGCAATATTATCGATATATATATCAATATCCATTTCTTTAAGTTTTTGTGTTCTCTTGGAAATATCTTCAAGGAAATCAAAGAAAGTTTAGCAGTTTAGAGCTGAAACAATGAATTGATTATTCAATTATTAATCGATTACTAAATTAATTGTTAACTACTTCAATAATCGATTAATCGGTTTGAAGCTTTTTTCATGATTAAAAGAAGATTTCTGATTGTTTCAGCTTCTTAAATTTGCTCCATATAACAAAAAAATCATTAAAGGTGAATCATTTGTCTGTGGACAAAACAAGACATTTGAGAACCTCATTATTTCCAGGTTTGACAAACACTGATCGACATTTTTTTTAACGTTTTCTGACATTTTATGGTCCAAACGTTTAATTGATTAATTGAGAAAATAATCAATAGATTAATCAATTATGAAACTAATTGTTAGTTGCAGCGCTAGTGCAGTAGTCACTCACTCTACTCAGATAAAACGGATGACTGATATGTTATCGCATATCAGTGTATAATACTATTTTTAAAATGAATACCATAAAATATAGACCTGTTGGCCTGAACCTAACCTGAACAATAAACAGCAGCTCCCAAACAAACGCTTTCGCATGAGACTCAAACCTGTTATTATCATTTTGGCTGGCTGTGTGTGGGTGTATGTCATTCACCGTGTGTCTTTGTGTGTGATGACCTTGATGTGCTTGAATAGGCCGGAGTTCCCCTGTTCCACCCTCCACCCCAACAGTCAACATTCAGCAGCAAAACGCCATGGGAGGATGGGACTGGAACAGACCTGCTAACACAGGCGCAGGTACTGCCAACCACACACACACTACACAAACATACACTGCACTGGCTGTTCATGTAATCATTTATTTAAGGCTGCAGTGCATAAAATGTTGTGATTTTGTTGTTGGTGTCACTATTATTCAGCCACTGTTTGTAACAGTATTTGTATATAGTGTCCTTTATTGTCATCTATTAAACCTGCCTGAGGTAGTGTTTGTATGTATACACCTGCTGTGCTGGGGCAAGAGGCATTTATCCCATCAAACTGCTGAACAATCAGATTTAGAGCAGTAGAATTCACTTGAAATGTTCTCTTTTGAGTCATACTACAACCTTTTTGCAGCAGTCTCGCATTAGTACAATGTTGCTGTTGCCGCCGTCTGTCTTGACATAAAATGAATCACTTCCTGCGTGCAGCACGGTAATCTCGCTGGGAGGACACGAGATCTAGTAAACAGTGAGAAACACAAGAGAGTCATGTGGAGCTGATAGACTGATATCATCGTCAAATGAGTTCACACAGCGCTGTTTAAGCTTAAAGGCAGGGTTCTTATTTTTGGACATTGAATTGTATGACATATATACCAGTTGTTGAGTGGATGCAATGCTGTCAAATCATTAAAGAGTCTCAGGTTCAGAGATCTCTCCATGGTTCTGAGCGGAGAAAAGTAGTTCTGAGAGAGAGCCAGGGTCATAAAATTAACACGTTTTGCCCCAAAAACCAACATTGATATTATGTTAACACATTTGAGCAATAAAACTGCCGTCAATCATTATGTCAGAACATTCTATCAATTTGGCATTATTTTCAGGTCTGTATCACTACGGCAGGCAGTCACACAAATCACAGATCGAGGTGTATCACCTGTTTTAATCAGAGCATGTGAAAGAAATTGTGAAAGAAAACATGTCCGACTATGAAAACGATGAAGACGAACCATTTTAGAGAAGATCCAACGGGATATCTATCAGAGAGAGAACAGGCCGAAAGATTTTTAAAAGTTACACTGCAGTTTTACTGTAGGGAACCAGATAAATCTGGGTCTCCTATGTATCAATCTAAGCTTTTCTCTGCACTATTACCATGTGTGTATTTGTTCAACAGGAGGCTTTGGTGTGGGCAGCCGATCAGCCACAACCAGCCCCACAGGCTCAGTCCACAGCACCCCCACCCACCAAACCAAGCCAAGCACCCTGGATCCATTTGCAGACATAGGCAATCTGGGAGGAAACCTTGGAGGTAATTCACATGACATTTTTTTTTCAGTCTCGTCTTTTCTGCCACCTTCTCACCACCATAATCCCTGGCCTTATCTCTTCAGGAGGTTCTGGCTTCAACAGCAAACCCACCACTCCGACTGGAGCAACACCCTCTTTTCCTCCCATGGGCTCCCCATCGAGGCCTCCTCCATCGCCCCAACATGCGGGAGGGTGGCAGGCTCACGCAGGAGCCAGCTTCCCAACTTGGCAGGCAGGTGCTGGAGGCAATGTAGGTTGGCAAGGACAAGGCCCTGCCCCACAGCCAAAGCCCAGTCCCAGCCACACGTCCATGCCTCACACGTCACCTCAGAACCGGCCCAACTACAACGTCAGCTTCTCTGCAATGGGAGGAGGCTCACCCAGTGCTGCGGTTAAAGCACAAGCTGCCATGGGTAAGAGGAAGTTTGAATTTTGCTTCAGCGACGAGTTAAATCCCTGCAGAATTGCTGTATTTCCTGATAGATTAAATTTGTTTGTTGCGAGTATGAGTGATCTTGCAAAAATGTATGGCATGTCACCTGTAGCAGGCAATGCAGAAACACGATGAATATAAATGACTCATTACTCATGAGCTGGATTCAAAATTAAAATTAATGACTACAAAATATTTGTAGTCATTAATTCAGATCTGGGAACATTTTTATTTTATATGGCTCCAGTAAAGGTTGTATTCCTTGGACCCAGCTGCATGCACGTATGTGGAAAATGTGCTTAAAAAAGATTGATTTGACTTAACTGGAAAAAGTCTTCTCTCTTTGTGTTTGTATGTCTCTCTGCCAGGTTCTAAGCCGAAGGCCTCACATGCCAACTTTGATGACTTGCTGTCCGGTCAAGGCTTTGCAGGGACCAAAGAGAAGAAAGGACCCAGGACTATTGCAGAGATGAGGAAAGAGGAGATGGCCAAAGAGATGGACCCCGAAAAACTAAAGGCAGGGACTAAAGAGCAAAAACTGCAAACACAATATATGAAGTATCTTTGAGAAACTAGAATGAATGAGGAAACTGATGTCAGTCTCACATGACCAAACTTAAGCTCCTCTTATTATTCCTTTTAAAAACATTTCACCTGCGCCAAAATAGCATGAAAGCGTTTCTTTAATTATTCCAAATACAGTGGCTAATTGCTTCTCTTCTCCATCCTGGCCCAGATTCTGGACTGGATTGAGGGGAAGGAGCGTAACATCCGTGCCCTGCTGTCAACCATGCACACTGTGCTGTGGGAGGGAGAGACACGCTGGAAGCCTGTGGGCATGGCTGACCTGGTCAATCCGGATCAGGTCAAGAAGGTTTACCGCAGGGCAGTTCTGGTCGTCCATCCAGACAAGGTGAGATAGAGAGAGGGAACAAATGGGGGACCTAAAACTAATAAAGTGAGGATCTTTATATTTCAGAGAGAGAATTATCTGTTGAAGTACAATACAGAAACAAAGATGAAAAAAACAATGTGAGTAGAGGTTGGATATATGAAAATGAAGCTTTCATATCATAAAGTAGTATCACTCCGTTAAGAAGAATTTACATATTTAAGTATTGTTTTATGACATCTGCCAAAAATGTAGCTGTAAAGGAGCTGAAGTACTTGATATTTATCAAACAAGAGCTAATATTAGACTTTCATGTCAACATGCACCAAAACATGACTCTAGATATTCTGTATCAGATTATATACTATACCTGAGGGGCCTAAACCAGATAATGGAGGTTTGAGTATAGACGGTGTAAGAAACGTTCAGGTTTTAATTATTAAACGACACAACAAAAGCTTTATTATTATTATTTACAATAGGAAATCTGCCAACAGATTGAGGTCAAAAATGCGTTTTCAATTATCCAAGCAAATGTGAGTAACTGAAGCATAAAGAGATTTTAATCCCAATGTTTTCTTTGTCTGTAGACTTCAAATATTGCACAGGAACCTTTTCATACATGACATAAAAAATGAAAATAATACAATAAAAACAGCTAAAATAATCACATCTTTAACAATGTAGTAACTCATTGGTCCAAAAATATTACTCAACCAGTCAGATATAGAACTACTGTCCTGGTGGACAGATTTAGCCGTGTCATGAAGATGACTGACGATGTCGCTGATGTTTGCACTGTAGTCAGGAACAAAGGTGCAACATTCAGAACCGATCACAGCACAAGTTCCTCCTTGAGCTGCTAAAAGAAAATCCAAAGCGGCTCTGTTTTGTAAAGCCAGCAGTCTAACGGAGGCGAGTTCACTCGACAGGAGCGTCAGAGCCTTTCCGGTTTCATTGGCTATAACTTCAATAGCACGAGACAGGTCGGAGATTTGATCCAACGCGGACATAACTCCATAAAAAGGAAGCAGTGGGCCCAGTGCGTTCTTAAAGGGCGATTGGCTATGTGTTCCAAAAATGTCTGACACTCCGCGCCGTGAACGTTTAAGAGGAGCTTTCTGGGGTAAAGAGTGAGCCACTCTCATTGCTGGGACTACGTGTGCCAAGCCGCAGCGTCCTTTGTAATCCACTGGAAGATATGGATATGCAAGGTTTCCACACACCCAGTACATTCCCTCAGGAGAGGAGATGGAGCAGCTGGCGGTGTGGTGAGCTAAAGAACTCAGGCGAGTCTGTCCAACTGCCTCCAAACACTGCTGAGGTGGAGAATTCGGAGATTTGAACTGAGTACCAGTTTGTCCTGGGCCCCATTTAAAAGTATGAAGGCAGTCTGATTCTCCAACAGGTCTCTCTCCGTCATTCTCAAGGCACCAAGTAAACCGCTGAGGAATAACAAATATGGGAACGGGTTTTGGTGTTTCTGTACATCTGTGGCAGTTTGCCTGTCCTCTGGAGCAGTTGAGAGGTCTCATTTTGGAGGTGCTTGGGCAAGCAGAGTGAGGATAGGACTGAGGCAGGCGAATGTGCATGAGATGGCAGGTGTCACAGTCAGAGGCTGGTAAGGCCATCAGAGGCAGACCTTGTGCTGCTGTGTAAGGCATTACACTGCAGACATAGCAGCTAGAATTTGGGTGGATGAGCTTACCTACTTGCCATGCCATGGTCAGAAATACATTGATATTGTCTGCTCTGTTTTCCTGGGCTTTCATGACTTGTGGTGCTGCCATTATGGACTCCACCAGGATCAGTATCAGGGTTTGTAGGATGAGGAGCATTCTTGCACTGGAAATAATCACAAACGGCTTTGCAGTTACAGCAGGTTTAGATTCAGCCTCCAAATATAGGCGTAACATTAGCTCTATTGCCTTGAAGTGCAGATAATGACACACAAAAAAAATGATTGATGACAGAACAGTAGGATGTCAAGACAGCTGGAGTAAAATGACCTCACCTGTTCTGTCCTTGTAGTTTGTTTCCTGGAGTAAAACAGTGAAAGATGCAACTTCAACAGCAGGCGTGTTGGATGAAAATGCTTCTGACTCTTGTATCCTTCTCATCCTCTCTTTTATGAGGACAGAGGCGACGGTACATCCCACACAAACAGATCAATAACCATTGATCCATCATTGTAAGATGTCGGGGCAGGGTAGACTTAGTGGCAACTTAAGTTCCGAGGTGATTCCATGCAGTTTGATCAGAGGCTGATTTATACTGAGCTCTCAAACTCAAATGACCTGGGGGCCACCAAGTGTGTACCCTGTTTAGTAGGGGGCTGGTCAGGTGAAAAAAGTCACATTTTTAATTTAAAAAAAATTATGTTAAGATATTTCAGATCATTTTAAAATAAAAAATTTTTTTTCGATATGGAAGAATAAATAGTTCACAATATGAATGTATTTATGATGCAAAATTAATCCATTAATAAAAAAACATTATAGGTCATTATTGGGCCGCATTTGAGACCTCTGGTCTACAGCATTTTCAATCAATATTCAATGTAAAGGTCAGATACCTCAAGACAGGCTCTAGGCATAAAAACACACAGTATGAAAGCTATTCATAATATAGATAAAAATAACTAATCTTTGTTTTTGTATAAAGTTAAGTTTGTATTAAAGTTGTGGGTGTGTAGCTCTAACTGCATCTGTTTTTCACATATAACGTATAAAGTACCTTAAAGGGATACTTGAGTAAAAGTACAAGTATCTTACCAGAAAATTACTTTGGTAGAAGTTGAAGTCACTTTTTATATTATTTTAAGTAAAAGTCCCATGTAAAGTATATTACATTTTACAGTACTTAATTTACTTAAGTAATTTTCTGATGGGTTAAACAAAGAAGTAGGATAGAGCAGTGGTAGCTCAGTGGTAGGGCGGGTTGTTTTACAACTGGGAGGTTGTGGGTTCAATTCCTGGCTCTGCTAGTCTATATGTGTCCTTAACTCCATGTTGAAGTGTGTGAATGGCAAAGCTGTAGTGTATAGCAGCTCATCAAGACTAGAAAAGCTCTATATAAATACAGACCCATTACCAACTCTTCTTCTTCTGATTTTATTTGATAGTAATGAGTAACAGATAGTTAGAGGAAAATGTAGTGGAGTGAAAGTTGCTAGAAATATAAATAACAAAGTAAAGTACAGATAGTTGAATTTTGTACTTAAGTACAGTAACAAAGTACTTTACATTACAACACTGCTGTTTTTTCAATACCACTGACACATTTGGCTTAATATTGCTACACTTATTCAGGTGTTTGCCCAGGAGCGAAACATCATCTTTAAAGGTGCAGAGAGTTTAACTGTTGTGTGTGTTTTCTTTCTTCCGTCACAGGCGACAGGACAACCGTATGAACAATATGCCAAGATGATTTTCATGGAACTAAATGACGCCTGGTCAGAATTTGAAAGCCAAGGACAAAAACCTCTGTACTGAGTAAACGGTGAGAGGAAATAAACAAGGAAATCCCTGTCAATGAATTCACTAAATAAGTCGCAGCCACTGGTCCAACATACAGCCACACCCTTCAGCATCCGCCTTTATACCTGTGCTTTGACCCACACTTCTTTCTGTTCTTGCCAACTTGGAACAGAGAGTTGCTCTGCATAGACGACAGGACTGCTGTGCTCAGACCAACAGAGACAGTGAACTGCACAAACGAAACCCCCGTAGCTCTCATGTACCAACCGACTGTATGTATGTGGTGCAACATGTGTGTCCTCCCCTGTTGAGTGTCCTTACCAAACCACTAATCAAAGCAGAGTCACCGGGACGACTAGACGAACAAGAGAAACATTTGATTGAGAGGAGAAGGAACATCAGAGATGAAGGACGTGGAGCAAGATAAGAGAAAAACACATCAGGGAGTGACATGAACAAACACTTAACTGCAAGATTGTCTTTGAGAAAGAGCAACAGGCATTTAAATAACTGCTATATGTTTTGCTTGAAATGTAGATTTTGTTTAGTTGTTTTGGGGAAAAATTGCGTCCACGATCAGCTCTGTCACATCAAGTCCAGATTTGTCACCTGACTGAATGTTTCTAAAAATTATAAAATGAGCAGCAGCGCAGGGTTACGATGTATTTTTAGTCAAATTAAATGGAAACATGACAAAAACATGTTTTCCATCCAAAACATGTTTTCTATCATAAATAACAATAATCTCAATAAAGTAGAAATTACTATTGGCAGTAACAGAGGAAATGGAAGGAGAACATTACTGGTTTTGAGAGTATGTCTTTGCTTCAATGCCAACAATTATTCAAAGTAATGTAACAAAATAAGACGTGATTATTATTATTTTTAATTTAGCTAAAACGATGTTGGACAGTTGGAGAGCTGCTTATCGTGACTGCATCTGAATCGTTATTTGCAAAGAACTGGGGGATTGAACAGTATATTTTGGGATTAGCACATCACATGTACAGTTCCACAGTGGAAGCACTTTTTCTGCCTCATTCATATTCACTCACACAGTAATGTATGTTTTTTTTCTCTATGAAAGCACAAACTGACAACTTCACTCCGTGCAGCTTTGAACGAAAATGGTTATTTATTTATTTATTAGCTAGTTTTCTTTCATCATTTATTCTGTTGTTGTCATGTAATCAGATTTCTGGGCCAGTGAAACTAGAATAATGTTTGTTTTCTTTTTACATTTTTTAGTTTGCAGTCTTTTTCTTAACAAATTACAGAGGTTACACTAATGTAGAGGTCTCAAACATGTTGCCCACCATGTTATCAAGTTATCATGAAAACAATTGGCATACACTACTTTTTCCCCCTATATAAGGTTATATTTATCACATCAATACATGTACTACACATTTATGTTATTTATTTATTTCTGTCTGTCTGTGTTATTTAAAGATTCATTTTGCACCATAAGTTTTTATCCACAATTTTCATTGTGGACTATATAGCTTCATATCGAAAAATAAGTATTTTACTTTGAAATACTGTGAAAGATCATCATGAATAACATAACTGTGATATCATTGTGATACTGAAACTTGACTGGCCCCCTCCCTGACCAGACTAAACATTCAATGACCCCCAGGATATTTGAGTTTGAGACCCCTGCACTAATGTGTGTAAGCAAACCAACAATTAAGTTCCCCAATTTCACTCAACTCCCACATATTGTATGTTGTATCTGTTGTCATTACGATAGATTTATCAAAACTATTTTATTTACAATTACAAAATGTTATTTTTGAGTACAGTTTTTTTTGTAAGTTAATTAATTTATACTTCATGTTAACTGTACAGCACAGTGTGTTATGTGTGGCAGGTGCAGAGAGCAGGTGTGAACTTGGCTTAGAATGTTTCACATGATTACAATAACTTTCTGCTGAATGATTCCTGTGTATTTCATTTTCTCTCCTGTCTTTGGACCATGTTTTAAGTTAACACATTTCAGTGTCAAACATGCAAAAATTAAAATATATGTATTTGCAAATTGGAAGAGAAGCAGTTCTGCAATTTTCTGGGGTTTCACTTTTATTATCAGTTGAAAATGTTTTAATTTTAACACATTCTGATCGTGAACCTTTTAAGTGCTTTACTGTTTTCATGCTGTTTTGAAAGCTACGATAAAGAATGAGATGTTTCGCTGAATATCTTCAGTCCTTCATAAACATCAGAACGTCTTTTATCTTTACTGGAATTTGTTATTTTTCCACAATATGGACCACAACAAATAGAGTGCTGTTTATTTAACTGGTTTGGACCCAGGTGTGGATCATTTAAGGAGGAACTGCATTGACTGAAGTGGGTTTCCCTCAGAGGATGTTGACGAAGAACATATACTCTCTTTGGACTCTCCAGACACAGGAAGAGTGTAGGTTTGTGCTTTAGTGCTCCATTTACATTGAGGACCTACACGTGAAATAATCCCTCATTGACTGACTTCTCTACCTGCAATCTTGCAGCTGTGTTTAAAGGCTAATCTCGGTATTGTAGTCAATGGATGTGTGTTGTTGTGGTATGTATGAAAAGTATTGACTTGAATACAGATGACTGTAGGTTATGTGTTTGCCTGTCTGCTGTTCCAAGTATTACTAAAATGTGTAAAAAAAAAAAAATGGTGTTTCTGTTTACGGTTACAGGATGTACATAATGATCAAGTGCAGTGCACAAAAATAAATAGTGAACAGAAAACTCAACAGTGCACACTATGTGTCTCTTTTTTTGTTTTGTTTAGTGCCGTTTAGTTAGTTAGCTGTACAGAGAAGGCCTGAGTAGGTGTAGTATAATAAATACCCAGATGCGGTTCATGCATTCTATCACTGGAGGGCAGCAGCTTACAAAATGTGAACTACATTATTTTGCAATTAAGACATAGTAGTTGCAAAAAAAAGTTATTGGATCCTTCGGTAAAAGTAAACCAAGACATATAGTTGTATAGGTTTTGGGACTTAAAATGTTTAAGTTGTCGAAAGCAACTTTCTTAGTGTTAGTGTGCTCTACAGTTATTTCAGGAGTGATTTCATGCATTACTGGGATGTTCTCGGTGCCTACGTCTTCTGGTATACAGATCTACTAGGTATGCTGCAAGCCGCAAGAACAGAAACAAGTTTTCTTTAAAATGGAATCAAAGGCAACCAAAATAATTGGTAAACTAAACTCACAAAAACATTTGCCTCAACTTTTCACAGAAAGCACAGGGCAAAAAAGCGATGAGTGTCCTGGCAGATACAGTAGCTCCCATCCAGCAGTCAGTTTGAGCCTTGATGCTGCTCTTAGAGATGCTGTAAATAAAAATTAATCATTCCAAATGGAATAATCAAATATTATTAACTCCACACAGTGACCACTAATGTTTACCCCGTCTGTGTTAGTTTTATTGGTTTGGTCCAATGTTTTTCTCTGTCTCATGTTTTTCTTTTTACAATTACCCTTTTATTTCAATCTCTTATTTTGTTTTATGACTTTCTGTTAAAATCTCCTCTTATGATTTTATGGTTATGAGTTGAAGGCAAACTTCCACCTTTGTGGACAATAAAATTTCATTCGATTCGACTTGAGAAAATATTTTCCCATCAAATTCTACTCAGTGTGACAGCTCTGCCATTTAAAAAAATATAACTCCAGTTGTCTATGGAGCTTAAAAATGGCATCTGATTACTTCCAGGCTTTCTACACACTAAGCTGCTGTTCATCACTGAACTCCTCTCATATGGGACAAATTAGGGGGCTGATAACTTTTCCTTTGGGTCCAGGTCCGGGAACAACAGAACGGCCGTTTCTGTGTTTGACTACCAAGAAAGGAAATTTGGGGTAATTGAGAACAAGCCTCCCCTCGATCGGTGATTCACTGTAAAATAGGGTAACTGCTGTACTCTTCAGTTTTTCCCCCCTCTAACTCACTCTGCTGATGGTGCATACGTACTTCCTGTGACAGATAAAGTCTGACTGATGATGACCACTCGCACAGGCTGGTGTTTTATATTTACTCATGTTCTATACACCGTTTCATATACTGTAGTTACAAGTCAAGTACCAGTGGTCAAGGATTAACTAATAGATTACAGAAAACAATGCATGCCTCAGTATATTTGTTGAAGCCAGCTGCAATGATAAACTATCAAATGCAGAGAACACAACAGAAAAAAGACTCGTCTGACTCAGAAAAATATATTTTTTTAAAGAATTACTTTGCTTCCTTCTAATAAAAAGCATACTATTTACAAACAGCTGCTCTCAGGCAGCCCATGGCAAAGAGGAAAGGAATTGGGCTTGTAACTGGAAGGTCGCCGGTTCAATGACCCTGAGCAAGGCACCCAAACCCCCATTGGTTGATCGGGTGTTGATTACTGCAGATTGTGTGTTCATTACCGGGGCCGGGAAATCGAACCCACAACCTTTGAGTTGAAAGACGACTCGCTCTACCACTGAGGTAGTGTACCATCAAGTGCAGTTTTAGCAACCTTTATTGTACTGATTATGTTTTGTATTTATCATATGATAATAGTTATTGTTTCCTGCCTATCACCATATGTCAGCTGAGATTGACACAGCCCACAACCCTCATGTGGAGGATAAAGCTGTAGATGGATGGATAATTGTTACTTTGTGTAATGTAGTTTTAATGAGTTTGATCATGAATAATATACATATAATGTGTAAACTGTTCATGTAAAAGCCAAGTTACGGACAAGAGTTGCAAACAGCTAGAAAAATCTACGCACAGCAAAATAGTGGCAACTGTAACTGTTAACTGTATTGTCCCTATTTAAAGGGACACTGTGTAGTATTTATGGGTTTATATGACCCAAAATCCAATTTTTTATACATATTATGTGCTCCTGCATTGTCTAGTCGCTGTATAATAGTTTTTGTTACATTTTCATAGTGTTTCAAAAAGTCATGTAAAATAACATGGTCGCGGGCCGCGGTTGCATAGCCACTGTAAGCAGCGAGACGCCATGTTTCTACCGGAGCCTGTAAGGACAAACGCGAGAGAACAAATCAATCGTTCTGAATCCTCTTTACTTGGAGCGGAAGTCCCGCCTCCACTCTCTCCGCTTCGTCTGCTACGGCCGCGGTAGCTCGCCCTCTCCCTCACCTCGCGAACCTCATCTGCTGACACGGAGAAGGCAACGACGACGACATTTGACCAGCGGCGGATACCGTAGCGCTCAGGGAAGGGAGGGGGTGAGCAGAGGAGCAGTTCTTTGTTGTAAATTTCAGCCTCTCCTCTAGATGGCACTATAAACTACTTACATCACCTTTAAATAAAATTCTATTCTATTTACAAGAGACTTACAACTGTATCTAAGCATTATGTGTCAGGAGAGACAAGTCAACAAACAAATCATTTAAACAGGCACAGCTAAAAAGGCAGTATATGTAATGTCTTGAAAAAACTCAAAGAAATAGATTTCACCAAGAAAACACTGATTTTACACATCATGAGTTGTTGTGTAAAAGAGAAGCTGTGAGGTTAAAGCCCAATTTATACTTCTGCGTAAAGTGCTCTGCGTAGGCTACGTAGAGACTCTGCGTCGACGCAGAGACTGTCGAAGAGCCTCTGCGTAGTCTCCGTCTGCACGAAATATTTTTTAAGTGTCCGTCACTCCGTCAAGGGACTACGGAGACGGCAAGAGCTGCGATTGGTCCTCAGGACAGGCCGAGCTAAGCTGCTCTGTGTCGGCTCTCAGTGCGCTCCGGGCGTCCTGACAGGCAGAGCTGATCCCCGCCGATAACGCCGCTGCCGAACTATAAATACGTCATATCTTAACACACACAGCACATGTTTAGACTCTAAATGGCCAATTTCTCGCCTCAAATTATCTTAAAACTGCGTTCCGTGACACAGAAAAGTGAGAAACGGCCACTTTTTCAACAACAACAGTCTTTCTCTCTCTTTCTTTCTCGGACGCCATTGCTCACTGTAGCCAGAAGCACAACAACCTTGCGTAGCGACCCCTACTGATCGGGCGGGAAATTGCAGCGAGTGTCCGTCACGACGACGCAGAAGTATAAATGCTCGAGGCGTCTCCGTGGTGACGCAGACGGATAACGCATACGCAGTCGGAGAAGTATAATGTAGCCTTAAGAAGGAGGACACTGAATAAATAACGCCTCTCACTCTGCAAACCACTATCGTCCATTTACCCCTGAAATCCCTTAACAGCAGGAGCTGCTCCAGGGTGGAACAGATGAGAGACCTCCTGCTGTGACCTCCTGTCACTGTGTGTGTTTATGTGTGTGAGAGCTCCTATGAAAACTAGATCTGAAAAACAATTAATTTGAACGTGGCTCAAGCCCAAGTAGTCTTTAAAGATGAGACAACTTTTGGGTTGTTTTGCAACTACATACTCTTGAGGTGTTTGAGTCATCTGAAATGTTCATGTTCAATGTTCAGACTTGTTGCTCTTCTGCTATAGGAATCATGTTTTACATGGTCATTAAAAGCCGAGGGTAGAGACAGGGTTAGTGTGGTTCGTATTGTCCTTCATGGATGTTATGATCAGGGGTTTTTTCCAAACAGTTTTCGGATGGAGTTCAATCAACACTAGAGTAATTTTCTAATAACAGGTGTTTCTATTTTTGTCTGTCCTCACTGATAAAGAAATATTTTGCATACTAACACATGACAAATATAAAAACAGTATATTTCTGTATATTTCAGTATATAGCCGTGATATTTCAGACTGAACTCTCACACCCAGAAAACAGAGTGTGTTGTGATTGGCCAGCCAGCGTAGAGCCTTCCCAACTGTCTTGTGATTGGCCATTCAGCACACCCGCTCTCAGAAGCGCAGCTCCCCCCTCTGGAACGGTGGATGTTTTAACAATGTTTAAAAAGTAGTTTCGTCACAACACCCCGTCGCAGTCCCTTTTATGACTTTGACCCGGAGTCAGAAGACACTGTCGCTCATGAAACACCTCCACAACGGAGCAGCAGAACTGCTGTTTACGTAAACGGACCGGGTTTTTTCGGAGATCTCGCTGAGCCCGAGATTACAATAAAACACAGCATTCTCAGCAATGGCTGAACTGTTTGTTTCAAAACTTCAGGGCTTCGTAAACAAGGTAATGACACACTAAACAACAGCGTTCATTGGAACTTCCGGTCTAGGTCCGCTTACAGAAAAAGTACACCGAACTCTGACTCAAAATGAGCCAATGTACAAGCAACAGCACAGTGGAAGCTGGAATGCAGCCTTGATTTAAAATCCATTCCTGTTGGTTATTACTGCCTAAAATGTCTAATAATGAGGCAGGAGAGCAGAGACCATAAATTGTTTTTTTAAGTGCCAGTGACATGATGTTTTTGTCGACAATGACCTGTGCTCTCTGCCAATTGCCTGTAGTGATTAAAATGCAGCCATTGGCAGAGGCTCTAATTTTATTCTCAAGGCTCTTTATCAATTGGTTCTTAATTATGTGAGCGAGCAGGAGCATGTGGAGCAAAACAATAGAGCAGAAAAGCTGAGGGTCATCGGACTCGTTTTGGATTGTCAAAATGGCCCCATACCCTACTACAGTGGGGAAAAGGGTATACACAGGTTAGGATTATGTCTCTAATTCTGCTAGACATGAAGGGTTTCTTTCTTGTTGTTTATGACTTTTATTATTATTGCACTGGTTGTGCTAAATCACCCACTTAAAGTATAAAATCCCACACAGCACGCTTCCTAAACTGTGCTCACTGGGAAAAATGTCACTACAGTTTTAATACGATTTTAAGGAGAGGAACACAATGGTGATCTGATTATTTTACATGATGACACAATATTACAACTCGGAGAGACTGAATCATGGCTACTTCAACATGTTGCCCTGTTTTTGTGCACCTCTATTGTCGGGTGTGGGTCAGCTTTGTGACTCTGCTGCGGTTAGCAAACTTTTGTTTATCTTACTGGCCGGTTAAAAATAGGGACCTCTCATTTGGCATTGCTGCTTTACAACCATGGGTAAAATGTAACTGCAGCTGTGGCGGAAAATAATAATGGCACGTAATAATAACAACGTTTACAGTCACTCCGAATCGACTTTAAAATAGTGTAGCTGTTGTTGGGGTTTGTTGCTATTTGTATGTAAAGCTATAAATTGATTATTGCCCCTTTGGGATTGATATGGCTGTCATTCTGTCTCCTCTTTGATTTGTGGCAGCTGCAGCCACGGTAGGTGATTTTGTGGATGGCATCGTGTACATGTTTTATAAATAGAAGTTGGCATTTATTAATATTTGTGTTCACAAATCTTGGACACTTGTAGTTTTCGGCCAAGTGATAATTTATGGTAAATATTCACCTTCTTTTAGCACTGTTTGTTCCTACCAAGGCTTATTAAATGCAAAATGCTATGTTAAACAATGCTATGTTTTCCAGCTACTGTTTTTACAGTATAATTGCTATTGAGGACAGTGTATGTACTAAGACCATCAAGCTTCATGTGGAAGAATTTGATAATAACACTTTGAGGTGGAACAAAAACAGAACAAAAACATGTGAGCCTGAAAACTCAAAACAATGAACCATAGTTTGTTAGAGCTGACGGGAACTTCAGGAGTGTTCAGGATAATAATAATTCTCCATAGGTTAATTATAATAGGCGATACCGCTAACATTACTCATATTCCTCTCATCTTTGTACTAAAGTGGTATGTATTTTTGGACGTGGAACATTAAACATTCAATCATAGAGGTTTTTCCTCCTCCTTTTCAATGATGAAGTTGTCTCCAGGATCATTGCGGGAACGGGGGGGGACTGCACATGGTACAGCACTGAAACCCAGAAGCAGCTCTTGGCTAAAGTGTGTCAGAGGAATTATGGGATCACATATCATACATACTGTGCACTGCACACACATGTATACGCTCAGAGAAAACCCCTTTGAACCTCAACTAGGGGGGAAAATTTGAGGTGACCACTGACAGAAAGTCAGCTTGTCACTAAGCTCCTGTTTTCTCTGAGGCTCTGAGGTAAAATCCCCTTTGTGCCCACAGATACAAATATATACCTTTAGTCCTTGTATATGCACACACAGACAAAAACCCTGTGCCAGCTCACACTCACCTGTACATGCACACATGAGCACAAACACATACAGTACACGAGCTGGCTTGTGCATAATGTTGCAAGAGATTGGTGTGTATTCTGACACCGTGGATCAGAAATAGCACTTCATGCCCAGAGACGCTGCTCCAAATAAAGCTGTTTGTGGACAGCACTTCGAACTGTCCGTTCCCAGTCTGCATCTGCAAGCATTCAGGATTTTGGCTGGAAGTTTACTTTACCGGTTACACTTCTGATGATCTGTGGATGTCGCACAGCTGGTGAGTACGATTTCTCCAGATTACAGCACTTTAAGAGACATGGAAGAGAAAAAAAGAAAGATGAATGAGTCACACCTAAACTGACAATATAAACATTAGCCTTCTAATTGTTTCAGTCGTGAGTCACTGGCGTAGTTCTAGTGTTGATCTTTGTTTCTGAGGAGAACTGACTGCCAACAACTGCAGGTCTGGCCTTGTATTTTATTCTCTTTTTTCTGTCATGTGGAAAGAGCAGTTTTCCCTCCTCCCTAAGTCTATATACGTCTCCCTGTCTTCCTTCCTGATAATTATTCTGGCTACATAACGCAGCCTCTGTATCTTTTCCATATTTTTGACGAGGTAACATAACATTGTATGTTCCTGTAGAATCAATTATGTGCACATTTCTGTGATGGAAATAAGCCCATATATCTATATCTATATATTCAGGTTGACGTCTGAGGCTTTTCACTAAAACACAGGGTGCTTTGGCCACAGACACATTTCAGATGACCCTGAGGCAATAAGTGACTTGATCAGCTTCGATCCACAGTCCAGTAGTATATTCTCAGAGGTTGATTCTCCTGTTTTTCAATCTATGTCAGAGATAACAGCCATGGCCATTTTTTACAGGAGGCACTTAGGCGCCTATTTGACCATTTTGGTTTATTTAAACTAGGGAGTGCACAGGGTGAGATAATGGTCACAGAGGTCTCCATGGTGATGAGGAGCTTCTGTGCTTCTGAGGAAGGAGAGGTTTACCCATTTGAACCTGGAGGGCTGAATTTGCACAGGAGCAAGACATTCTTTTTAACCCTTTTGCCTTTCCAGGAAGTAAATACTTTGCTGATGTACATTAACAGATTTGGAAGATAGACACTGTCTGTATGACTTCATAGGACATTACATTAACTTTCATTAATTTCCAAGATTCTTACTTAACCATAACTACTACTCACCTAACCGAAACCCTAACCTAACCCCATGTTTGTGCAGCTAATCTATTCAAAACAAAACAAACTAAGCTTGATCACTAACCTTTACCATAAGCAGTTGATGCCTAACCCCAACCAAAGAAAGTTGCTAAAGTGGTCACAAATAAAAGAACATAATTTGGCCACGGCCATTTTTTTTGTCTTGAAGTAAATCAAAACCAATCAAACAATTGGAAACTAAAATATAATGAACTATTAAAAAAAGTATAGCAATAAATAAAAAATAATTAAAAAAAACACTCAACATTTAAACTCATTCTGCTTCTTGTGTTTGGAAGGACTGAACTTAAGGTCTCACATGTTGAAAAGGACAGTGATGATGTGTGTTTTGATGCAGTTTTACTGAATTCCACAATGTTCTATCCTGTGAATCAGCAGCCTGGATCAAAATCATCCACAGTGCTGAGAGGCACAACATGACCACGTTTTTACTGGAGCTGTGGGTCTGTCAAAAACACTTCACTTGTAATAATGATGATTATGCTTTTAACTGCACATCAGTGATCTCAATACTTCTTGGAAACACCACAAGAAATTCTCCAGTGTCTGGAGCGCCTGTCTGGAGTGTTCCAATTTTCTGTCATTATTGCCACACGTCTTTATTTTTTTGACTATTAATTTATTATCCACACACAAGAGGCTCTCTCACTGCCACTGGCAACCTCACAGTGATTCACCCTCACTTATAAATTATGGCTGTTTTGTAGCATTTGCACTCACAAAAGGTGTACACAGTTGTCAGACCATGTCCTCCTACATTAATAAGGCAGAAACAAATGAAAAAACTATTCTTATTTACAACGATGTCATAGAACCCTAAAATGGGTTCTATGACATCGTTGTTATTATTATTATTATGTTTTATTGCACGGTGAAGAGACTTGCAGCAAAATTCCACAGATGCAGTGTTTATTTTCCCGTTTCAAATTTCTTGTCTTTTTTAACTGTGACTACTGTTGATTTATAACTTTAAACACACTTATTAATGCAACCACTTTAACAGAGGGCCCTTGTTGACAAGCCATCTTTACCTAAACCTATCCAAACCTTTGCTATAGCTCTTTCATAAGTTATAAAGTCCCTAGGAACTGAAAGGAACAGATTGATTATGCAGTCACAAGCCAGTTCAAGTACATCTGTTCAGCTGTTACTGCTATTATCTAATTAGTCAACGACTCAATACATTAAGGCATGTTGACATATGACTTGGATGTACTACCTGTAAATGTGTCTGTATTAATGTATAACCACTTTAAAATTAAAATTCGGATTTCCATGGCCTTGGAATAAAACTTTTTACTCTACTTCGAGAAAAAGGGCCTTGCCTTTGGCAGGCTGCCATCTTGCACTGATGTGTTTCTACAGCAGCCTGAATTAACAACTCAAATAATAAACAATAAGAACATCCTATCTGGTACCATTCTTCTCTGAAGCTCTGAGAAAGGGAGGGTTAAGTATAGGAGTCCTCAATTTGTTACCATCTGCAGTCTCACCATTAGATGTCACAAATATGTGCAAAGCAGCCTTTAAGGGACTTTGAACGTGGCATAGCAGTTGGCGCCAGACAGGCACAGAAACTTGTGAGCTATTGGGATTGTCATGCACAACGATCTCTAGATTCTACAGAGACAAAAGGAGACCAGTTAGAACCAGTTCTCTGGACATATATGTATTTGTTGCCAGAGGTCAGTAGAGTTTGGCCAGTTATATAACTGAATGACTGAAAGGCAACAGTAACTCAAATAGCCAGTTGCTGCAATCAAAGTATGCAGAAGACCATCTCTGAATACGTCAATGCCTGAATGTGATTGCCCTTGCTGCTTCACTAATTCAGGCTCTTCTTGTATGAGTCGATGATGAATAAAAACATATCATGCACAGACACAAGTGGGTGGTTGTGGAGTTAATAGGATTAAATTAGAAATATGAGACTTGTTATCTCCTCGTGAGCTTTCGTTAGATATGAAAATTATTCCACTAAACTCTTCACTTTACTCCACTGTAAATCACATAACATCTTTATTGTGCGATTTTTATTTTTTTTGGGAAGTACACCTTTGTGCATTTCTCTATTAAGTTTGGATCACTGTAACAACACATTCATTTTAAGATGTTCCACCTTTGAGCTTTAAGCTCTTTTTTCTGCAAAAGACCTTATATTCTCAACCCCTTCTGCAGCCGATTATCCAAAATCTGTGCTGATTTGGTGTTAAAATGGGGCATGAAATTGATGCATTAAATTGTGGCCTCAATCCAGCTAAAGGATAACAGGATTTTTACCTTACCTCCCCCAGAACCTATAATTCAGTCTATTTCTGGACATAAAAAAAATATGATATTCTCTCCTTTTTTTCCAATCAGGCTCATGTCTTTTAGTGTTTGGATTTTACGATGTGTCATTCTACTCGATAAAAATGATGAAGTAAAATTTCTCCTGAGTTCATAAATGCCTGATTTGTCAGTTTTCAGGACAGATTTTCAGGATTGATCTGTCTTTAATTGTTACACTATTCACCTATGTGATTCTTCAAATGAACTACTTGTTGGTTCATTAAACAAGTGGCAGGTTCTAGAGTTAGAAACATCTTAAATCCATCAAGTTCAGCCACTACAAGTGGCTGAATGTGTTCAGACTGGGTAATTCTTATTTTCTTTCAACCTAACTGCTTCCGTTTCACCTTTGTAAAGGTGTGCACTGTTATTTGAACATTTCATCTCTTTGACAACAGGTTTATCACTTCTTCAATGGTTGGATGATTCTTCTCTGGGTGAGAACAGGTTGTAACAAGCCTCAAAACAAAGTCAAAAAGCTTATTTATTAAGTCTTGTGTTGACTTAATCTCTGTGTAGCCTTAGAGCTGCAGTGTATAACTTCTAGTCATTTTTGTTGTTGATAATGATATTATTCTGCCTCCGTTTGCTTTCACTGAACAGAAACATTGTAACATAATTTGTATTCTGCGTCTTTCATGTGGAAACGCGCTCTGTCGAGCAAAACTATCAGTTTAGGTTTTTGTAACAGGCCCCAGGGGTGCAAGGCCTGTAGTCTAGATTATACTTTTGTTCTGTAAAGACCCTCGAGAGGACAAGACAGGCAAAGAGCCTTTTTCCATTGTTGTTGTCGCTCTTTAATTATACACAGCATTATACACACTATAACAATATCTCACCTTTCTCACAATTAACATACTATTCTTGCTCACATAATCATAACTCAGGGCAATCACACAGGATCACACTGACACTGAATTATACATTTGTCCTCTTAGGCCTGCTGCCTACAGCTTGAAATATTACACTTTTAATTGCAAATGTACTTATATGGAACTTGTAATCCACATTTGACTTCAACAAAAACATATGAGAATCAACCTATTTTTGCCTTTCAGAACAAAAAAGACAAATGGATCAAAGTGTGTATACGCAGGCAAACGTTCAGTGCATACCCTTTAATACGCACCTATTATAATAAATTAAGTGATATAAGGGAAGTGATGACCTGACTGTGCTCTTTCACTTCCATCCCGTGGAAGAGTGCTTGCAGAAGATACCTATTTTCAGACTTTACCCAACAACAAGAAATACTATTTTCTGATTGGCTGATAGGTTGCTAATTCAAGACAGCTGTGTGAATGGACGACACAGAGCAACCTGGCTTGGCATCACCCATTCATAGATGACGAATGCGAGCGAAATATCCTGTGTGGCATGTGAGTATGTGAACTTATTGAAACTCGTGTGTCGAGCTAAACTAAACTAAACTAATTTCATACAAACCGTCTTATAAACACTATATTTACTAGCATTGTATACATATATATGACAGGAGTGGAACCAAACAGACACAAAGCTGAGCCTAAAAATGATACATCAAGTTCAATAAGGACATAAGCATAAGCAACGAGTTAAGCTAGCTCACGTTACTGTAGCATTAGCATTCTGACTACATTTACTTCACGGCGTTTCTAACAAAACGCGCGCCAGGCGGCATATTACTTCACGTTATAATGAGACGTTTTTGACCAGAAAAGTGTAATTTTCAACAGTTACTAACCTGTGGAGAACAGATAACGAATGAGACCGGCAACAGGTGACGGTGCTTTCTTCGGTCGTTAGCTGGCAACAAGCCACACCAAGCCGTCTCACCAACAAGGAGATGCCCCCTTGTGGCAAAAAGTGGAATGTCTCTCAACATTACTATACATACATCTCACCAAATAAGGCTCTACATTATTCAACAACAAACGCAGGCAATTTTTCATTTGATTCATAATTCATTTAATTTTCTTTGTAAAACAAACAAAACACAACACTCTCATCAAAAGCAGGAAAGTACAACGTGTTGCTTTTCTTCCAACTTATTGTTTTCAAGAAGTCACAGTGACAGCATCACTTACACGGCTTTTGCTTTGTCACCAGATGACAGCCCCCCTACTCAACCTACTCACCGCCCTCACTGTGCTGTTATCCTGTTGTGCTGGGTGGGAGGAGATGGCTCACAAGGTTTCAGATAATAAAACTTGATGACGCAAAAGCCTGCCATTGTGAAACTGGAGCAATTTCCTCTCCATCCAGAATGAATCTAGCTATGATTCTCCACGTTTGCTTTCTCTGAACTTGTTGACTATCAACAGCTGGGCTCATTTTCTTGGTGTGGAATTAGTGACCATGTCTGAGTCCATCCCTGAGAGAGAGAGAGAGAGAGAGAGAGAGAGAGGGCAGTGGCTGTGGTTTTATGAGTGACTCCATCATCATCATCATCACCATCAGCATCCATGCACTTTTTGTCAGCACTGTGAACAAGCACAGAGTCAATACTCACTACTGTCATTTCATCACATCATCCTGCTGCAGGCTGCGTGGGATGTCTGTTTGTATCAGTGTGTGCATGACGCATTCAGGAGGAGGGGAAAAAGGACGTAGAACCTCATCCCTGGGGCTCTTTGCTTTGGTCTGCAGTGCTAAGTTGTACCCCGCAAACCTCGAAAACAGCCGTGCTGCTGTCACCGGCAGATGTTGTTCCCTCACATCTGGTTTTAATGTGTGACATGTTGTCCACGCACGAACCCTAACGCCTAACATGCTTTGTGTTCCGAGCTGGTGTTTGTGGCCAGCTGCTGAGTTAATGTCACTGATGAGAATAAATTACATTTATTATTCTGGTTAATGCCTCAGAGACGAAACACACACTCACACACACACACACACACACTGGTTTCCATGACTTCAGAGGACATTGCATTGACTTACGTTCGTTTCCTGGAGCCTTATTCTGAACTTCGTCATAACGACTTCTGGCCTAATCCTAATCCTGATCTTAACCTTAACCTTAACCTTAACCTTAACCTTAACCTTAACCTTAACCTTAACCTTAACCTAACCCTGACCTCAACCTAACTTTAAAACTTGTCTGCACCTTAAAGTGTAGTAATGTGTAGAGCTGCAACTAACGATTATTTCCGTAATCGATTAATCTGTTGATTATTTTCTCAATGAATCGATGAATCGTTTGGTCAGAAAATGTCTGAAAATTTAAAAAATAAACGTTGATCAGTGTTTGTCAAACCTGGAAATGACGATGTTCTTGAATGTCTTGTTTTGTTCACAAACCAAAATGATTCACTTTTAATGATTTCTTTGTTCTTTGGAGCATAGAAACCACGAAAAATATTCACTTTTAAGAAGCCAAAACTAATCAGAAAATCTGGTTTTAATCATGAAAAAAGCTTCAAATCGATTATCGATTATCAAAATAGTTGGCGATTAATTTAGTAATCGATTAATTATTGATTAATCGTTTCAGCTCTAGTAGTGTGACTTGAAGTAATCATAATGTGAATGTGTGTGAACAGATTTAGGTCCCCACAACATAAGGAATACCAGGTACACACACACACACACACACACACACACACACACACACACACACACACACACACACACACACACACACACACACACACACACACACACACACACACACAGTAAAGAGGAATTGTTTTGCTGTTTCACAGACATTTCTTCATCTGTCCCGTCTCTCAGGACTTGATGTTTGGCAGGTACTCGGCCTCATGTGCAGTTCTGATTTCTGTTTTTCCAGGGAACAGTGGAAAAACACTGCACTGCTTCAGGAAATTAGCAAAATGTACAGACGTGTTTTTTAAAAAAAAAAAAAAAAAAAGAAGAGAAAAAGAAAAATGAGATATAAATAAGTATTTCCCATGAAATAGAGGTAACGTTGATACTAACAGTCCTGTGGAAATATGTGGCAGTTTTGGATGGAATCATGTGAGAACATTTTAATATTTGACAGAGGTTATTATCCAAAACAAAACCAAACTCCAGTATGATTTATAATAATCAAGTTACCGTCAGGATTTCCCGTACCAATTCCTAACTTTAGTTTCTTTAATAGTAGCTATAGGGAGGCTGCAGCTCAGGCTCT
Organism: Microchirus variegatus; assembly: GCF_963457635.1. NCBI lineage: Eukaryota > Metazoa > Chordata > Actinopteri > Pleuronectiformes > Soleidae > Microchirus > Microchirus variegatus. The sequence goes on from NC_139805.1 coordinate 7,886,275, forward strand.
TAACAAGGATTTTGTTTTTGCATCATCTTTGCTTTTTCCTTTGTTGTTTGGCTGTGTTTTATATGTTATGGAACCCTTTTCTGCTTTTGGATCATTATCTTTTCTTGCTTATTTTTTGGCCACCTCGCCACAGCACTGCACAGTTTAGGTTGGTCTGGTAATTGTTGGAGATTAACCCAACGATTAGGATTGTTAAGTCTTTTTAACTGATCTACAGTTCAGCATTGTTCTGCAGGGGCGCAGCTTGTGAACAGGCAAGGCAGGCAACTGCTTGGGGCCCCCGAGCTGATAGGGGGCCCCCCGACACTTGGAGCCTGAGGGCTGTTTTTACTGAAATGTGCAGTGACCAGCCGCATCCCAGTCCCCCTTAAACAACAATGGGCGATTTGCAATGCCATCTCAGTAGGAAACCTCCCTAAAGGGGCCCCACCTCATTTTAACTTGTGTGAAGTTATTGTTCTGCGAGTTGGCAAATGAAGAGGATTATTTACAGTGTAATGCATATCTTTTTTACTCAGTTTATATATGTTTTTTTCAGCTATTTACAGTATTTTGTTGTTCTATTTATTTCTATTGTTTTATAATGTGGGTTCTTTACAGTATGATGTATTTTTTACTAAGTTTATATAGTTTTTTAAAAGCTATTTACACTATTTTATTGTTCTTCACATTTATATTTTCACATACTTTTTAATTACAAGGTTTTTCCATGTTATTTCATTCATTTATTTTTTTTTAATTTTGAACTCATACATTTTCCATTGGTGTCAGATTATTTGTAACATAACGGTGATGAACATTGGTTGGAAGGGCCCCCTGCAATTTTTTTATTAGGGCCCCTACAGACTCTAGAATCGCCTCTGTTGTTCTGGGATTCTTGTGTCAGAAGTCTCTTCCTGTGATGGCACTCTGACCAATCAGTGGCCGACTGGCAGTCTGGCCACGTCACTCATAGTATCGCCTCAGCTCGCTTGCTTCCTCACCAGAGCAGGTGGTAAAAATGTCCCTTGTACCAGGTACTATGCTAGTGGAAACGCAACTTAACCGTGCCGTGCCGAGGCGATTCTGTGGAAACACGCCATTAGAAGAGCAGTCGTCAGGAGAGTTTTCTTTTTTTTCATTGTTTTGCCTTGTCTTTAATTTACTGCTTGGTTTTCATATGCTGTCCAGAGCAGAACTCATGACAAACGCCGGGTCAGCTTGTATTTCAGCAGGAGTGGCTTTCGAGCAGCCAGGATACAGCTTCACTCTGGAAAAGACATTAGGATCCAACTTTGTCAGCACACAAACTGCTGACCCCGAGTTATCAAAAAGAAAAACAGTGATTACGGTATTTTTGAAATACACCGTGTGAGTATTCATAGGAGAAAGATTTCGATGGAAGTAAGGAGGCACATATTTTAGTCTGGCCCGCTTCCATGTTTTCTGTTGCTCCTTGAGCCTTGGTTTAAACACTTACAGTACTTCAGTATTTCTCAGTAACAAGGATATTCATAGTGTGACCCTGGGCGCCGTGCCAGTGGAAATAAGGATGTCCAGTCCACGGACATTAGACAAACATGAAAACACAGAACCATGTGTTACCAAAAAAAAAATCTTGCTATTAAAGGGGAAACACAAAAAGACAAGCAGATTCTTTCAACTGAAAAACAGAATTCAGAATAAGAAAGATTTGCATTGCATTACATGCATTTTTCTCCCTTGTATATCTGCCAAGCATCCTTGGGGGTCCCAGTCTCATCTGTCATAACTGATGCAGCTGATCCAAGAACTTAGAGGCAGTGTTTCAATGCCAAAATGAGCATAGAAGGAGCATTATAGTCTGTTTTTTGACATAACATATTCATAAACCTTCTGATATTTTACCAGTATCGACTAAGATAAACATCAAATGCTTCTCAAGTTGTAGTGTTCCTTTTCCACCACTGGTCTCTTCCAGGTGTCCAAAAGAACCTGAGGAGGAGGATTTTTCCAAGTCATTTCTTAATTATATATTCTTCAAATTATTAAGTGGGATTTGTGTAGCTTTTTCTTTCTTTATAGATGGTTATATAAATACAGACCATTGATTGTGATGTAGTATGCAGCACCGCTGAACCCAAAACAAATTTCCCTCTGGGGACAGAAAAGTGTATCACATGATGGCATCATGTTGTATTGTATCAAATCATCTGAGAGTTCAGACTGAGTTAGAACAGAATAGAATAGAATATCACTTTATTATTCATCCAAGGGGGAATCATTTGTGTCAGAGCAGTAGAAGAATTGTGGATTGAATAATACAATAAATAAATGAATGAATAAAAATGTAATGCAAGTGCACCACTACAGAGGAAATGCAACGACAAATCTCTGCAGTGCTGCTTTAAGAGAAGAGCTGAGACCAGAGTGCCGTGTTACCGTTAGATCATTTCTTAGAAACAATGGGTCTTCATCTGCTCCGACTCGCCCTCCTCATTTCCTTCTCTTACGCAGAAAAGCACTGAGGTGTTAGAGAAGGAGACAAGAACCAAGGCGTCTCATGTCAATCAGATGATTAAAACAAAAAAAGTAATCTGAATGTGACAGACCGTGTAGGCAGAGGAGAATCGAGAATGACATCATTCCTTTCAGCGACGTCATCTGAACCAGTTTGTAGGAATGACATCATCTCACTGGCATCCACACACCCACCCACCCACTCTCTCTGAGGGGGGTTTGCCTTATTGTGCAGCACCTGATGAATTATTCATGAAAGGCTTCCCTGTCCAAGACAGAGAGCTTTACACAGCAGGGGAGGGGGGGGATTTTTTCATATTTTTTAAAATCATCCTATAATGTTGACACAGTTTAAAACACTTAGCTCATCCATCTTCTGCAGTGATGACACCGTCTCTCTCTGCTCAAAACAACAAAGCCTAAGCAGCACTGACACGAGGACAGTGATGAAATGACGTCAGAAAGACAAAGCAGGATGATAAACTGTACCCGAGGACGTTTTTTCTTTTTTTTTTGTCCGCTTAATGGTTGATATTGATCAAATCAAACCAGGTCCAAGAGTGGAGTTCAAAGACCGATTGTGATGACACATGCAAGTAATCTGACTCCATTACAATGTACTCACACATACAGTGACACATCTTAAAGTGGGATCATGACTGAGCTTCCCTGTTTGCCATTTTGTGCCATATTATTGAATATGAACTGTAAATGCCGTGGTATGTGGCATTTGTTCATTTTGAACAATTTATCCATTCATTTTTGGCCAACAGTAAATAGTTACATAAACAGACAAACAATTAAATAAATACCTATAATGTGACTCTGTTCTGTCTCGAGTACATATAAATATGGTTGAATAATATAATGCACACTGACACACACACATATTAATAAATAAAGTTGCTTTTTAGACCACGGAAATATCTTCACTCAGACTTGAACATACCAAAAGGATGATATCATTCTTGTGCTCACCCTATCACACTGGGATGATGTCATCCAAGAGAGGGGATGACGTCATCCCCCTCATTTTAGAGATGACATCATTCTGTGTGTGGTGCTGCTGACTGAGATGGTGTGTTTCATGTTTAACCTGATAATGAGCAGCATTTTATATAAAAGACAATAATAACACTTTTGATTGAATTCATGTTATTGATTATAGCAGCTGCAATTATTGCCGTGCCTTAATATTAATGGTTATCGCCTCTGAAATTATATTTACCATCCAAAGCTTGATGAGGCATGAAATTGTAATTTACATATATTATTTACCAGTTTCCTGATAAAAGAGAAAAGCAGCTGACACTGGCACACGCCTGTTGTCAGTTCATCAGTAACTAAAGAGGAATATAACCTTTCTTTTTTCACTCTCTGCTGCTGACAGAGAGACAGATGCTTGTAATCCCGAACTGTCTCTGCAGGCTACAGGGACAGAGTGATGTCAGACTGCTGACAATATTGAGCCAAATTCACACATATATAATGATTAATGGGTTTTAAATGGGAGGTGCAACCATCACGATGACGCAAATGCAGGAGAGTTATTTGCAAACAAGCGTAGGCAAAAACAAATTTTGACTTATCTACAACATAATTGGAATTGTCTCACGCCGACGCCCACAAAAAGTGCATTTTCACTGTGGCTTTCCTTGATTTTACCCATAACTTCCACATCTCAGCGTGGTGTCAGATCTAACCTCAGCAGAATAAAGGCTTTGTGATTAGAGACATGCAAAACTAAAGGGCCCTGAGTGCAAATCTGGCGCCCAGCTGTGTCCTCTGTGTGGACGTAGCACGTCTCTCCCTGTGGGTTTCCTTCCCCATGCTCCAGTTCCCTCTTGTAGTGCAGGTTAGGGACCAGAATGGATCAATGTGAGTGTGTCTAAAATGTGCAGTATTCTCTGCTAAAAGAAATATAATTTGATGATATGTCACATAAGTCAAATCAGTATTTCTGTAAGGCTTAAATGTCAGTCTGGGCGATTATGGCTTATAAATAATATCTGGATATTTTTATGATATATTTGGGGATATACAGCAGCACAAACATTGTTCCTTATGAAAAGTTTGTGACAATTCAGTATCTACAGTTTATGACCTGTATTAAATGAAAAACATGCTTAAAGTACAGATATTTCATTTCAGACACTACCTGATTTATTCCTTTGGCTTTTTAATGTTAAATGAAGAATGTTTATGTTTGTTAGAAACAATGACATTTCTTTAAATATGGTCATATTTCAACACAAATAACTACTTCTTACGTGACTTATTTCACTATAACTGCGCCGGTTCCATATATATATTTGGATCGATACGTATTTAATTTATAATATTTAGTGTATTTGACACAAATATTCAGTATAATTATCAATGACGCAGCCTTTAAAACCAGGAAATGTCATCCCAGACACCTTATCACAATGTGACCGAAATCTAATACGATATCTTGCCCCACGCATGTCACAATACAAATATAATATCTGTTTATCGCCCAGCGCTACCATATAGTGTTATATATCAATCTATCAAACGAAGGTGACATACTTCACTGGATTAAAATGTAATATATTGTAAACACTGACCTTTTATTCGATAATTGTCTTTTTGTAAACACAACAAGACTTACTAGGCTTAGTAATAGGTTTATAGGTGCGAGCATTTTTTGGCCGTACTAATTCCATGTCATAGCAATGCAACCACGCCTTAGCCAAGTTATTGATCTACTTCTAATCCGGGGAAACAAATGTTTAATTCGTAGTTTATCCTGCAGGGATAATAGGTGTGACACACTGTAGCTAACCACACACACACACACACAGGTGTGTACACTGAAAACCAAAACGTCAGTATATGGTTTGTCTATTCAAGGGTTTACAAGAATGAAACGTGTAGTATGGTTCAGTAGAATGACACCTTGGGCTTAATTAGGATTCACACCCAAGGAAAAACCAGCCACGAGCTTGTCAGCTTGATATTCACTTATTTTTATTAACATCCACAGTCAGCAGCACCTGTTCTCTTCTGTATGTCAGCCTGTTGTGATTATGCCACGTTGCATCTCCTTTTATAATATCTTTGCAAACCACAGCCGTCTCCAGGCACGGAGAGAGAGCAGAAACTAAAACCTGCAAAACCTGCAAAACACCAGCGACTTGTAACGAACAAACACGGACGGGAACAATTCTGTCTTTTTGAATGAATTTAGTAAATGCGATTAGGTTAATCTGTGCAGTTTTTATTGTTACAAAGGATAAATACTCATATTTGTGTTTTGCATGTTCTACACATGTGTGCTTGGGTTTTCTCCTGGTTCTCCGGTTTACACCCACAGTACAATAACATGCAGATTTGGTGATTAGGCAAAACTGGACTCCCTAAATTGACCATAGGTGTGAGAGTGAGAGTCCCTCGCCTTTTTTGCCAGCGCCACCAGAAGTGGTGGAAGGTGGAAGGCACAGCACACTTTTGTATTTTTTGAATGCAGTCGATCCAATAAATTGATTGGAAACTGTGCACAATTCAACTGTGGGAAACACTGAGCCTGTTTTCTATATCCTGTCTCCATAAATGTCAACTTTTTTTCTTAAAGGTGCCATATGTAAGAATGTGGCCAAAAACGGTTACTACATTCAAATTCAAAACACCGAGGTCTTTTAGGTTTCGTTTTCTGACATAACTGGCAACCTGTGGTTGCTCGGCAGCTGAGACTCTACTGACTGCAATGATTGGTAGACGGCGGTAGGTGGCGCCACATGCCAAAACATGATTTCATTACATAAACATGATTTGTAGTCTGCAAAATATATTTTTTAATGCAAATGTTCCGGCTGTACTGTTGTTGTTGGTGAGTTCAGTTTGTTATATGAACATTATTCCTGAGTCTCTGTGACATATTAGGAGGATTTTATGGTCACTTGCTTTAGATTTATTACATAATGCACCTTTAACTCTTAACTACACTAAACCTTTTTATTAATTTTCCAGAGACACAGACTCTGATATCCGCCCATGAATAATATACAGCATTCATATACCGTATGTCCGTCATCTCCAGTCTAATTTTTGTATATATAGTCATAAAGAGAGCTCTGTCGTTTCAAATGATGCAACATGGAAATTGCGAAAGTGTGGGCTGAGGTGTAAATGTAACACACAAATTTCAGGCTGTATCGCGGTGTAGACAATCAGATCATTCACATGCACCGAATGCTCTTCCCTGCAGAAGTCCTGAAATAACGACAGGGACATTTTCCATTCAAATACGTGATCGCTTCAATGGACTCGCCTGTTTGTGTTTGGAAAAGTCGGCTGCATTAGTGGCCTGGCTAAGGATCCACATCTGGAAACTTCTTTTTTGTTTTTTAGGAAACTTTGAAAAAGGAGTTGACTGTTTGCCGAGGCCTTCATCACTAGTGTGTTTGCTCATCTCTCCTTCTGCACAACACTGGAATAGGTTTGAATGTGACGGTTAAAACGCTTGAAAGAGCCTGGAGAGTAAACGCCTCTGACAGCACTGAAGTCCACAATGGCCGCCCTTTCTCTACAGAATTAGGGAGTGGACTACAGCGGAATACAGGGAGGTTATGGACCACTAAATAATAGGTGTCATGTTGTCAACAGTCTACTATCATACCAGCCAGTTGTTGATAAGCAGCAGTGTCAGTGCCCCAATCCTACTGAGGAAGGAAAGATAAGGTCACACAGCACATTTTATTAAACTCACTGACTAAGTGTTTGTTTATGACAATAAATGCTTGGCTTTATCTAACCATTGTTGTCACATGTTGGCTTGTCACAACAACATAGGGATTAAAGATGTTCTGTTGGTTTAGTGACAACAAAAGAGGGTAAAGACAAAATCATATGCAGATGTATGTCTGCCCATGGAGGACGATAATAGGCACAATAATAATAATATATAAAATAATTAATGAATTTTGTCTTTGTCAGAGATGCCATAAACAACTTTGGAGCCATCAAAATTACAATTTGCCCTTCACCACTGAACATTTTAAATCACTTCTATCTAGATTTGACCATTTTGTCATGTTACTGTTTTACTCTTATGTTGTATATTTTTTATTTTGTTACGCCTTTAAAGGTGCATTATGTAATAAATCTAAAGCAAGTGGCCATAAAATCCTCCTAATATGTCACAGAGACTCAGGAATAATGTTCATATAACAAACTGAACTCACCAACAACAATAGTACAGCCAAAATATTTGCATTAGAAAAAAGCATTTTACAGACTGCAAATCATGTTTATGTTTTGAAATCATGTTTTGGCATGTGGCGCCACCTACCGCCATCTACCAATCATTGTCAGTAGAGTCTCAGCTGCTGAGCAACCACGGGTTGCCAGTTACGTCAGAAAACGAAACCTAAAAGACCTTGAATTTGAATGTAGTAACCGTTTTTGGCCACATTCTTACATATGGCACCTTTAACTCTGTTAAGCACTTTGGACAACCTAGAAGTTGACTTGACTTCCATCCATCCATCTTCTACCGCTTCATCCCCTTGACACCTAACATTAAACCAGACATTTCCATGAGAAATGCTTGATAAATGAATAATAATTTCACTTTAAAGGCTAGGAGATAGAGTGTCTCATAGCAGTATTCCAATCCATATTTGAGTAAGCGCATTGATCTTTACTTTGCACCACTGCAATTGCATTTCTTTTTCTTTCTTTCAAGACAAAATCATTATTATTAGAAATCCCCCCCACCACCATCACCATCACCATTGCATGTAGGTGGACACGAATTAGTGACCCCTGCTGTATATCATCATAAAAAAAAACCTTTAATAATATTGACAGTGCTACATGAAGTCTTTTTTTAATATAATATTGGCTTTTGAGGGAAGATTTAAAGTAAAATTAAATGCAGTCAAAAATTATTTTTGCTGAACGTGGATTTGCGAGGTGTTCTTGACACACCACACTGGCTTGGCTGCTGATCTGACAGAGACTCGCCCCTCTCCTCTCCTGCTTCTCTGCTCAGAGGCGCAGCTTGTGAACAGGCAAGGCAGGCAACTGCTTGGTGCCCCGAGCTGATAGGGGGCCCCCGACACTCGGAGTCTGAGGGCTGTTTTTACTGAAATGTGCAGTGACCAGTCGCATCCCATGCGATTTGCAATGACATCTCAGTAGGAAACCTCCCTTAAGGGGCCCCACCTCACGTTAACCTGTGTGAAGTTATCGTTCTGCAAGTTGGAAAACGAAGAGGATTATTTACAGTGTAATGCATATCTTTTTTTACTCAGTTTATATACGTTTTTTTTCAGTTATTTAGAGTATTTTATTGTTCTATATATTTATATTGTTTTATAATGTGGGTTCTTTACAGTGTAATGTATTTTTTTTTTACTAAGTTTTTATAGTTTTTAAAAAGCTATTTATTTTATTGTTCTTTACATTTATAGTTTCACATACTTTTTAATTACAAGGTTTTCCCATGTTATTTAAAGGTGAAGTAAGTAGTTTATAGTGACATCTAGAGGAGAGGCTGAAATTTACAACAAAAAACTGCTGCTCTGCTCACCCCCTCCCTTCCCTGAGCGCTACGGTATCCGCAGCTGGTCAAATGTCGTCGTCGTTGTCTTTCTCTGTGTCAGCAGTTGAGGTTCGTGAGGCGAGCGAGAGGGCGAGCTACCGCGGCTGTAGCAGACGAAGCGGAGAGAGAGGAGGCGGGACTTTCGCTACAAGTAAAGAGACGCTTGATTTGTTCTTTCGCGTTTGTCCTTACAGGCTCCGGTAGAAACATGTCGTCTCGCTGCTAACAGTGGCTATGCGACCGCGGCCCGCGACCATGTTATTTTAAATGACTTTTTGAAACACTATGAAAATGAAACAAAGAATATTATACAGCGACTAGACAATGCAGGAGCACATAATATGTATAAAAAAGTGGATTTTGGGTTATATAAACCCATAAATACTACATATTGTCCCTTTAATTCATTTTGAAAAAAAACAAAACATTTGTACTCATACATTTTTCGTTGGTGTCAGATTATTTATAACATAATGGTGATGAACACTGGTTGGAAGGGCCCCCTGGGGATTTTTGCTTAGGGCCCCTACAGACTCTAGACTCGCCCCTGCCTCCTCTCCTCCTCCCCCCTCCTCTCTGCTCAGCTCTCTCAGTCTGCTGTGTCTTCGCTCAGAGGAGGCTGCTCAGCTGAGCTTGACGTCAGGGAAACAGCAGCCACAGCAGCCACAGAAGAGGAGTGTGTGTGTGTGTGTGTGTGTGAAAGAGAAGGGAAAGTGTGGGAAAGCCTCCCCGGGACCGTGGTGTCGTCTCAGTCATGGACAAGCTCGCTCTGACACAGACTCGTTTTTTCTTCTCCTGTCAGGATTTAAACTCGGCTCACGTGTAAACTCTGACTCGGACCAGAGGAAAAAAAACCTGAACGCGAACCCAACGGCAACAAACGATGTAAGAAAACATTATTATTTCTCTCGCTCTCTCCTGACTTTGACTGTTGACTCTGACACATTTCACTCAAACGTGTGGAATCACTCGCTTCGGGTTAAACTTTCATTTGTATGTGTTTTGCTTTAATTTGAGCCGGTATTTAACCGCGTTTACCGTCCATATCTGCTGTGTTTTTTTTACCTGTGAGACGCACGCGACATGGCCAAAAAACGTTATCGCGATAAAAAAACAAACAAAAAAACCTCGATAATTATCGCGATAACTGTTCGATAAGTAACGATAAAGATTTGCTCATGAGTTAAAGTTGAAGAAACGTTAAAAGAGTTACATGTTTTTTCCGTGTCTCAAAGTGTGTTTACATACTGTGTTAACTTTACATTACATTGCATTTAGTTTTTATTCATTTATTTAACCTGTATTTAACCACATTGGTCCCACTGAGGCCAGAATATATCTGCAAGATATATGTATATATATACACATAGGTATATGTGTATATATATATATATGTATATGTATACATATATATGTATATATATACGTATATCTATATATATATAATTCCATGTTAAAAGACGAATAGAAAGGAATAACACCCAGAACCATTAAATATGTATATACTGTGAGTTTGCATTCACTTTGAACACATATTTATCTTCTTTCATGTATTTTGAAAGGCGGACATCTCTTTTATCCACCACCACCACCAGTACTACTACTGACATCATATACTAGTCTATATTTGATTTGCAACATGGGGAAAATAAGCACTTTTTTAACATATCAGTACATGTGACATGAATGCTTGTGTTGCTGTGTAGCATAGAGTCAGAAAAACAGAAGGACTTGTTGCTGCTGTGGCAGACGGTGATGTGAGAACAAGTCTCAGCACCTTCATGCATGTTCAGTGTCTCAGGGATGGCAAAGGCTGGGTGAGTCAGACCTGGATGAATATTTGGCTGAGGTGGAGTCTGCCTTTCTTGGGAAGATGGGGCAGAGCTCCTCGTGCATGCATGTGGAAAATACTTTCAGAATGTGGTCTTAATCCAGGCAAAGTAAAGAAGGGAGACGGGGGCTCTGGCACACAGCAGCACTCACTGATGAATTTAGATGAACCAACACCTCTGTTCCTTAAATGAGTCATGAGTTGCTCAGTGTGCAGCTCTGAGGTAATGAGCATCAAAGTTTTAACATCTCAGCGGTCAGGTGCATTAGGAAAAGTAACACAGGAAAAGGCTGAATGTATCTGCCTGTGAATGTGTGAATTTTTCTCATTTACTGACTTAAAATTTATGAACTAAATGGGCTTTATCGTCCCCCCCATTGACCCTCTTCAATCAATCTTCCCTCTGCTCGTTCAGCCCCTTCTCACTCTTGTTGTTTTTATTACATCCTGATATCACATCCTTCACCCGTCAGCCAACTCATGACGGTTTTGTTGAGTCGGATACAATCAGTTTACCCTGACACAAGGCAAACATGACCAGCATATCTCGTGCTAACTGACTAATCAGTTATCATAACACACATTAATAGCGTTAGACGATGATGAACTGATCATCCAGCTACGGGCAGGGTTTTAAGGGTGTGTAGCACTGTCAATATCATTATAGGACTATTATTAGTTTACACCAATAGTGATTTCTAATGTTACTGACAAAAATTACAATTTTAATTGGAGGTATTAGATGTCTGCAATCACATTACTTTCAGTGTCACATGAAACCCACGTTGGAGACATCTGTAATTAACTTCAAGATAGAGCAACCTTTAGTTTCAACTAGTTGGAATTAAACCAGATAATCAGGAATTAACATATTCAACTGGGTTGGACTGAATTGGCCAAAACAAGAAGTTCAAATTTACTGCTCAAATTAATAAATTATAGATGTTGAAGGGTGATTTGTGGGGAATGTTGAGATAGACATGTCCAGGACAGGTCAAATGTTTAGGAATCACAATGAAATTCATCTCTGTTTTTTAAATTATGAAAAGTCAGACTGTCTGCTGATTGTGTCTCTGTGTGCAGAGAGCTGCAGATAGGGATGTGTCACACTGTGTCCTTGGTTCATGATGCTATCATGCACTCGTTGACTTGATTCAACCTGTAGCTGTCTTGACCACTGCTGCTTCCTCTCTCAGAGATGACGATTGAAAGGTTTTCACAAATAGCATCCAATAAACCCTGTGTGTGCGACTTTGAATGAATGAATGAATCAATGAATGACAATTAAACACATCATCTTCAACGTTTAAGCTCAAAACACTCAAGCCAACACAATCAGTGAACACCTATGTGTGTGTATGTGTGAGCCTCTGTCATAACCATGACTCGATCCAGGCAAAGCACAATTTTCACAGTGACGGTTGCAAAAAACACATTTACAGGGTTATTTTTCAGGCTTTTTTCCCCACAAAGAAAGACCTACAGTATAAGCTCTCTTGAGCTGGATTTGGCCCATGAGTTGCTAATGGTTGCACACCTACACTATGGTATTATATACATTTGTTGGGTTGTATTGCCTATATTGTGACAGTTGTCCTGTTAATATCTGATTGCATGAGACCTTTGTTCGCGGTGTTGTTGCTTTGCAGATACTCAGAGGCAAATTAGGTTTTTCTCTGGAAAATGTACCATGTTACATGAATACATTACTGAAGGACTCGCCTGGATAATTAGTATGAGCTAAATTGATTTTCTTTTTTTTAAATCCTGCTTACAGTATCTCTGTCTATCATGCAAATGAAACTGGTTGCAACCTAAAGTTAAACTGAAATGTCTGCCTTTTAGAGTAACTCTTGGTACATTTATGTATACAGTTAAATCGACAAAGTAAAGTTATTGGTAAATATAGATATAGACACAAATAATATGATCTGTGACACCATGAGCTGCAAAACATAATTTCACTACAGAAACTTCTTTAAACACATTCATTTTATGGACTGTCATGAAATAAACGTGTTGTTATACTAGAACTTATAAGTGGTTCGGATTAACAATCTTGATGATATGATATGCTATCTTGACCCAGACTCCCTGGAAGAAGAGATTTCTTTTTTTGTATCTCAATGGGACACTTCCTGGCTAAATAAAGAATAAAGGATGGATAAATAGATGAAGAAATTCAACACGGCAATAAACAATAAACCCCAGAAGATGAGAGAAAATAAAAACATGAACCTTGTACTTTTCAGTCTTCAGTTAACCCTAATAAGCATCAAAATGTCCATCTGGACTTTTTTGGGGCTTATTTTTTACCAGAAAATGTCCTGTTAGTACATAATATTCAAGATCTGGCAGTTATTTACAATTTACTGCATGTTAAAATGGCGTAGTAACTTAAAATGTAAAAGTTTTATTTCCAAAAAAACACTATTATTGCACACATAAATAAATAGATTTGAAATTTGAACAATATAAAACCTATTTAAAATAACATTTGGTTGAGTCTTCATCTCAATGTCCAGAAACAAACCAAAAAAATTAAAAATATGTACAGGTGTATTTCAAACCATCTCCTCTCTAACATATAACATACATTTCTGTTCATATGGAAATTGAAACCTTGTTAATAAAACACAGAGAACTGCTACACGTGACAGCTCATTAGTTCTCTTACAGGGAATTATACTGATGTTTATCAGTCAACAGGTCACACCTGAAGGTGACGGCAGATGTGTACTTCACTGTTCCTGGGAACAGATGTGGTTATATACATGAGATGCTGCACAGTGTCATCTCATTATGTGCTGTTGTTGTGTCCTGCAGCTTCACCCTGTGCTTAATTAACAAAGTGCCTGTTGATTGGTTGAAAAACAACAAAAAACACATCATACAGGATGACAGGTCACACATTGACAAGTTTTACCTTATTAAATAAGCTATTCTTTTTTTTAGGACACTGCATTCCAAAACCTTAACAACTTAACCTGTTCATCAGAAGTCAGGTCCTCATTAGGACCAGGTTTTGGTCTCCATGACTACGGGACCTGACATGGTCAGTGCTGATGCAGGTTAAGGTCCCATAGAGGTCACAAATCCAAGTAAACACACACACTACACACTGAACATATGGTTCCCCACACACAGACACACAGACACACAGACACACAGACACCTACACACAAGACAGTTTGTCCCTGCTGCTGTTTTTCACTGCCTCCACTCACTGTGTGTTTGTCCTGGTCTAGCATATCAATGAATTAATAGATGTTTTCTCTGTATTAATTAATTGCCTTGCAGGTTTTGATTGGCAACAACAACAACAAGCCAAAGGAGTAGAGTGCAGGGAACACATTTGACTAGAAGGGATGTAATGATAACAAAATCTCTAAAATAACGCAGCGTTTATGATATTTATTGTGGCTTTGTGATCATGGTTTAGCTGATGAAGTCCACCCATCCGTTTCCTCAGCTTTTCTACTTTATCTTTTTAATTGAAGGGGGATTCAAAAGCCACTGGAGCATCCACAGTTTAAGAATCTTCAGCCTAGTGTTCAGACGATAACCCGTTTTGAACTTGAACAGTCTTGGCGATGAACAAACATCCTGAATTCCCTATGAACCAGTATCTGATATGCAGCTGCATCAGCAGTGCTGCTCATGTCACAGTAGATATACATATTCTTCATTATTTGCCTGCCTATTCACAGCCTACTGTTTTAGTTATTATTACTCATATCAGGGGCACTTTAAAGTGTATAAAAGTCAAAATTGTTGTCTTTCATTGTCTTTTATTGCTATGCATTGTTTTTCAGGAATGAATAGCAGCTATAGAATATTTTACCAGGAAGTATTTTTTTTTTTAACTCCGCCACTTGATCAGTCCACCTGGTTTCATCTTTGTCAGGAAATGTCAGTATTTATTTCACCCTAATTTATTCCAAAGATATTTATTCACTTACTTATTCCTTTAAATCTCTGGCTCGCAGCACTGTTTCATACCAGTTTAATCAGTGTTTTATCAGTTTAACCTCTCACACGCGTGCGTCTCTGTTTCTCTTCCCTCTCTCCTCAGTGAGTCTCACCCTGACTGAAGCCCAGCGGGGCCATGCTCACACGATGACCAGCACAATGTAAGTGTTGCAGCACTTTTGTTAGTGGGGTGGCATAGTCAAATTGAATTCATTAAGAGGGAAAGCACGGATGTTTGGATCGAGCGTGAAGGGGGGTTTCTCCCTCCTGCTGATGGAGCCCTCCGTCTGAGGTTGCTGAATGGTTGTGTCTGGAGTTTGGGGGTTGGTGGTGAAACGTAACACTAACATAATCTCACCTCCAGGGGAATTCACATGCAGCATGCAATCATAGATCATGCATTGAATTTGACATTCATCCACTGTCCACTGCTTTATCCTCCACATGATGGTGGTCGCATTGGAAATGGAGGAATTACCAGCTATCATGCGCACTATGCTTAATTTAGTGTCCAATTATTCTAATCCTAATTAACCAAATTTTACATGCTTTTTTGACCTTTGGAGGAGACTGGAGTACCTGAAGAGAACTCATGTAGAAATTGGGCGAACATGCAAACTCTTCAGAGAAAGGCCCTTGGTGCTGAACTGGGATTTGAACCAGTGACCTTCTGGTTGTGAAGCTAACCACTGTGTCTCCATGTGGCCCTTAATTTGACATACAATGTCAATCCTTAAATACAATTTCAGGATTTTAAATGACAGCTAAATGAGTTGAAGTTAAATTTTGATTAGAATTTGATGAGTTGATTATTATTCGATTACTAAATTAATCGTCAGCTATATTGATAAGCGAAATAAGAGGGTTTCTGATTCTTCAGCTTCTTAAATGTCTGGTTTCGTTGCTCTATATAACAAAGAACTCATTAAAACTGAATCGTTTATTGTTTGTGGACAAAACAAGACTTTTGTGAACGTCATTTTGGAAAAGACAGATCAATATTTTCTGAGATTTGACAGACCAAAGGTGCTTGATTTTTCGAGATAATAATCTGCAATTTACCAAACACTGTTAAGAGGAAGATGAACACTCGATGTAAACGGTTCAGAACAATCGCCAGTGCCTGAACAATCACTTGGTGGGATTAAGAGCAGGTGAAAAACAAAGACCAAGTTGATATATAAGTTTAATAAAGCAAGGGTTTTTTATTTATTTATTTACTTTACTTTTATTTAACCAGGTTAAAGTCCCATTGAGTTGTAATCTCTTTTCAAAAAGGACAAGAGAGTGGCAATGAAAATCTGACCAAACCGCTGAAACCGAAGAATCCTCACCTTGCTCTGTTTTGCAGACACATAGACATAAAAAACAATAACTTCTTTTATAGCACTATATATATATATAGACATTTTCCTAGTGTTGTCACATGAGCTAATTTCTCAAGACTAGGACATAAATTATGATGAACACGGTACACGTTTGAGTGTCATCAGACAAGTAAACTTTTGTCTTTTGGATTACTGGGAACGGCAGGCAAACGTCTTGTGTCACTACGCCTCACATGAGTGAGTCATTAGATTACATCTGTAGAGAAGCCAGTTTTTCCACTGCACTGTGTGTCTGTTACTTTCACCTGTTTCCCAGCACAGTGTTCCATGTATACAGTACACCTCGCATTACCTACCCACGACCACGAGACCTGTTCTTTTGCAAACATTTCCGACTCCATTTAGACCACATTAAATCAATTATGACTCGTCTTGTTGTTACCAAATTGACTACAATTCTGTCTTGTGCTGCATGACTTTATATTAGCTTTTCCTTTTTGTACAGTCTGTTGTTTATCTTATCTCCGTGTGAACTTTCCTCTGTGTGATCCTACATTACTCATTCTCTCTGCATCTCTCCACAGGGTTTCGTCTGTAATGTTGCTGATCCTGATGCACATTTTCCTGGTATCCCATGGTAAGTTTGATCTCCTATGTGTTTGTGCATATACAGTTGATATTTATCTTGGCTGATTGGACTTCCAGGAACATACATGCATACATGAAACCCACAAATAAGTTATACAAGTAAAGGGAAAATCAGTCAGCTGCGATAAACTTTAGATTGAATTTGTTTTCAGATCCAGCAGGAATATCAGCATCTCTCCTGCCACCTTTGTGTTAAATGTTCAGCTCCAGTACAAATGTAATTAACAGTGTAGTGATACTGTCAGTGATATTATCTTTCTCGATATAAAAAGATTACTTCACACTAGCGACTGTTTGTGTTTGTCAAAAATGATTTCCTCAGGATTCTGCCTGCAGGTCACGTTTATTTTACTCTACTGTAAAGTGTATTGTTTTTTAGTAACAGAGCCACCAAAAACAATACTTCACTTCCACTCCATGGGATGAAGTGATCTCTGGTGTCTAATTATTCAACCTTTTTATTTCTTCTTGTTTAGACTACTGTAACAGCCTTTTTAATTGTTTTAATAAGAAAGAGCTTCTGGTAGTTCAGAACACTGTTGCACGGCAAGAGAGATCACTTCACACCAGTTTTATCATCCCTCTACTTGTTACTCATTCATTGTAGAGTACATTTTAAAATCCTGGTCCTTACTTTGAGAGCTTTACTTGGATAAGCTTCTTCTTACATCTCTACCTCACACACCCATCCGCTCCCTGAGGTCTTCAGGTCAGAGGCTGTTGCAGGTCACAGTGTGTAAGTCTATAGATGACTTCCTGCTACACACCATGGCTTCATAATAGTGTTGACACTCAAGTCCTTCAGATTTATTGTGTTACATTTGGCATATTTCCCTTGAGTATGGTTCATTTCATCAGGGTCTCCATGTTCTTCTCATGGTCTTTTTCTGTTTCATTATGAACTGTGTCGACCTGTCCGCTGTTTCCCCGCCTTTCGCTCTATGTCAGCTGGGATATATTGATGTATTAATGCACTGTGCAAACCCACACTTTGGAACAAAATGCATCATTTTAAAAGCATGATTAACATGTTTATCGTGCAGAATGTTATGTGTCATATTATTGTGATGAAGGATGATCTTGTCATTCGTTGAAAAAGTAAAACATTGAATTATAAATATTGACTTTTGCATGTATTTTCTTACATTATAACCTGATCTTTATTACGACTCCATGCCAAACACTATATACATTATTTTGTTAGTTTTTTCTTTCTTCTGTCAAATGATGTCTAACTTGTCTTCACTTCTCTCTGTGAACAGGTGTTTGGTGTTTGGAGCCAGAGGACGGAGACGCTCTCCTTGCAGGTGTCCTGGACTTACCATGGCAGGATGAGCTGTGCTGTGATTCACATACAACCCACTTTAATGTGGAGGGAGGCGGCCTGCACGCACCGGAGACCAACGGCTCTGAATCAGTCCTCCCACACGGGCCCCGCTGCAGCTTCAGGAGCTTGACATCCGAGACACGTCCTCACGAGCCCTTTGGCCACAGCAGTTCATTCAACACTGGTATGAAAAAAATGCTTCCTGACTAACAGTTGATTTATATATCAGTCTTTTTAGTGCTGTCCCATGGGTGAGACATTTTTGATCACGGCTTGTTAGGGCTCGTCAGGGTCCGTCACTCTTGGCTGAGCTGCAAAGGATTTGCAAAGGAGTCAAGTGACGTATTTCAAACCACAGGTTACTTCACTGCTTTCCACAACCCGTTTATCTTTCAATCAATTCAGTGACAACATACTGTAAATCTTAGATGAACATAAAATTAATTTAGGCAGGAGCCAGTTTCACATGTACTGTTTTTATCCAAAAGTTTAATTAAAAAAACCCAAAAAACAAAACACAGATATGGGCCCGTATTTATCAAGCATCTTAGAATTACTCCTAAGAACCCTGCTAAGAGTAGATTTATGAGTAAAAAAATTATTTGCTGAAAGTTGCACTTAAAAGTTAGTTATCAAGCATCTTACTCACACTTTCAGCGAAGTGTAGGACTGAATCTTAAGTGTCACTCTCAGAGCTGAATTACGACAGTACTATATGCCGTAAACTGAATTTTAGGTGATGTCACTTCCGTGTCCATAGAAATGACCAATCATGGAAGGGAATCGCTTGTCTAAGAATAAAGAAATATCGCCGAGATTGTCGAGCACTCACATGTGCCAGCCTACGCTTGTCATTGATTTATTAATGACCACTAACTATCAACGGGTTGCATTGTAATGTCAGAAAACCTATCTGCGGTCCACAATGGACCAAGACTGAACCACCACAAGACATTGTAAAATAATAACAACCTGGAAATAATAGCGCACCAGTTTATAAGACGCACCACTACCAGAGGCAACATATTCGTCACCAAGAATTAAAAAGAATGGTGAGTGACAAAACAACAAATTAAATATTTGTTATAGGATGTGTCAGAATGGATTTGAATTGCGGATTTGATCCATGATTTGCGTTTATTTGAGCCTTTTTGCTGTATTTTTGGTGGTTATGATGATTTTTTTCCATGTGTGTAGTTAGTAGCACTTTAGATTTAACCTACATTTGTCTCATTAAAGCCAGTTGTGATCATTGACAGTATAATTAATATCAGGTTTTGATTAATTAATGAGTGAAGTTGCTGTGAGTCAGGAGGCTGTTATTACCTTAAACTTATAGGCGGTTACGGTAGCTACGCTGTTCAATCCAGGCTGTGGTGTTGGTTTGTCGATTTTTCTTTTTTCTTCTTCAGTCTTTTGCGTTAGGGTTGCATAATTGAGATTAAAATCCTCTAATGCATCACCAGTGTGTAGACTGTGTTTGTGAAAGTGATCGTGTCCGTGTGCGTGCGTACGTGCGTGCGTTCATTGCGGCCACTGCTGTTAATTGATCTAATGTGTTTTACTATGAGACGAATGTGCGCGTGTCAAAATAGCAACAATCATGCAAGCATGATGATGACAACCCATCAGCAAAAACATAAACTGGCGCCCCTGCCGTTTGATCAGCTGCTCGTCATCTAACAAAGTCAGGACATCCTTCTCACCTCAGTGCCATCCCCTGCTGGCAACTCCTAACTACTTAAGACACCTCTGGAGGTCTCTTAAATATCTGGGAGAGTAGGAGTGATTCTTAGACTTAGGAAAGTTGATGAATAGCTTTTATTCTTAAATTTGAGAGTAGGACTAAATTTCACAAATTCTCAGGACTTAAGTGTAAAACGGCACTCTAAGACGCTTGATAAATACGGCCCATGGTCCATAAGTTCCAGATCTCTTCACACACACAAACTGTCATATACACTCACATTGTAATCATATTTTATCAAACTTATTGCATACATAATAGGATACAAATTGAACAGAATCAGTTGATAATATCTATTAAAGGAGAGATACCGAAGCTGAAGGCTTCTGCTCATGAGCAACAACTAGCTGAATTCTCAGAAGTCCAGACACTGCTGGGGATGGTTGATGGTTGGTGACCTGATGAGAAGGATGAAGAATAATGGATCACTTGAGGCTGCAAAGATGTGTTGGTGGTGATGTTGAGGTGGAAGCTGTGTATGACAGCAGAGCAAGAGAACAAAGGCAGCCAGAGACAACACATTTTGAAAGGCAAGACAAGGCCGATCACATAGGAAAATGACAGCTAGAGATTCAGAAGGTCATATAGCACACTTAAAAACAACCCCTGCTGCCCCAACATGCTTTATGTGCTTAAATGAAGTTAAAGGGAGCAATAAAATAGAATAAGTCACCAAATAATAATCAGAAAAGCACGTCCAGGAGCTGTTATCGACCTCTGACTGGAGCATGAAGGTGCAACAAGTCAGTCAAATAGGGTGGGGGATATAATCATTTTATGATTTAAAAACAAGCAATACGATTTATAATAAACAAAACTGTGGGTGACAGGAAGCCAGTGTGGTGAAGCCAGAATCAGGGTGATGTGATCACGCTGCGTTTTGGACCAGCTGAAGGCGGTGAAGAGACAACTCATCTTCCCCGAAGTATGAAGCATTGCAGTCATCCAACTGTGATGTGATGAACATATGAATTACTTAGAGTGTGAATGCTTTAGAGGAGATGAAACTGGAAAGTATGAAAACAAAATTAAGATCAGAGCGTGCAACAGAGTATTCCTGCTGACTGATTTTACAGCAGACCTTCACTGAATCCAAATTTGATGCCTTATTGATCTCTGCTCGGGGGGAACCTGGGCATAATGTTTACTAGAAAGATCAGAGTGACACACTTGTGAACCATGGTAACAGCAGGGTGGCTGTTTGTTATGTGGCTCATGCTTATTAGAACAAATAAACAAAATGATACCGCATGTGTCACAGAGTCATGATTTGCCTGCGGCTGCATCACTCGTCACTGACAAAGCTGCTCATAAAGCTCATTACACTTCGGTGGATTTTCACCCAACGTCCCTCACCGTCTCCCGTCAGCAGGCTTGTGATCACATCATACAGCTTGGTCGATGGGGATTCCCTGCTCAACATCAAACCGGCTGCTCTTTCATCGTTAATGTCAGAAACTAATACTAATACTAATACTAATAAAAGCAAATATGGGCAGCTCAGGTCATAATTTGTTATCTGCAATAACTACTTCTAAGTCTTAAAATGATCTGCACCATACTCTGATGGATGTGGAATAAGTTGTTTGATTGCGTTTCCTTAGGGCAGAGGTGTCAAACTGGTGGCTTTACAGGCCACATGAGTGTTTGAGTGCTTTTTTTTCAATCATTCAAGCAAGTTTCTCTGATTTTTCAGCTTTTAAATGTGAATATATTTTAGTTTCTTTGCTCCATATAACGTAGATATTATTAAAACAGAAAAAAAAACATGAAAAAGACATCATCATGTCCAGGTTTGAGAAACACTGATCAACATTTTATGGCAATTTACAGACCGAGCAAGTACTCAATTATAGCCATTATTAATGAAATTAATAATAGTAATAATGAGACATTCGGTTATAATTATTGTCTGGGTGTTGTAATTGCAGTTGTCCACGTTATTATTGACTTAATTTTAGCTTTACTCCCTTTTTTATTGTGATATTGCACATCATTCCACGTTAAAACAAACAGTTTAACTTTGAAGTTCTGTGAGATATTGTAGTGGATAGCTTACTTAACGTAATAATATCATGATGGAATATTGTGTACTTTACACCCAGGTCATTTGAGTATGACTCCTCTGCCTTAGGGGGTTTTAAACAATGTGGTGCAGATTATCCTACAACTCCATTGTGATGCCTGTTGCAGATAACACAGTATATCTACTGTATAGTGATCTATGTATATCTTTCCATTTATTTATAATAATTTGTTTTTTGAAGTATCGCAACTGGAAAAACAGATAAACCAGAAAAACAGACTTGCAAAGTTGGTGCCTTTTGACATTCAGGATTAACTGTGGAACAGAACTGTGATAATCCCCCGATGACTCAGGCTTGTAGGTTTGTTTGGCCTCGCGGAGGTAAGCGTTCTACCGAGTGCCATTGTAACAGAAGAATAATCTGTCAATATTGTCTGCGTGGTGGTAAATATGGAACGTCAGACACGAGTCAGAGAGCTGAGGAAGATTTGTTCTGTCATATT
The DNA here is from genome assembly GCF_963457635.1 of Microchirus variegatus. Classification (NCBI taxonomy): domain Eukaryota; kingdom Metazoa; phylum Chordata; class Actinopteri; order Pleuronectiformes; family Soleidae; genus Microchirus; species Microchirus variegatus. The sequence continues at coordinate 7,908,706 of NC_139805.1, forward strand.
GATCTTTGAGGTGGTGTGATGCACTCCGATCAATGATGCCAGACCCTCTTGCTTAATGTCTGTGCAGGGGTAATTAAGCGGAGGCACTAAAGGCCAGCACTGTGCCTCCTGCTTTATGAGGCATTTTGTCACTCAAGATTGTTATTCAGTTTGATTTTTACACATGCACCGCGAGGGCCGCAGGGTATATTAAGACTTTTTCACACGTCATTCTCCTCATACTCATACTTTCTCCTTCACATCTTTTGTTGATATCGCACCAAAAATGTTCCCCAAGACAAGGATTAATGATCGCAGAGGGACGAGACTGAGCAGCAAACATGATTATGTCAGGGTTATTAAACCAAAGAAGGAATATTTATGGCATAATTCGCAATTTTAATACAAAGAACTGAATTGCTATTCACAACTATTTTAAGGCTTTTTAAAACATATAAACCAATTATTTCTGTGAACTCATCGGGATGTGATCAAATAGAACAGCACACCATTATAAAATCCCCCTTTCAGTACATGTTGCTGCTCTTTAGGCAGATAAATATTTGATTTGATATCAGATAACCTTAAGAACTGTTGATTTCTTGAGCGATGTTCAAACATGTTTGTGTAGTAATGCAATTGCACTGGCTTGAACAAGGTGAGGTGAAGGATTTTGTTTACCTGTTTACCCTATGTGATTGCACAGAGTAATGCACCACCCCACTTTGGCCTGTATCCACATGTTTCTTCGTTGAGCCCGGGTGCCACTGAAAAACCATTTGACTAATGAAAGAAATAGTTTTTCTTTGGTAGGAGGCTGTTATGCTTCAAATTACATCCGTTTGCTTGGAGAAATGTGCACCTGACTGATGCTAAACCACTGAGTGTTTGTATGGAGGGTATAAGATATTGACTTGTGTCCACAAGATACTTAAAAAAAATGTCTTGGATTTTAGCAGCTCCATAGTGATAGAGATAGAACTATAGGTACTGAAGACACATCTTAGTTCAGTTGTCAGTTTATTGTGAAAAATCCAAAATGCACTCAGCTCTTAACCAATGAATTCCTAATAAATCACTTAGGCATGTACAGCACAAAGTCCTAGGCACCATTAGATTTGTTGTTTTAGCAATGTTCTAATAACCATGCAGTACAATTATTTCTCAATCACTTTATTAGAACCCATCCAGGAACATGGGAAATGTATGCAGTCTTATAAAAACGAAAAATAAACCAACAACTTCTACAGGTTAAAGTATCCAGTACAGTGGTCAGCATATGGTGGCCCGTGGGCCAAAACTGGCCCACCAGGTTTGATTTATGGCCCCGGAATCTGAATTCCGGGGCCGAATCTGAGCCTTTTATTCTGAAAGAAGATGAAGTGAGTCAAAGGACTGTTAATGTGAAAACAATAGTAACAATCTTTGACAAATTGAAGTTACTTTAAACCAACGAGTCTCTTAAATTTGCCACTTTTTTTTACAATAACACAAAGGATAGTACAGAAAAAGGCAGGTTTTTGCCTGATTAAGATATGATGTTTTGACCTGGTATTCAATTTCTGAGAAATACACTGGCCCAAGGCCAAATTTGCTTGCCGACCCCTATCTAGTGTTTAGTGTGACCTACCCTTACACCTGAACGATAGCATGAGCCTGGCTCTCTTACAACTGGAGTGGAACTCTTATTAATGTTACTGGTAAAACCTGTGTTTGTCCGACTATTTCATGAGGAGAAATAGCTGCTGTGAAAAAGACATGCTTGAGCATTTCATACACATTTTGCATGAGTTTAACAAATCGACAGCTTGTAAATACACAGTCAAATCATTCCAGTACAAATGCCTTTCTCAGAATAGCGAGACAGGCTTCTTTCTCAGAAACCTTTTTATCATGGTTTCACATATATGTCATATACCACCAACAGTGCCACTAACATCAATGTGTAATTTCTTGTCAGGCATCTGTTTGGACATACTGTGCAGAATTGATGAAACCTGGGAGAAATTAACTTGTGACGTCCAGTCTCACGGCCAAACCTCAGTCTCTTGGGCGGTCATATTACAGCGTCTGTGAGTATGAACCTGCTCGCTGTGACACTAATTCATTCCTGTTTTGTTTTGCCAGTGTTCTTTTCAGCACACTATTTCATGCTAATGAAGGAGTAGTTGTATGAGAAGTAGCACGATATGGTCAGACAGATATTGCAACATGATTCCTAAATGGTCAGATGAATCATTTTTTGGATCTTGAATGTCATTTTTATGTAGAAAAAACAAGTATATACAAATCTTTGCACAGTTTTTTGAATCTCATTTTCACATCTGAAGAGCGAGAAGGTGGGGCTCTTGATTTCCTGCAGCACTACAGAATATCATCATAAGGCTGTATTGTCACACAATGTATCTTTAGAAAATAATTGTAGTGTCTTTCGAATTGGATATCGCACCTTATTGTGCTGTGATTTTGAGTGGCTAATGAATTTTCCCTGAGTTAATGAAGAATAATAGATTTGCAGAGATGTAGACCAGCCTGCCACTAAGTCATCCATCAGGAAGAGGCTCCTGCTGCTTCTCCAGTAGCTCCATTACTTTCTCATGTTTATTTCACTCACTCCAACGTTTTGCGATATGATTGTTGAATGATCATTTTCTACTCTAGGTAGTATTTCAGAACAGTGAGACAACATTGTGACTGAATTGTCTCTCTGTCCATTTCCAGGTCACAGACGGAGGATCAACATGTCAACACTGCGTCCGATAATCCTGTCATCTGTGAGGCAGAGGATTCCTTTGTTTGTTCCGTCCCTCTTGACACTTCGACAAGCTCTGTCACCGTGGTAGCCGTCGGCGTCTCCAGTGCCGTATCTCTGCCGGTTCACCTCAGAATTCCTCCCAGACCCGGTACGACATTTTGGATTTTGTCATATTGTTGTGTCTTAGTAACATAACATAGGTTTCCTTCCTATATTGCAAGATATTAATTGATCCATAACTACTTAAATGTTGTGGTTTTGATGGCAGATATATTTCTCATAAATAATGAATGAATCAACAGGTTATTACAGAAGGAGAATGTGGGTTTTAAATGATCTGCTGTCCCTATTGGACAGCAAAGGCCACTGTATGCTTCTGAAAAAATGCTTATATAAACATATATAAACATATATATAATGAGTTTAGTGTGTGGCTGCTATCGTTTATCATTTATGTGACACTGAAATTTTCTTTACCTATTGATAAAGTCAGTAGTTACTTTGAGATATAGGCATCCAATCAAGTCACTGCTATGAGCAATCGTTCTTCTGTAATGATTACTTACTGAAAGTCTTGGAAAAACAAAAAGTTCCCAACATTCATGTTTTTTTTTTTCCTCCCCAAATTGTCTCAGTTACAAGCATTAACACATGCCAAGAATAAACTGAGCCATGTATGAAGCTGCTGCATTTACCATGGGCAAGCTTCAGAGAGATTCATCTGGACAGATCAGTCTGATTCACCTGTGATTGGAAGACATGACTGGAGTATAAGTGTGTGTATAGACAAAGACGTTCAGTGGAGTGTGTTGGGTTTGACTGTGATTTCCAGTTCTCATCGTCTCAGTTACAGTGTCGTTAGAAACCACATCACGTTTTTTCCAAGATCTCTCTTCAGAAGTCCTGTGTGTGTGTTTCCCGTTGATTTACACGTGACACGAAGAGGTGGAAAGTAAGCTTATATGTAGCTTTCATGAACTGCCATTGTGTGCCGTGTTGCTGAATGGTGACTCGATGAGAAAAGTGATTTGAGATTATATTTGGAAAGTAATGAGGGTTTTGGAAATGAGGCTTTCAGAGAGAATAAAAAAATGTCTTCTTGTCCCTAATGTAGTCTGGAAAATAAATGGTTGAGCCATTACTCATAGTGTTGAGTAACTGTTCCTCTCTCAGTCTGTGTGGTTCCATCAGACTGGAGTATCTCTGGCTCTGTGTTTCACTGCAGCTCATGGTAACTGCACCTATAAGACTCTGAAATCCGCCTGACACGGACACTAAGTCTCATGATAAATCCTGTACACATGATTTATACAATATGAAAATCCCCAGCTCCACCTTTCTGTGGATTAGCTTCATATGTATGTAAAAACCAAAAGGTGAAATGAATTATCCACTTTGCGAAGAAATGTAATTACTACTGTCTTTATTTCTTTACGCACAGTGTGACTGTTTCATTCATTAAACATCGATCATTCTGGCGTGATGACTTTAAGAGTATTGATCCCTGCCGTGCCAAGATGTGCTTAATTACATCAAATGACACCTTTTTAGATGTAATTCTGCCATATCGTATGTTATTGAAGAAAGTGAATTACTGACCCAGGTATATGATGTGTGACCTCAAAGCTGTAGACAGGATTTAGATTCAATAACGACAGATGCTCAAATTAGAAAATATAATCTGTTAGAGTTTATTTACTTATTTTAATAATGCAAATGGATTCGGTAACCTTTGGAAATGGAAACTGCAATTAGAGTAGGATGAAGGTAATTTTGTGACTTAATTGTGTCCAGTGTGTTGACTTATATAAGAGCTATAAGACTTCTGTGCTTTATCTACAGTCAAACCGGATCCTCCAGTCAACCTTTCTCACATTCAGACCATCGATGCGGAACTGATTTTACTGTGGGACGACCCTGCAGACTGTGACGCCGGACCACTGAGATATGAGGTCCGATACTCTTTTAAGAGCACTCATCCGGCCTGGCAGGTAAATACTCACTTGTGCATATACATAAGGGATCTAGGGTTGGTTGCATATGCATATTATATTCATAATCGGGTTAATAAGTTCATTTAGTTCATTAACAACCTCGGCCGAGGTTATGTTTTTGGATGTATTTGTTAGTTGCAGAGGGGAATATATTGGCACTGTTGCCTTTGTGGAGGTTCACAATCTCCCAGTGCTTTCTCTATAGTTGATTACTGTCATAATAAATAAAAAAACTTGAATAGATATTATATATATATTAGAGCAGCAGTTCACTGATAAGATGGAGAAAAGCAGAACATATTCAGTATATTTCAGAATCTGTAATGTGATATTGATTCCACTTTAACAAGCAAAAACAATTAGTTCTTTATATAATAAACTGTTTCAGCTCTAAAGACATCATGTCCTTGTCGGACACTCAGTTCTCCAGTCATCTACAGACGTGGTGATAAAGGTCAAATGTCATGTTTTAGTTTAAAATCAGAGTTAGGTATGATGAAATAATTTTCACATAATAATATAATCCACATACATTCTTTTAGTTTCAGGCTGACGTTCTGTTCTCTAGATTGCAAAGAAAGCCTTGATGTCAGGTGCAATTTATGCTTTCCATAGTAAAGTGATGAATCAACCATGTGGAAATACCAGGCAATTTTAGCTTCCTCCAGATATATACTGCACATGTATCATTATCATCCCATATGTTATTCTATAGGTTGTGTCATCCTCTACGAAGCACTAATACTTTTTATTCCTTTATAGTAAAATGTTCAATAAATGAAAAAAACAACAGTACATCTCTTTCCATTAACAGACCTGCAGTTTTCAACCTGAATAAAGAATCTTTTTTAGCACACTTTTTGTGTGTGTGCGTAATTACTTTAACATTTTACACTGAACATGTTAGTTATTATGTTTCCATAGAGCCAGAAAGCTTTCTAGGGTGAGTCAAACATATCTAAAAAAAAGACTTTCAGGGAAAAATGGTATTAAATATAGATATTTTACCCTACAAAAATTAACAAGAAACATGATCAAACTATGGCTGTGGGTTAGTTTGTGTATTATTGTTTTTTGTGAATTACATTTGCACATAAATCCAAAATGTGGCAACAGGCTGATGGTAACCCACCCACAGTCATGGCTCGCTGACAGATTTTGATTGAGTCACAGTACTCTGATAAACATGTTCTGCCTTTGCTCTGGCTCCAGGTGGTGTCTGCACCTGCAGAGCCCAGACTGTCTCTGGATCTGAAGCCCAGCCTCAACTACACCGTCCAGGTTCGCTGCTCCGGCCTGGAGGAGCCTCCGCTGTGGAGCGACTGGAGTGAGAGTCGCCACATCTACCTAAACAGTGAGAAGCATTTCTGCTCAACTATTTATACAGAGACAGAAACATAAGCTGCATGCTCTGAACTGTCAATGTGTCTTTCCTTCCGTACATCTACTGCTTCATCCTCCACCAGAGGGTCGCGGGGAGTCCTGTGCCTATTTCAGCTGACATAGGGGTACACCCTGACAGTTCACTAGTTCATCGCAGGGACACATATCGAGACAAACAACCATTCACTCACACTCTCACACTTGCACATCTTTTAATTTAGAGTGACCAATTCACCTAATCTCCAAATCTGCATGTTTTTGGACTGTGGGAGGAAGCCGGACAACCCGGAAAAAAACCCCACACACACAGGGAGTCCATGCAGAAAGGCCCTTCTTCCAACCGGGGCTCGTCCTTCTGCATATATATATATATATTCATTTGTTCTCAGCCACAGTGTGTTTAACTTCTTAATCATATACTGCAGTTAATATACAGTAATGAATCTGGTTGTATAAGACTGTATAAGGCATTTTTTCTTCTTTCATTACAACTTCAAAGTGAAGTATTCACGTAGCTTAAAACAGTGATGAAACAGCCAGTTGTTTTCAAGTTGCCACATGTTGAGAGCTTTACCTTTTTTTTTGCTGAAGAGCCAGATTCCTTTCTTTATTTGTTGTCACTCAATCAGTAGACTGACAAACTACAAATACAGTATGAAGCTTTGAGGCAAACAAATCCCCCAATAATTTTTTTTCTTTATTAAAAACATTTTTTCCGTTGTGGGTGGTCGAGAGTGCCTCAGCCGTTTTGTTGATTGAATATCCTTCTCTTATTCCTCTTTATTTCTATCATTAAGCTTTGTTAGTTGCTACAAAAATAAATAAAAATAACACTTCTCTTTTTGTGTACAGCTGTGAGCTACATCCCTGAGAAAGTCGTGGCTCGACCAGGGGAGAATGTAACAGTCTACTGTGTGTTCAACGACCACAGCATTAATGCCAGCATGGCCTTATGGGTGCTCAACTGGAAGCCGCTTCACCACAGCCAGTACCACCCAGTCAACCAGTGGGTGAGAACAAAAACTCCTATCATCATATCAGATCACACGTCTGTGTTTCTGGGAGAAAGTTTAATGACTTCCTTGTGTATGTTTTTGTTTTTACAGAAAAGTACACTCAATAAATTTGGACAGTAGGTCTGACTTTTCTTTCCCCCAAAACCAGGTCAGCCAGATCACATTGCGTCCTTCAGAGTCTCGGCTGTATGACGTGCTGCAGTGCACTCGGGAGTGGACCATCCCCTACAGCCAGATCTTTGTGGAGGGTGAGCTTTGTTGTGCCAAACTAAATGTTCAAAGAGAGGAAAAAAAAAGAGAAAGAGCTGTCCTGAAAGTCACTTTTCAAGTTGTTCGGAAACGATGCTTCTCTGCCTTTTCCGCCCTGCACTCGTGGACAAAGACAGGATAGAGAGTGGTGACATGTGACAGCACAACAATGTGAACCACAGTAAACTCCAGTGAAGAGGCTATCTTAGGTCAAGCTTGTTTTTATTTTTTCCCTCAACCTAAGCGCATCTCTCTGTGTGTTTCAGGGGCTTCCATTGATATACGTTGTATGACTAACGGTGATATTGACTCAATGGAGTGCAGCTTCAATAGCACACAGTTGACGATAGCGGAATTTCGATACAGGTAAAGCATTTTAGACATCTACACCCTTACAGATATTTAAAATAGACTCAAACGTCTCCTTTTTTGAGCTTTCATATTGTTTATGTAACCTCAGATCGACACTTAAACTGGTCTGAACACAGTGTACCGAACAACACACATTCATGAACGACACGACACACCCTGGAAATGCTTGTTTTCAACCCCACACAGTGTGAAGTGATGCCAGGAAGATAAACAATAAACCACTGTTTTAAGTCACTGCCATCAGTGGTTATGACCTCAGAGCAAACACTTCTACTTCAAAGCTACTTGGTTTATTTTGGGTAATGAAAAATGTACAAAATGTAGATGAATCACAGAAGGAGAACATGATGACACTATTGAGGTACTTTTTTCATGCCAGGTCGGCTGACCTGCCGTGCGATGAGATGGAGGAGAGGGACAAAGCAGGCGACAAAGTGGGGGAGACGGTGTCGGACTGCCTGCAGGTCAGGTCCAGGACCTGCACCATCAAGCCTCTGAGGATGAACTGCTACAAGCTGTGGCTGGAGGTGCCGTATCGCCTGGGCCCTGTCAGCTCCAAACCCATCTACCTCTCTGCTATAGATCATGGTGAGGGACTTATCACCAATCAGAACAGTAAACAGACTGTAGGTCATATTTAACACTGGTGTCTAACATGTTTCCTCGCTTAGTTTAGGCTGTTTTGGAATTATTGGTACTTTTTGTGTCATGTATCGTCAAAATAAAAAGTCGTATGCCATCATTTGGCGTTCGTGGCCTGTGACCAAGCTGTTTTTATGCCATTTTGTGCCAACAAGTTTCTCGAACAGCCAGAAAAGTGTGTAAAAATGTGTTTTACTTTTTGAAGCATGTGCCCATCCACACAAATCAGATGCATAAACCAGTGAAAAAGAATGGAGAACTGACAGAGAGAGAGTCTTTATTTAATGGAGAGAGTCTTTATTCTTTCTGGTATGTGAGGGCCACTGTAGTTTCCTCCTGACACACGGGAAAAGGAGAGCGGAGGAGTTCATCATAGTTACAATCTGCAGTCTCACCATTAGATTTCACAAATTATTACACACGGGACCTTTACATGTAGGTACATGCCATGACAAGGTTTATTAGAAGTTCAACAGCAAGTTTTATACTTATACTTATACTTTATAGACATTTGAAATCATCGTCATTATGAATTCAAATTTCATGTTGTCTTCTTCCTTGCAGTGAAACCACACCCACCCACTAATGTGAGGGCAGTGAGTCAGAGCAGTGGGGTCCTAAATGTCACCTGGCAGCTTCCATCTCTACCGGTTGAAGAGCTCCAGTGTCAGTTTCGGTATCACTCTCCATCCACAGTGAGAGCTCAGCCCGATTGGAAGGTAAGTTTGTCTGCCCTTTCTGTAAAACATCAATCCATCCATCCATCCATTTTTCTACAGCTTTATCCTCCACAGCAGGGTCGCGGGGAGGTGCTGTGCCAATCTCAGCTGACATATGGCGATAGGCGGGGTACACCCAAGACATGGACAGTCCATCACAGGGCCAAATAGACAAACAACCATCCACTCTCACACTCACACCTGCCTGCAGTCAATTTATAGAGACCAATTTACCGAACCTAACATGGAGAAAACCCACATAGACAAGGGCGAGAACATGCAAACTCCAAGCAGAAAGGCCCTTGCTCCAACCGGAGCTCAAACCCGGGTCTTCTTGCTGCAAAAGCAGGAGGGCAAACCAGTACACCAATCCTTCTGTAAAAATATGGTGAAATATCTGCATGGAGCACTTTAGTTTTTGAAAGCAAGATCAGGTTGACCTTAAATACATTTCAAATATATTTTTCTGCCTATGAGATATGAGTGTATTGATCGAATGAAAACCACAGGAACATATTAATCATAAAGGTCCACGTCCCTGCTCTCTAATTTTCCCTTAAATAACACAGATGTTTTTCATTTGACTCAGATTTGTCAGTTTGACATTTCAGTTGATATCAAGCGTACTTGACCATATCCCTGTCCAGCTGTCTGCTAATTAAAAGCATTTCTTGGAAAATGTTACATAACTTACATTCTATAAAAAGCCTCCTATTTTCAGCATTCACTCAAAATGATGAGAAAGACTCATGTTCTCTTTTCTTTGGGAAAGTGGGTAACTGGAACAGATGTGAACACCGCAGATTTGTGAGGTTTTGATTTATCTGAATGAGCTCTGTGAAACTCTCTCTCTCTCTGCAGGTCCAGAGTTCAGTGCGGGTCTCATTGGCAGAGGTTGTGGTGCCGGACATGTGCCGGGTGTATGTGGTGCAAGTACGCTGCATGCAAGCAAATGACGCTGGCTACTGGAGCGAGTGGAGTGATTCTGTGTATTCCACTCCACAAAACAGCAGAGGTAAAACCACCATTATATTCACTCTTGAACAACATTTCATGTAACCTTGACAGTTGCCTACATTAACCTATTCAATCCCACCTGACCTTCAGATTTGAGCTCTAATGGAAAACCATCACTAATAGAGAGGTTAAAAAAAAAAAAAAAAAAAAAAAAAGCTGCACTGGGTATGTAATTGTTGTTTTTTCTCCTCAGCTCCTGTGCGTGGCCCTGATTTCTGGAGAATTCTTCAAGATTATCCATACAGAAACCAGACTAATGTCACACTGCTGTTTGAGGTAAATTAAAAATGGAGTTTAAATGACTCATATTATACCCTATTTCTCCAAGTTAACCTAGTTCCCTAGGTTAACTCCCTGGTGTCCTAATGAAGATAGCAGTTCTATTTTTGCCGTTGTCGCTGCTGAACTGCGTAAATTTCAACAGAGCAGATTGCACCAGACAGGAAGTCCGACACCGACTCAAAGTAAAACACTTCTGCCCCCCCTTTCAAAATAAAACACAATACACAGGTCGTAAAGCCTATCACAACTTCACATCAACATTTCGTCGTGACAGGTTCTACCAGGTCAACTGTCAATTAATCTCGGAGAGTCATGTACGATGAAATCATAAAATCATCTATGACACCAGATCAACAGTTCTTCCACGTCGGAGAATGAAAGAAGCTGTGTTATTGTTGTTTCCTTTATACACACAGTCTATCCCGGGATCTCGCAACAGCAGTTAGCATTTGGAAAAGCCATCATTTGCCGACTCTAGCCGGCACATTGCCGTCTTATATAAAATGTATCCACTTGACACGTAAATCCTCTGAGACTGGAAGTTTGTGTAGAACTCTGTGCAGCCAAGAATAGAACACTGCACGTGCTGCTGCAGTAAAACATAGTATTGCACCAAATCATACAATTACAACTCAGAATATCACCAACAAATACACCATTTACCCTGTAATTGTAACTTTATTTCTAAACTCAGTCCACAGCTGTAGTTTGCTTTTTTGGGCCCTGTTTAAATGACATTTACAGTATAGTCGATGTGATTTGGGCTTAGTTCCACAGACAAGCTCAGAAAGTAAAAAAATATTCAGCTACAGACCCATTGCTGTTTTTTTGTTTGACAACTCCAGGATCTCCCGGTATCAGGTCACTCCTACTGTGTGAATGGATTCATAGTTCAGCACCAGTCCTCGAGTGGCGCTGTGATGAGAAAGTCCATCGAGCTGGTGTCCTCCTACAGCTTTGAGTGGAGCCAGGAGCTTCAAACTGTGACTGTAGAGGCCTACAATAGTCTGGGGAGCTCCACTGACAACATCAACATGACGCTGGAGAGGTGGCCCAAACGTGAGTGAGCGAGCTGGGACACAGAAGAGTCACAAAAAGAATTTATTATGACGCTATTGGACTGGGACTGTTCCTAAGAATCAGCTCAGCTCAAAGCTTCATCAAACTTGGTGGGAATTTTACTTAGTTGATTTCCCCTGATCCAAAAGTACATTCCCCCAAATATCTCAATAGTAGACGAACAATCTAAAGCTTATATTGGACAGAAAAGTATTCCCCCATTGCTTCTCTTTTGCTGTGAAAATGCACAGGTCTACAGAAGCGAGGTTAAAATCAATGCCATACAGAATCATGTCTGTGTACAGACACAGGTGCACAACATGTGCAGTGGAAAGAAAAAGACGTGGTTAAGTCTCAAAAACTGCTGAGAAACATGTGAGTTTCCTGGAATGTCTGTTTTTTTTCTGAAATACATTAATTTCCCTGGAATTGTTTACAATTCTGACACTTTTTGTTTTTCTAATAAGCCACTATGACCAGTGTGCTTCAGCCAGGTAAAACCAGCGACAGTAACAGTCATTCATTTAAGCAGGCCACTTAAAACATGTGTCTCTAGGCAAGTAATAAAAGCCCTTATGTGGGACCTGCAGCCATTAGCATTACTGTAGTAAATAATGGTAACACTGCTCGTTTTTAATGACCGTACTTTGGCTAATTCACAGAAATGTCATGTCACAGTTGTGTCTCTCTTCTATTTCCTGTAATTCAGGGAAGGCTACTTTTTCATTAAACCTCTAACTGGACAGGATGTAAATGTTGTTTTTCGAGAAGATGGCCTGTTTGTGCCATTAGTTTCCCAGAGAAAAGCTGTTTGTCACACATTTTTTGTACCATCTGTATTCAGACAAAATGTGTTTGCAATTTTTTTTTTTAGCAGCGGCCAAAGTAACGACAAGCTGAGTTCACCACAACAAATGATTCACACACTCATTTAGACATTCAGCGACCTGTTGTCATCCAAAGTGTCTATATTTTACATGTTTCTCTGCTGATTTTATTTTGATTTTTCCCATAAATTTAGTTATTAAAGGTGCATTATGTAATAAATCTAAAGCAATTGACCATAAAATCCTCCTTATATGTCACAGAGACTCAGGAATAATGTTCATATAACAAACTGAACTCACCAACAACAACAGTACAGACAAAATATTTGCATTAAAAAAAATATTTTGCAGACTGCAAATCATGTTTATGTTTTGAAATCATGTTTTGGCATGTGGCGCCACCTACCACCGTCTACAAATCATTGCAGTCAGTAGAGTCTCAGCTGCCGAGTAACCACGGGTTGCCAGTTACGTCAAAAAACGAAACCTAAAAGACCTCAGTATTTTGATTTCGTTTTTGGCCACATTCTTACATATGGCACATATAGAGCTGAAGCGATTAATTAAGTAATTCAAGACAAACACTATTAATCAGCAGTATCAAAACCGTATAATGTATATAAAAATGGACATAGTTTTCTCATTCGAAAAGTGGCGCTCAAGAAATATGACATGAGTTGCAGTTAGCCACCAGAGGGCGACTCCTCTGCTTGCAAAAATCCCTCCATTACTATTTTCAGCTCTTTTTCAACAAAACACAATGTCAAACTTTCTAAATGATGTTTTCTGCTATTAGCCAATAAGTGTCTGGTTTGAATACAGTCTTGGATCCATCTAAATAAACACATAATAAATGCTGGATAAAAACTACAAGCACAAAAAGTAGAAGTATGAATTAATAAGGATGTTTTGGAAATGCAATTCTATCTTCTTATATGAAGACATACATTATTTTACATGACAACATTATACAGCCCTGCATATTAAATATTTACAACTAATAAATGAAATATTGTGGGTTATGTTAGTGTTAGTGTTGGTTTTCCCATAATCGCCGTGTTGCATTCGACTGACTGCTCCCCCTGCCTTCTTCCCCGGTGTTTATAGGCCGCTCTGTGCAGTCATTTCGCGTGGTGGCTATCAACAGCACCTGCGTGTCTCTGTCCTGGAGCCTGCTGGACAAAAGCTTGGTGCCTTTGTTCATGGTGGTCCAGTGGTTACCGCAGAGGCAGCAGGTGTCCGAGCAACTCAAAGCCCAGAGTGGAGAGACGTGGGCCAGACTTCCTTACACTGACCACCCCGTCTATCTGAGAGGTAACGTGTTCCCTTTCTCTTCTTTGTTTCCTGTGACAGAAATACTCGCTGATGTCGCCCTATAACCTGCTCTATCGTCTCACAGGTGATTTCTTTGGCTCGGAGGAATATGGCTTCTACTTGTACCCCATATTTGCAGAGGGAGAGGGGGAGTCGTTCTACACTACAGGTATGCACAAATATTCACAGGTTGTTTTTTTCTGCATTGTCCACTTAAAGCACGTTCGCTAAATGATGACTGTTTCCATGTGTTACAGCCACCACAAGAGACCCTGCAGCCTACATGATGCTGCTGATCATCTCCTTCCTATCGATAGTCCTCTTTGTCACTCTGATGCTCTCCCAAAACCAGTAAGAGCACCCATTCACCTTTTAACACTGGATTCTGTTATTTCAGAATGCTATGTATGTGAGTTAAAGTGGGATTTGTATGGTGGCCCTGAGAGGTCAGGGAGCTGCAAATATCACAAAACAACACATTAAGAAAAAAGTGATGCACGTCTCCACTTCTGCAGGCAGGGGGCTCTCATGTGTATGTACGTTTTATTAATGTTAAAGTTACACAGGATGTAGATAATATCTGTCTCTGCCGCATTTATACATTTAAATGACAATTTTTTAATATAAATATATATATTTTTTTATTATATTAAATCTAGACTACTTTTAAATGTTCTTTTAGCAGACTTATCAATGTCTGACACCGCAGAGGTTTTATTTTGAAAACCGGATGTCCTAATCATGCCATGTGCAGCGCCCTGAAGTTTTGTAATAAATGAGGTTAAATAAGTTTAAAAACCCTGCTGCAAGACCACAACATAAAATGTGTGATACAGCAGCTGAAAAAGAAGCTTTCCTTCAATGACACAGGTTGTAGATTTCCTTTCTTTGCTCTCAGCAGAAATACCATGCGTGTCCATGCTGTTTTATCCGGTCACTAGCACAAGATGATGTACGACGTTAATCTCAGTGATTCAGTCTAATTGGGGGGCGACAGAGACATTGACCGTGACAAAATTAGGAGTGTGACATTTAACAGGTCACAAGGGTGTAATTACATGCAGTGTCAGCTGATCAGGAATCAGGGAGAAAAACAGACAACACATACACACAACCTGAGTGTTTGCTTGGTTTCATTTCCAGGATGAAAAGGTTTGTGTGGAAAGATGTGCCCAACCCAAAAAAGTGCTCCTGGGCTCAAGGAATAGACTTTAAAAAGGTAAAAAACAACAACAACAACAACAACAACAACAACAACAACACAACAATCAACACTGTTTTGCCTAATGATTTTATGTATTTAATAAATTACAATCGAATGTGCCTTTATAGTCAGGAGTGTAATGTGAGTAGTTTAATGTATAATGAATGTGCTGCAAATTTAATAAAAAAAAAAATATTGGAAGCTAGGGAAGGGAGAAAATATCATTTCATTAAATCTTGAACTTTAATATTAACCAAAGGTAGAAAGTGTACTTTAATATTCTCATACTCGAGTTAAAGTAAAAAAAAGTATCTTGTTTAAAATGGATTGGTAAAAGTTACTTAAAGGACAAGGGAACACAAATCTAGCATGAATTGTTTTTAATTCACTTACCTGTCCACATCATTCATTCACCTGTCCACATCATTCACCTGTCCTTATCAGTCACCTGTCCTCATCATTCACCTGTCCTCATCATTCACCTGTTCTCATCATTCACCTGTCCTCATCATTCACCTGTTCTCATCATTCACATGTCCTCATCATTCACCTGTCCTCATCATTCACCTGTCCAACACATTCACCTGTCCTCATCATTCACCTGTCCTCATCATTCACCTGTCCTCATCATTCACCTGTCCTCATCATTCACCTGTCCAACACATTCACCTGTCCTCATCATTCACCTGTCCTCATCATTCACCTGTCCACATCATTCATCTGTCCTTATCAGTCACCTGTCCTCATCATTCACCTGTCCTCATCATTCACCTGTCCTCATCATTCACCTGTCCTCATCATTCACCTGTCCTCATCATTCACCTGTCCTCATCATTCACCTGTCCAACACATTCACCTGTCCTCATCATTCACCTGTCCTCATCATTCACCTGTCCACATCATTCATCTGTCCTTATCAGTCACCTGTCCTCATCATTCACCTGTCCTCATCATTCACCTGTTCTCATCATTCACCTGTCCTCATCATTCACCTGTCCTCATCATTCACCTGTCCTCATCATTCGCCTGTCCAACACATTCACCTGTCCTCATCATTCACCTGTCCTTATCAGTCACCTGTCTTCATCATTCACCTGTCCTCATCATTCACCTGTCCACATCATTCATCTGTCCTTATCAGTCACCTGTCCACATCATTCACCTGTGCTTATCAGTCACCTGTCCTCATCATTCACCTGTCCTCATCATTCACCTGTCCACATCAGTAACCTGTCATCATCATTCACCTGTCCTCAACATCAATGGATGTGATTTAACATGTAGCGAAGTACAGTACTTCCAAAAAAACACTTACTTACATACAAAAAAAAGTAGAATTACAAATTTAAAAATGACTTTAAAAAGTACAAGTACACAAAACCAACCAACCTTGCAAGTTATATACTATGTTATTCTATACATATTATGATAAATAAATAGAGTGATGTTTTTTAGGCAGACTTTGACCACTTCTTCAGACCTCCTGATGGCCTGTCTGCTTGGCCTCTGCTGCTGCCCTCTGAGAACATCTCCAAGGTGGTCATCGTGGACAAAGTTGACTTCTCATCTCTGACCACAGCCCTGGTCCACACCCCACTTGTGTCTCTGACTACAGATCCAGCTGTTACCTTGACCATCTCCCTTTCTCCAGCATTTGACTCAGAGGTTGAGCACGGCAAGTTCAAAGAGAGTGAGGTCCTCACAGGTGGAGCTCCTTCCTTAGCTCTTGATCTGGATGCTTTAGCTGGTTCGTATCCAATAATAGATGAGTTACAGCAGGTCACTTCCCAGACAGACCAGCCACCAGGCAGCGGTGACAACTCTGCCCAGTCTTCAGTCACTTATGCCACAGTGCTGCTCGCTGATCCAAAGCAGGAGCAACATCTCCACTACAAGGAAGGGAGTGGCAGCAGCTCGAGCGATGAGGGCAATTTCTCTGCCAACAACTCTGACATCTCAGGATCTTTCCCCGGCGGTCTCTGGGAGCTGGACGACCCACGTCGCTCCTGCTCGTATAACTCCGTGGAGGAGCTCTCTGAGACATCGGAGCAAGGAGATGAAGGAGAAGTCGGGAATGAAAACGACTTGTATTATCTTGGGATGGACTATCCGGCGGAAGAAGAGGAGAGTGACGAGGAGCAGGTAGAAGAAGAGACAAAAATTGAGCTGTGTAAAAATGTAGTTTTGAACAGAGATGACTGTTCGGTGGAGTTGCGCCCTTTGCTCGGCACTGAGGACTCGAGTGGGACCACAGACCCACTCTCACATGGCCTTTCCGCGCCGTACCTCCCTCAGTTCAGAACTGCTCCGTGTACGAGGCAACTGCAGGACAGCAGAGCCCCCACTGTGACCCTCGCACAGACTGCGTTGAAATGAAAATGTGCACCGTTAAATCCATTGTGTTGTAGCTCGTGTCATCACAGGGAGGGAGGGAGGGAGGGGAGAAAAAAAGCACCTTGAGTTGTATGATTGTAATTTGATTTAATCAATGCTGCTACTGTGTTCTGTGGGACAAGATGTCATAGGGGAACAAGCCACATTCACAGGCTTTTCTTTCTTTCTTTCTTGCAAATGTTCTAATCTGAAACTGTGCACAATGAGTGACCACAGAAGACTCAAGCTCATTACATTAGTAATAATGTGCAGTCAATCATCAAAGAGAAGAGAAGCCAATAAACTGCACAAGCTTCACATTGTTCGTTGATTGTCTTGCATGCAGTCAAATTGGAATAGGGATAATGTGGGTGTAAATGACCTGGCCTACATTAACACACACACACACACACACACACACACACACACACACACACACACACACACACACACACACACACACACACACACACACACCTGAATCTGCTTTCTTTCTTTCTTTCTTTCTTTCTTTCTTTCTTTCTTTCTTTCTTTCTTTCTTTCTTTCTTTCTTTCTTTCTTTCTTTCTTTCTTTCTTTCTTACTTTCTTTCTTACTTTCTTTCGTCCTTCTGCTTTTCAAATCCAACACGAACGAGGGTCAAAGAGAATAAATGAACTCCCAGACAGTGGGAGAGACCAGACCCCATCGCCTGCACTGCTTTAGCTTTCTCAAAGCGCATTTGATTGTGAAGAGAAAGCAGAACTTGGACATCACTTCAGAGGTACTGGGGAGACTGAACCAAACCCTGTGTTGGACTTGAGGAGGGGGTAAAAAAAACACTGCAGGTGATTTTGGCTGCAGAACTTGCACATCAGTACAGTAGTGGACGGATTAACTCCCCTGCCAAGCCAAAGAATGTTCTTTTGTACTTGTGTGCTGTAATGTGTTTGACTCTGGGTTACAGTTATTGACAAATGTGACTTGTTTTCTTGTTGTTATTTGGCCATCGACATAAAAACGTGTTGTCTGGTGTAAAATAAAGAAATAAATATTGTATATTTGAAAAAAATGGAGAAGAAACTGTCATTGTATATTTAAAGAAATCTTGTCTATTTTCCATGGTGAAAATAAAGTATTTATTGTGATTGTGTGTGTTTTCTCAAGAGCATTTACTCTCTTTATGAATGGAATTCATAAATTGTATTATTTGTGAATCATTAAATGATTCACAAATAATACAATCTATTCCATTCATCTATTATATATTATATTCCATTCAATCTATTATATTAATTTAGTTTAGACGGGGAGAAATAAATATTTTTTTCTTTCACCAGAGCAGGAAGTGAAGGGGGGAGGGAAGTGATAAATCAGTCACACCTGAGATTTCAGTTAAGTTGAGGAGAGAAACAAACAGAAGGTGAAATGAAAGCTGTGACAAGTCCTTTGATCAACTCAGAAAAAGTAAAGTGAAGACAGTTCTGGTGGAAACAAAGAATGGAGGATTCAATGACTGCACGACACACCAGTGGCAGATAAGTCAGTTTTTCTGTTAGTCTCCTGGCTTCTCCTATATTCACTCCCCCACACTATAACATCTCTGTGAGCTGAATTCATTATACAGATTGATCATGTTTTCCCCCCCCACTCACATCCCTCTGAGCTGAGACATTTTCCTTTAATAAACCTTTGGCTGTATTTGGTGTATATTTGACATAATAACTGAGAAATGTTTGCTGGTTGGTTTGATTCAATTGTTGTTTGAATATAAGCGAAAAAGAACTCTCATGTTATATGTTGTCATGGTTTGTAGCGTGGAAGTAGAATAATGAACCTCTAAATGATGAATCTCTTACCTGGTGCCCAACAATAGTAATCTTTTTTCTTTACTTTATCTTTAATTTGAATCACTGACACTGTTTAATTATTTATTTATTTATTTACGTCAGGCCAGGTCTGAATATGATCTTTTTTATTTGAGGCTGCCGTTACAGAACCCCATAAATTAGACACAAGACATGTAAAATACACATGGTAACACTGACGCAGTGAGTATGTATATAGTTTAGTTTGCACATGTTCGTAAAGCATCATTATTTAACTGTTATATGCATACATACCACTTTCTATAAGTCCTTTTATCTGATAGACACAGAAGCATTGATTCCTATCAGAATATCATGAAATTATGATATAACACTGACACCTTGTGGTTGCAAGAAGTAATTGCATCAAAGTGACTGCACTCTCCACATATTCACAGATGCACAGCAGCCTATTTTAAGGCTTGTGTTAAAAGTAAAGACGCAAAAACAAATCCTGATTTTTTTTTATTGTCTCTAATTGTACTTCATTAAAAACATTAGTATTATTATTAAAAAAAGGCTCTGACTGTGAGGAAACAAATCACGTGTGTGTGTGTGTGTGTGTGTGTGTGTGTGTGTGTGTGTGTGTGTGTGTGTGTGTGTGTGTGTGTGTTGTTACCCAACGTCCACTAGATGTCACTATGAATTAAAGGGTAAGCATGAACACCATGTGAGGTGGCAGCATCATACTGTGTACTTTTATTGAATCACAATAAAAACTCAGTAAAGTTTCTATAAATGTCCTCTCACAAGTGTCTTTTAATATAGTTGAGTCTGAGTTTTCTCAGTTTTAAAACTAATTTTGCGGTAGAGGTTGGTTGGGTGTATCTTCTTCTCAAATAAGAAGATTTTTTCACATGTATTATTAGTATTATTTGACTGTACAAAGTGAAAGTCATAATCTTTTGCAGCTCTCAGAGTAATTTTAAATAAATAGGGGAAATAATAAAAATAAAGGAATGCATTGTAGAAAGAGTAAGGATTCGATATTTGCAGCTTGACCCGTATTAGGCCTTTCTTAGTCCCCAGCTTTATTCTAAAGCGCATTCACACTGCGCTATACAGCGAATCAGGGAATAATAACAATCCAACTATTCAGTTTTTTAAAACTCATCCTGAAAATGTTGGGAATCTGTTATCCGTCCATTCACATGCATTTGCATTCTGCAGCCACAGGGAGGCCAAGGTAACCTCTGACAGAGCCTGGTGTGTAGGCTACTACAGTGATGTCACTGAAAGCTGGAGCTTTTAAAGGCTGCTCCCTGTTTCTCTTTTACCTTGTATTTCCCATAGAAGGTCACATGGCCACAGAGAACTCAAGAGTCTGTTTGAAAGCACTGGAGCCTGACACCATGCTGCATTCACATATGGTAACAGACGGAGAGAAACGACCTCCAGTGGCATCAGCATTATGTCATCTGAACTCTAGTGAAGGAGCGACTATGAGATGACGTCAGGGATACTGGCCTGAAATAATGATGCAGAAAAGATCCCAAATCAGAGTCAGGCATTTGAAGTGATACTGGGTCTTATCAAGTGACCCACTTTAACCCCAAAGCCCCTCTCTTCCACCCCCCAGCAGTGGACCCGAGTACCTGTTCCTGATCTGAAAACCAACAGCTTACCAAGAGCCTGCAGGAGAAATACTGCACATGTGAAAGGTCTTTGTCGCTCTGCTGATCTTTCAGCTGTGACACAGTAACCTGAACTTAGAAAGATAGCAAGAAAAAAAAAAAAAACGTCCATGTAAAACGTCCATGAAAATACTTGGAGACTGTGAAAATGTTTCTGCTTTGCCAGTGAGGTCGTGCGTACAAGTGAAGTATCTGTGAAGTTGGTGAAGATTGCGTATGGTGAAGAGTAAGATTATAGTTTTTATTTCCCCTTCGGAAAAACAGAAGAGCTGTTGAAAGTCGTTGAAAGCACAAAATTATACTCTTGAAAGCCACGGCCCAAAGATATATATATATATATATATAGTGTGGTGGCTTTGATGCTGAGAAGGCAAAAACACAAGAGTGAAAAACGAGCTCAAGAAACTCACTTTTAGTAGTCAAAAGTGACTACTAAAGTAGTAGTAGGGTGGTCAAGTGTGATCAATTCTTTGTGTTAATGAAAGTAAAGAGCAAAGAGAGGCTATAAGATTATGCAATATAGAACGTTGTATATCCTTTTTCCCCAGCACAACCTAAGCAATCTGATGAAACACAAATGTCTTTTGCACCAACTATATAAACACCCCTGAGCAAAAAAATAGTCAAACATTTTTAAAATTAGATTGAACTTCTGGAAGGTGGAAAAACGTCACAATTCAAAGTTCACTTGACTTGTTTTTATGACCAAAAAAGAGAGAAAAACTGTATATTTTGTGACACATTTCTGCACAATTATTGCTACTTTATACCACTACTAAAAATGCAATATAGAATAACTTTGACTCAACGCATAGATCCATGCCACTTAAGCAATAAGGGTTAATTACAAGTATAGTACATTATTTTATCCATAATATCCATGTAGGGATTTCGAGACATCATAAAATAATCTATAGTGAGTAATTTCAAGGTGCCATATGTAAGAATGTGGCCAAAAACGGTTACTACATTCAAATTCAAAATACCGAGGTCTTTTAGGTTTCGTTTTCTGACGTAACTGGCAACCCGTGGTTGCTCGGCAGCTGAGACTCTACTCACTGCAATGACTGCTAGATGGAGGTAGGTGGCGCCACATGTCAAAACATGATTTCAAAACATAAACATGATTTGCAGTCTGCAAAATACTTTTTTTAATGCAAATATTTTGTCTGTACTGTTGTTGTTGGTGAGTTCAGTTTGTTATATGAACATTATTCCTGAGTCTCTGTGACATATTAGGAGGATTTTATGGCCAGTTGCTTTAGATTTATTACATAATGCACCTTTAAATAAGTTTTGTATTATGTTATACCCTATATTATTCTTTAGTTTCTGTGCTTCACACATAAATCAGTGTGTGTGTGTGTGTGTGTGTGTGTGTGTGTGTGTGTGTGTGTGTGTGTGTGTGTGTGTGTGATCTCACTGCTTATGTGCAAATTAGGACAAAGACTTAGCAGCTTGAATGTAGTAAATCCTTCATCGATCGCCTGGCATTAATATGTGCAGCAATCGCACTGAGGCTTTAGCTACTGATGTTTATCCACGACGGCTTTGAAGGCCTTAACATCTGGGCTAAAGGTCAGATTGTGGCAAGTTCACTTTACAAACTTTGGCAGCCGCAAAGGAAATGAGGAAAAGTATGCTTTTAGAGCTGCATGCTGCACTGGCTGAGTCAAAAGAAATAGCAACTTTGCTTTGGTTGCCAGGCAGCAGACAGACGAATGGTGAATGTTCTTACAATCTGTGATCTTAGCTCAACTGCAGCTCTGATGCAGATAGAAATCAATGTCATGACGACAGCGAGGCGCACGATAAAGCCAGAGATGAGACGCTCGGAGAAATGTGTTTTTTATTGCAGCTGCAGGTGGAGGAGAGCAGAGGAGCAGCAGTGACTGAGAGTGAAAGAGGGGGGGAAAAGAATGTAGACAGAAGCTTTGCTGACCCCTGAGGTGCCCCCCTCTCCTGGGGGCCCTCTCTGTGCTGGAGGCCTCGGAGGATTTAGGAAGACATGCACCCATTGCTCTCACTCTTGCCTGTGAATATATTCAGCAAAAATAGCAAATATCTCATTTTAAAAGGGAAAAGTTTCTAGTGATGAAATATTTTGGAGCTTTAAATATGATAAAATCATGTAATAGAGCCAAAAAAAACAGCAACATCAAGATTTGTTTGATATTCTTTGTTTTTGCTCAGATCTCCTTTTGTAACTCCCCAGTATGGGAAGCTATCTGTCATCTGATAGGTTTTTAGGTTTAACATACACTTACATTTAACATAGACATATCATCAATGACGATGAAAACAGAGATTTAATACATATTTAAGGGGTTTCTAATCATTGTTTGGAGAAGTACGGGATGAGATTGACGTTAATAAATATTTACAGTTATTTAATACATTATAGTTGTCAAACTTCATTTATTAAAAAAAAAAAAAAAAAAAAAGTGGAACGGTTTCCTCTTTCAACCCTCTCATGCAGAATAAAGATTATGACAAAATATATTGTTAGGATTTACTAATTGTCAATACTGCTGACATGTGGTCCACTATAAAGCTGCATTTCTGTTCCGGTTTATCTGTTTCTAAATGGTCTGTATTTACATTTACATTTTTTCAAGTCTCGAACTTTCATACAGCGCATCTTCTGTCACTCATCTTAACCCTAACCCATATAGACGAGCAGAGGTGGGAATGGAACCCACCATCAAGTTGAAAGACGACTCGCTCTACCACTGAGCTACCGTCACACACTTATAAATAAATCCTAATGAAACAAACTGGGGCCAGCGGTTGGTGTTGTGGTTAGAACTCTTGCCTTTGCAGCAAGAAGACCCGGGTTCCTGGGTTCGAGCCCTGTTCAGAACAACTTCGGAGCAAGGGCCTTTCCGTGTGTGCGTGGGTTTTCTCTGGGTTCTCCGGCTTCCTCCCACAGTCCAAAAACATGCCGATATGGGGATTAGGTGAATTGGTCACTCTAAATTGACCGTAGGTGTGAGAGTGTGAGTGAATGGTTGTTTGTCTCTATATGTGGCCCTGCGATGGACTGGCGAACTGTCCAGGGTGTACCCCGCCTATCGCCCAATGTCAGCTGAGACCCTCTGGTGGAGGATAAAGCGGTAGATAATGGATGGATGGATGAAACAAACCTGCTCCATATCCTGAAGTCCAACTGTTAGAGACCATCTTATCTCCTCACTCAGACTTTCTCCTTCTCTTTGGTTGAATACAGGATAACCAGGTCAAACAGGAGCAAACCCTGCTCATGGTATTGAAAAAATACCATCAAAGTACTCACCCTCTTTGACTCTGAGCCATTATTCTGCTTGTTCGCAGGAGGGAAAATAACCATTAGCCCACATATTTGTTGTGCATGCACGCACGCACGCACGCACGCACGCACGCACGCACGCACACACACTCCACTCCACTTGTTTATGAGAGAAAAATTTTAGATGCACATGAGTTTTCTGAAAGTGCAGTCTTGTTTTTTGTTGGGCCTGGTTTGTTCTAAGTGGGTCGCATGAATGAAATGCCTCAAGATCACTAAGTACGTGTGTCACAAAGCATATTTGTCTCCGGCTAACAGGGTGAAAGAGACTCAAATGAATGGCCCCCTTTCACCCTGACACTCAATTAAGGCCTAATTGGTTTAGGGTCCACTATCAGCATGCAGCAAGGCAACACCCCAGGCTTCTGTGCACAGACCCACTCTGCCCCCCCCCCCCCCCCCCCCCGGAAATATTTCTTTGATCTGTGAACAGTCAAAGACGTTTTTAAGCCAAGGGGTTGATCGCCTCTGATATACTCTCTGTGAACATGTGCAGCACTTTAGACGAGGCACTGGACCATAGCACATTTTGTGTCTGATACCGAAAGATACAGAAGGAACTGAGTGTCAGTTCTCTGGGAAAAAATGCCTTGTTGATGCCAGAAAGGGCAGAGAAGAATGACCAGATATCTCACTTTTTTGTGTCCATTTATGAACGTATGAAGCTGTTACCAACACATTTGTGCTCAGTCATGTCAAAGACTCCAGCTGTGTAACATAATATATTGCTCTCCCAAAAAAAGAAGAAATAAACAGCCCAAACATGACTCGGATAAATACTTTCGCTGATTTTTATTGACATTTTTTGAACAGTCTGTGCATAGTGAAGCACAGGGCTGGCCCAAGCCTCCATGGGGCCCTTAGCAAAATTTGATTATGGGGCCCTCTGTTTCTGCCAATAATACTGATTATTGATCGTTCACACACCTACTATACTAAAGGTATTCTACTTATTCTGTAGCGAATATGAATACACTTGTGAAACTTAATGTGAGAACTTTCTGTTGCATGGAAGCAGACACCAGATTTGCAAACTTACAGAAAAATCTTTCAATTAATATTTGGCCAAAACAAGAACGTGTCCCCACTACTGGCGACACAGAGAATCAATACATAAAACTAAAGGGTTTATAAATAAAATATTAAGATATTACGGTCTGAAAATAACCTCCTGTAATAAAAAGATTTGACTTTTATATGTAAAAAACCACAGCATTAAATAAAATGAACGAATACTTGTTATAATAATAATTATAATGTAAATCAACAGAGGAACCCAGAACAGGGTAATAACAATGGTTTATAAATAAAATATAAAGTTAAATAATCACATCTGAAAACTATGTAAAAACTGTGAAAAAGCTTTGGTAAAAATGGGGAGAAAAATTCTAAATAAACTACAGCAATCCAAACTAATTGTATTTTTTTTGTTAATTGCTCTTGGGGGCCCTCTAGTGGTCACGGGGCCCTAAGCAGCGGCTTAGTTCGCTTATGCCTTGGGCCGGCCATGGTGAAGCATGCAATATAAAGGATATTTTTTTTGGATTGTATTGGATTTGACATTTTTTATCTAATCAAATGATTTTTGACCAGTGTTGCACTGATACGATACTGATTTCCATCCCTACTTTAGACAATCACTTGAGTCTTTTACAGTTCATTTGGCTCCGTGCTAATGTTGCTTCTAAGAACATGACACCAGACAGAGTGGACTGACAGTTGAGTGCATACATGGATCTATAAGACCTTGACCAGAGATTGATTCACCCTATTGTAACGTAGTTGTGTGTTTGTGTATCTGTACTTGCACAGGAACATTTCCCATGAGCGGCGTCAGCAATGTCGAAACACCATCTTAGTGGTGAGCTGCACTCACTCGCTGTAATGGATTACTGTAAAACTTCAACATCCTTCCTATGACTCTCTGGAGACCCATACAGCCATGTAATAGAAACTTTATATTTCCTTTACAATCTTCAAGTGTGTACAGTAAGTGTGGTCATGTCAGATAATGTCCTCATAATGTTCAAAACAAGAAGGGAGAAGTCAGGGGCCGTTTCTCAATTTTCTCCGTCATTACATACTTGGTGTGATCGATAGATTTGTTGTTGACATGTTGTTTTTAATGCAAACTTTTTGACCTGAAAGTGTGAACTTTTGTATAATATTAATGTTTAATTTATTGTAACTTTGAATTTTAGATTTATATCAAAGTCGCACTCTCATTGTATATGTATTTATATTTACATATAATGGACACTATTTTATAGTGTATAACATATTTAAAATGTGAAAATAACAACAATATATGTATATATATATATATGTATTTTATATGTTCATTCATCAACACTGTAGGTGGCGGTAATGAGGCTTAAATGCTTCGCGCCACGCGCCATTCAAACGGTAGAACAAGGAAGTACACTGCTGTTCCAATTGAAGAATCGTTGCTCGTGTACTCCCGTTCTTGGCAAGTATGTACTTCAGTCGTACTTCTCAAGTATGTACTTTCCAAGTAAGCAAGTACATACTGGCATACTTGGGTATTGAGAAAGGGCCAGGGATTCCTGAGTGTCAAATTTGGTCAGTAGGGGGACAAGTGCAAAACATAATTGTAGATAGTACAATTAGTACAATAGGCCTCTTACTTGGTCACACTACTCAGATAAAGTCATGTAATGTACTTCTAATTTTGCCCTATGGTAGAGATTATGTTTATAGAACAAAAGGGACAAACGATGAAAAAGTAAAATAACCGCTGATCACCTGACTAACAAAACCCCGCGTACTATTTTAGTGCGGAAGTGGAAATGGTCCTGTTTGACGGACTGAGGTGCGGACTGCGGAGGAAGGAGGTGGAATGGAGGAGTGGTGGTGTCGTGATGGTGTGCGTTAACAGCTGGTGAGTGAAAATGTCCGTAGTGTGCACCGTTTGTTATCCTAATAATTATTGTGGAGGATTGTGGTTCGAGTTAAGCGGCAGAAAAAAGCCGGAAGCGAGAGAGGACGTGGTGCGTTTGTGTGCGCGCGGTCAAAAACGAGTGTGTTTATCAGTGGGTCAACGAAAGTTATGGAGAGTCACAGTGTAAGTACTCGGTGTGTTTAAGTCAAACTTGTTTAAAATTGGATCCATTTCGGAGAGCCATGTACATGTACAGTAGCAGCACGGGATTGTTTAACATCATTGACAAGATAACCATGACAATATTTATATTAAGGCACTCATGTCAATGGAAACTTGAGCTAACATTAGCCTAAAAATTAGCGTTAGCTTGCAGCCCTGCAAACCGAACTGTTAGCCAGAGGTGGAAAAAGTACACAAATATTGTACTCAAGTAAAAGTACCAATACGTTGATGAAATATTACTCAAGTAGAAGTATAAGTAGTCATCTGAAAAGGTAAAGTAGAAGTAAAAAAGAGTTCAATTGAAATGTACTTTAAGTAAAAGTTACTTAGTTACTTTGCGTGGGGTGTCATCATCATTCGTCTGGTTCTGGTGTATTTTCCCCCTGTAGGTCTTCATTGTGCTGAATTTTTATTTTTATTCTATAAAGTAAGTAAGTACAATACTTGAGTCAATACTTACTCAAGTAAAATACAAAATCCTGATTTGAAATTGTACTTAGAAAATACAGAATACACAAAAAAGTATTCAATACAGTAACTTGTATTTTGTTACTTTCCACCTCTGTTGTTAGCCCTTCAATTGTAGAAAGTTGTTCAGTCAAAACATTGCTTGATTTTTGCCAAGTCCAACTATATTCATTATTTATTAACTGTAGATTTAATAACTGTAATGTTAATTAGATTAATTCTATCCAGTACATACATTTCCAAAAATTAAAGCATGAATAAAATTAAATAGTAGATCTACAGCCTAAACTGTCTTATATCTTATATTTTTGTCATGCTGTAATTTAAACAGTGTTTCATATTATACTTTTATGTGTATTTTTTTTAACTAGCTTCAAAACGTCTGTAATAATAAATTTGATATTGTACAGTACAGCCAAATTAAAAAGGTGGGTCTTAAAAAAAAGTACTTAATACTGGAAGGCTGCCTCATCGTGGGTTCTAGCAGAATAGTTAAAAGGCTGGTGCCAGAGAACCTCATGGGGTAAAAACAAGTCAAGAAGACGCAAAACCATTAAGACATTTAAAAAGCCCTAAATGGACCTAAAATCTGTCTTAAAACACACAGTTGGCCTGTGATGCTGTGATTTTTAAAACCGATGTAATGTGAGCCCACTTTTTGGTCCTCGTCAGTAGCTGAAGGTGTGCAATAATTTATTTTGGGAAGGCCAGAAATCAGAGCATTACAATAGTAAATATGACAGGAGATAAAAGCACATCTTTTTCAGCCTTCTCTCATTTTACTATTACTCACTATTCATTTTTAAACTACATCCACTGTTGATCTTGTCCTTTTTATTATTTTTCACTTTTTATTTTTAGCTTTTTAATTTGTCTTTATATTTACCTTTGTGTGTTTGATGTTTCTTATTATTTTGAAATGTAAAGTGACCTTGAGTATTTGAAAGGCGCTTACAAATAAAATATATTATTATTATTATTGGGTTAAATGGTCAGTCTGATATCTGAAAACATGTTCCTCTCTTTTTTGGCTCGACCTCTGTCCTGGAACATCTGGCACTGGTCATATCAGCCTGCAAATATGTTCACATTTCTTTATTTTACAGTAGAGTAGAGGTTTCACACTCATTGTGTACAGTGAATACAAAGTGGCCCACAGAGTGTGCCGGGACTGTGGCGTCCCACTGAGAAATCCACCGCATTCATGTGCACCAAGTCATGTTAACACAAAGCAGATGGCTTTATCCCCCGCTATGTTCCACTGCAAAATCTTAATGTAGCTATTGGAAACGCCAACAGCAATAAAACTGCAGCCCCTGCTGACCTTGACCCTCACTGGATTACGTCACTCGGTGGGAAACCTGTGCCCTAGTTCTGCCCCTTTGTTTGTTTCCCTTATCGTCCCATAGAGCCCGGGGACCCGTGGAGTAATAACACTCAACAACAGTAGCAACTGACTCATGGGACAGACGAGCAAATTCCACCGTCTGGGAACATCCTGAAAGACTGTCAGTGGATCCAAGTAGTTGTTCGTGTGAGGGGGAGGAGTAGATTTCAAGAAATAATATGAAACCTCAGTGTAAGAGTGTAGCAGTCTTCATATTATTTACATGCACTCATTTTCAGAAATCACTGTCCAGGGTGTAAGGCAGGAGACCTAAACGTGGAGGATAAAATGGTCAATGAATGAATGACATGCAACGGTATACCAGTGTCGTAATTGTACTTGAGTACAAAATTCACGTATCTGTACTTCATTTTTATCAGTGCTAGGGGGTATACCGGTTCATACCGAATACCTTGTGGGGGGCGAAACGACATCACCTTCATCACTCCTGCTGCTAGTTTCATACTTGTTAGTCATGATGAAGGTGACGTCGTTTTCCCCTCCAGCACACCAACAAGGAGCGCTGTGCCATGCGGCTATTGTTATGCTTTATGTAGCTATTGTAATGAAAAGTATGGGTGCTCGTGTACTGATTAACCGATCTTGTATTCCAAAAGTCATCAAAAAAAAATAAAGGGAACCACATTTAATACAGCCCTGGTTGGCAGGAGTGGAAACCGATTTTGAAAAATATTGTGAATTTTTGGTCATACCGCCCAGCACTAGTTTGTATCAATTTTACTCCACTACATTTCCTCATTTACAACCAAATATACCAGGAATTGGACCGACAACCTTCCAGTTGCAAGACAATTCGCCCTACCACTGAGCTCTCACTTTTTAATACATTTATTCCTAAAACTTAGGTACATTTTATATCAGAAAATTACTCTTGATACTTAAGTACAGTAACTGTCATATATGTCAACTTTTACGTCAGTAATATTATATTTAAAAAAAAAAAAAAAATGTTCTAACAAAGTCATTTTCTGGTTAGATACTTGTACTTTTACTCAAGTATCCCTTTAAGATACTTTATACAAGACTGCATTATACACTATACTAGTACTCTCTATCTTGTTCACCAGTAAACAACCCTGTATCTTAAGTTATGTCAAAATGTCCTCACGTCTGCTGAAGCCTCTGTTTTATTACACAGACCAAGTCAGAGACTAAATGTGGAATTCTTGGATCGATGCTCACAGAATCAACTCCACTTTTCTTCAATAAAGTTCAGCTTTGTGAGCTCATACCTTTTTAGGCCAGGTTTCTTCATCCACTCAACCACAAAATGAAAATTAGAGAGTGACTCACTCCTCAACAACTTACTTTCCCCCCAACTATTCATGTTTTTTTGTTTTTTTTTGTATTTCAAACCACAATACAGTGCTTATCTTCTGCCATTGTTTTGATGAATATATTTAAACAGACAACTAAAAATATGTCCCCGCTGTGGTGATGTGAGGTCAAATGATGAGGATGAATCTGTCTTTATCTAAGGTTTCCTCTTGCTCCACAGTCAGAGAGCCTGTGGTGTTTTTCTCTCTGGTTTATGGAAGAGTCAAACTATTTTGGATAGCTGCTGTCATGACACTGAATGATACTTGAGGAGATTAGTGTGACTGTGTGGCTGAGCTCTGTGGCTCATTATAACCATCATCCTTGAGATGACTGGAAGGCTTGATGGGAAGGCAGAGGAAAGTTTTCTGCAATTGGATGCTGAAGTCCTATACTGTATATAAATGGCAATTGGTTGATGTGTGTTTGAGCTAATGTGGGTCTTTGGTAGGTTGTGTTTTATTGTACGTTTGCCATTGTCATTGTTAAAGCTGTGATACAAATTCAATTGTGTGTGTGTGTGTGTGTGTGTGTGAGAGACTGGATAAATGCAGGTGTTTTTGTGTCTCTCCACTAAGATTTACTCATTGAAGCCACCAGAGGTTGAAAGAGTACTTACATATTCTACTCAAATAAAAGTACTGGTCTAAAAATATACTCAAGTTAAAAAAAAGTAGGTTGTTTAAAATTTACTTACCGTATTTTCCGCACTATAAGGCGCACCGGATTATAAGGCGCACCTTCAATGAATGTCCTATTTTAGAACTGTTTTCATATATAGGGCGCACCGGATTATAAGGCGCATAGAAAGAAGATATTGCAGTCAAACGTTTGACTGGGGTTGCGTTATGCATCCACTAGATGGAGCTGTGCTAAAGGGAATGTCAACAAAACAGATAAAGTCAAAATTTACCAATTGATCCATATATAAGGCGCTCCGGATTATAAGGCGCACTGTCGTTTTTTGTGAAAATTAAAGGCTTTTAAGTGCGCCTTATAGTGCGGAAAATACGGTAGTTATTTTATTTTTATTTTTTTTCAAATCAGGTTCTTTTTCGTGTTGTGCAAAAAAAAGGACAAGGGGACACAAAACTCACATCAATTGTTTTAATTAAAGGCAAACCTTTACAAATTAAAGTGCTGACAAAATAAAAACATGTAAACAGTCAAAATGGGACAAAGGTCACAAATGCTTTAACTCTCTTACTCACTCAGGGACCAAAACCTACTCAATTACAGTAATGCGAGTAAATGTGATTCGTTAATTTTCACCCCTGGAAAGCCACATTCAGAAAGCACTGCTGACTCTCACGTTTCTCTGTGTGGAGCAGGAATGAGACAATTCAATCCGACCAGATTTTTGTTACCGTTTAAAAGTTACACGTTCTTGTTTTGTACATGAAACTGGAGCCAGCAGATGATTAGCATTGTTTCAGAACACAAAAACGGCTGTGTCTAGCAAACACATTTAATTATATTTTATATAAAAAAAAACTATTCCGTTTCATATTTCCTTCTCCATCATCTTGTGGGTCCTCCACCCTGTCTCGTTAGCAGGATTCCTCCTTCCCACTGTTTCACTGGGCTTTTACAGCTCCTCACATTGTTAGTTTGCACTCCATTGCCACCCACTGCTGGGGAAAAAATGCTCCAGTTGAAATAAAAAATACCCTGTCAGGGCTTTGAATAGAGCACAGGTTGAAGCAGTGGCATTTACATAATCAGCCGATTGACTGCAGGATCATATAAAAAGAGAAGGGCTGCTGAGAATCTCATGGCTTCTTGCGGTTGTCGGCTATAAAGTTAAATCTCTGCTGACACAGGCGTCAACATCAGCCACAAACGCTCAGCTTGCCTCAATTAGCACAGAAACTCTTTAGCAGATGAAACCACTGTCTCCTGGACAGTGGGATTCTGTGGCTGACAGCGCTGTCACACACATACACACTACTACATCATCCAAACAGACAGTCACACACGCAGTGTGGTCTCTCTGTAGGTTCAAGAAAGGTACTGGAATCTATTTATTTATTTACATTCTACACTGCTGTCCAAAAGTTATTGTATTCATAAAATGTTCATGATATGCCATCAGAGATAAAAGAAACATGGTGGATTTGAATACAGTGATACAATGATATAACCACATAATCTCTGTTGACATATCACCAGAACCTCCAATAATCCAACTTCAACACTGCAGCAGAGTTATGAGACCTTGCTGCCCCTGCAATACAATGTCACAACCAGAGGAAAAAGAAAAAAAAAGTTTCACTTTTAATCTTTGCCTGTTGAAATGTGAAAATTAACCAGTACATTAAAAACAAAACGGTTATGTAAGTGCACATGTATGAACAAAATGTAACACCGAGATATACAAGTGCAGCTCCTTTTATTGCAAACTTTGTGTGGATGGCAAGTATTACATTAATTAAGAATAAGATGGTACCTTTTTCTATATACATTCTAATTGAAGAATAGTTGACTTAAATCATCTTGGATCAATATCATAATGAAGTGTCATTTCATACCCTCTAGATTGTGTTTGTATATCATATATACTATACAATTGAAAACTGCTATGATTTTCTATATCCAAAGACATTGTAGAGGAAATTCTAAAATTGTGATAATTTTGACTGAAATTGCGATTATGGTATGATTTGCGATATCAGAGGGAATGGTCATTTTTTATTCTTTCATTTTCATTTGACTAACCTATTTAAAATGATTACTGTGTGATATTTGTGAGAAATAACAATGCTTTCTTCAGTCTGCAGAATATTACGGAGCTCCGGACATGGCATGATCAAAAAAATATTAAATTATGGCCACAATATAGCAACAACGTGCGCATGAAATAAGTACCACGTGCGCACAAAATATTATTTTGTGGCCAAGAAGTATGTGTGCAGGAACTAATAATAATATTTCTATAATATTTTAACTCCTGGACAGCTGGGTAAGCAAATTGAGCGCACCTTACGGGACACAGTTACGGGACATCTGCGCGTGGCTGCTGAAGGGAAAGCATCTTGAATTGTGAACCGTGTCTAGTTTAGCCTTTTCCCAACTCGTGATGGTCACAGCTGTGTGGACAGTGATCAAAATGCAGACATTCTTTTGTTTTTACCTTGGTTGACACTGAGTGATGTGTTGTCACTTTTCAGCACCTGTATGGTTAACAGCGGCATTTGCGTCTTTACGCACGGGAGAAGCGCTCTTCTGATTTCCAACCAGGCTTGTTTTCTTCATTTTATTTTTTACCACTTAATTGTTTTCACTTTATTTCATGTATTCAGGTAAATACATTTTGGGGTCATCAGGTGGTGCTGCAGAACCGATGGGGTCCAGTAGAGAGAGGAGGATCCTCACGTCTTCTTTCCTGATAGAAATGCTGTGTTATTTACACTTTGTATACATCCACCGGTAACCGTGATCCTTTCCAGGGCCTTGCAGTTGGTCAACAATGAAATCTATCCTGGCGTCCAAGTCGTACCTCTGCCGGTAAAGCAACCTGGCTCTCAATATTCTGTTTAAATATCTCTCAGTAAAAATGGTTCCTTGCAATGCCAGGCTTTTCAGAATATCTCTGTAGCTCATTCCCAGCCTGAACTAAAATTCAATCATATTAATGTTTTCCCTTTCCATCGTGTAGCTGTCGCCCCTCTGCCTCTACCTGAGACCTTCAAGAAGGTGCGCTCAATTTGTTAACCCAACTGTCCAGGAATTATATCATTATTACTTTGTTCGCACAAAATACTATTTCGTGGCCAAAATGTATTAATTTATTTTGTGCACACGTTATAGCTATATTGTGGACACAATTTAATCTTTTTTTGACCATGTCATGTCCGGGCTCCGTAGAATATGATGTGTATAGATCAGGACAATATTTAATCTAAAATGGTCATTTGAGCCTCCCGTGATTGAAATTTGATAAAATCATGATCAATTGTTCAAGCCTAGCTGCAACCAACACTCTCCACTGTTTTGAAATGGGATTATAGTTGCCTTTTCTTAATGCTAATGGGACTGCTGATTTACATATAATCCCCTTTTAGAGCATTTTAATCCCTGATTTTGTCACATGAAGGACTGAAATGAACAGCAGAATTTTCTTTTATTGTTATTAAATAAAATATTATTATTATGAGTGCATAAATAATACACATTGTGTGAAATTGCTTCTAAATGCTGAAATGTAATTATTTATTTTTTACGTGATTATTATGAACTGCATGATGCTAAACCTGAAATCATACAGGTTGAGATAAAAAAAAAAATAGATTGATTGCAGTTGGTGGTGATAAATTTTAAAGGAGACAAAAACAAATGTGTAAACAAATTATTTTCTTGACTGGACTTCACTGGTTCGTGTAGATGTAAAAACAACAACAACAACACCACCACTAATACAAAATACGGGTTAAGAAAACTCAAACCTTCTCATTTTTTTTCACTTTCATGTTCACCTGCTGTCATGGGGTTGGATGACTTACAGACACCTATAACTGGATCACCTGAACCTCTCACCCCGAACACCCCCTCAGGTAAAATACATGTAAATGTCAACGAGTCTGGAACAGTGTTTTTTTACACGATCCTAGTCTATCATAGTCTCAGCAGCTGCATGTCCAGACTCTCCTCGCATCAGCATGTGTTCATCTGTGCAGACCTGATCTGACAACATCTCCATCAACGTCATCCTCCTCCAGACTAAAGAGGCCAGAGGCTGATGTTAGATGACAATACGTGCTGCTAATCCTATCACGGCCTCTTTAATGCAGACTAAACCAGATTTAATGTTGTTCACAGTGATTGCACACACTGGACTATGAGCTGACATGACAGGCATTTCCCAGGTTAATGGTGGCAAAGCTAATCCGTCTTAACTCGTGACCCGACAGGTGTGAGTGTCAGCGGGTGTGACCCTGTCGTTACAAGTTCAGAATTTGGCTGACAAATTATGTTTACTGCAAGTATTATCTACTTTTTCTAGGAACCTTTTTTAAAAAAAATACACATTCCAAAAGAAATACATATTTTTTCTTTAATCACATGAGTCTAATGTGCAAATATTACAAGAAGAAGAACATAATAATGATAGTATAAAAGATGTGTGATTCCAAATTATGTGAACATGCATGATGGCCATTTTGTAACTGATCTGAACTCTATATAAATATAAATAAAAACCTTATTATATGGGCTTGCTGTAAAGGATCTCAACTTTATACCAAGTGCAGAGGCAGCACCTGCAACTGGGCTCCTATAGGATGATACTAGCTGTCAATCACACTGGTATCCACGATTATGTCATACTTAAGAACATTGAGGCCCTATAGATTTTCTTCCCCATTAGTCAAAACGTATATACAGAGGCTTTAAGAAAGTTCTTGAAGTGTTTTCTGTCATTTTTTTTTTTCAACACAACCTATAGGCAATCTAAATAAATTCTTATTTATTTTTTAATTTTCACCAACTATATAAACACACCTGAGCAAAAAGAACTCAATTTTTGTTAAATGGTTTTGAATTTGTGAAAATTGGAACACGTCCCAGTTCAAAGTTTGGATCGTTTTATGAACAAAACAAAATAAAAAATGGTCTATTTTATGAATTTTTGTAAATATGTGATCTAAAATTAACCATAAGTTTAAGAATTTCCATATAATGACTTGTGTATTATTCCCACAGCAATTTACTAATGGTGCACCTGCGGCACTGATCTGTGCAGCATAAGGGTTAATTAAATATCATGTTCTATTGAGGAAGATCTACTAATAAAACTACTAACTCCTCGGGAAAACATTTATTAATCCTCCCATAGACTTCAAGTCCAAACAAACTTGTTTTTGCAACCACCACAGTCGCCCTCTGGTGGCAATTAAATATATTTTTACTTCTGTATTGGCGTTCTCGTTAGAAACGGAAGATTGCGTCAGTTTTTTTATGTACAATCTTTGCTGTTTACATGGTTTGATGTTACAAGTTGTATAATGTGACTAAATGCAAACATTTATGAAGTATTTATCTAAAATATACACTAATATTCTCTCTGATATTCAGTTCAAAAAGATATTGGTGTCTGTAAAACCTTCTCTGTCTCCTGCTATAATAACATGGGCGTTGGCTCCTGAATCCTTGAAGTTGTCTCAGGAAATGGCAGCCATGTGTTCTGACTGCTAATGGATCTTCATTGATGAACCTTTTGTTGAAGTGCTAAGTATTGATTAAGAATCTACATCAGGGTTCAGCTAAAGGACTCTCTCAGCGTCTCCCATGTCGAGATAAAACAACAGCTGATGATCAGCAGGAGAAGGCCAGAGGTTTTTGGTGAAGAATCTTTAATAAACTGCGAGAGTTTCTGCAAACTAAAAGATCAAAAGCTAAAACCACAGAACACACAAAAAACACATAAGCAAACATTTAAAATACCTTTAATCATTGGATAAGCTTAATAATATAACTCTTCACATCAATGACTAAAATCAGGTATTTGTTAAACATTTCCACTTTACAAAGAGAAAAAAAAGAATGTGTTTCTCTGTGCACATTGCATAACATAAAACTGCAGTACATGGTGTAAGTAAAAACTGTTCAAGCTAGATATTGAATGGGCTGATCCAGTGTACTGCAGTCACTTTCAGTGCCTTTTATTTTCCAATCTTTTAAGCGTTGTGTTCAATTTCAGGCTGGGTTCAGAGCCTGGTGTACTCTGCGTGGGCTCTCTCAGTTCCCTTCTCTCTTTGAGTGGGTTGTAAATAGGACAAAAACAGATAAAGTTTAAACAAGATTCAACGACTGACTTTCTTTGACGAGCTGCGGTATCAGTGAATCCTAGGCTAATTTGTGCGTGTGTGTGTGCACCAGAGGAAGCAAGAAAACAGCAGCACACATGAGCAGAGTCTTTATAGCTGTGGTACTCTGCTCCACCACTCTACCTCTTCAAAGACACAAATAGTCCTGGTCCAAAATGCTAATGAGGGCATTTCAACCATTTTTCTATCCACGTGGGGACAAAACAAGCATACAAACATATATTTGTCTGGTCCCCCATTTGGGATTAAGACCTAGACCTTGGAATTATGTTTAGGTTAGTTACGATAAGGATTAGGGTTAGGCATTTAGTTATGATGGTTAAGGTTAGGGTGAGGGGCTAGGGGATGTATTTTGTCTATGTGGGTCCTCACTTTGAATCCTACATAAACGTTAATGTATTAGATAATACCTTGAAGATCATTTGACAGTGAATGAGTGAGTGATGTTTCATTAGCTTTGGATTTCTGCTTCTCATGAACAGATGGGACGTTATGTGTTTGTCTGTCTGTGAGCAGCATCACTCAAGGAGTAAAGGACATTTTAGGATGTGTATGGGGTTAAATGTTAGTGACATTTTGGTCATGATTTGCTTTCTCTCTTTGTCTTTTAATTATTTTCAAATTAAAACTGGCTCTTAAAGGATCAAAGTTTTAGCCTTCTACGATATTAATATTGACATTTTTAAGGGCGAACATAAAAGTGTTGTCAGTCTTTTGAGAAATCACAATTTTACTTGACAAGAAAAGTGTTTTGATCATTTCCTCTCTGGTTTTGATGCCAAATACATTCAATACCAGGAATTGTTGGATATTTTATCTGCACACTTGCTTTTCACAGAAACCAGGAATTCTGTCCCTAGTCTGCCTTAAAGGTGGGGTCCTATTTAAGTATAAGTATAAACGCTAATATACTGGGAGTTAAGGGTTATTGGTGTTGTTTATTTTTATTTTTTTTATATTGAAGCATTAATAAGAACACATTTAAGGCTGGGAGGATAGCCAAATATCTCACTGGCGGTTTATTTAACCTTTGTCAGTGATGACGTATTATTATTAAAGGTCATTAGTAAAGTGATCAAGTCTGCAACAATGAATGCTATATAAGTTTTACATAAGCAACCGATCCTATAACCCAGCATTTATTTGTTTTAATGGCTTACAACTAATCTACAAAGCATTTTTAAATTCAAAAGTATCCACTCAAAAAAACCCTGCAGCCTCTGCCTTATTGGAAAAGATATATTGGAAGAATAAAATCTGTTAAATTTCTCAATTTCAATGGTTCCCATCAATCACCAGCAAGGCCTTTACTTTTATGTTCCTTGCCTTTATTCATTGCACTAAGATACTGCAGTAAAAACTGTTTTGTGTTGCCACTTGAGCTGAAACCTGGTGGGTCTGATTGCCATGACAACTGCGAGGATGTCCACTTGTCTATGCAATCATGCCGTTTGTCTTGTGCCCAGAATAGCTGCAGGGTGCCTGGCACCTAAAGTCTCAGCACACACATCACG
Organism: Microchirus variegatus; assembly: GCF_963457635.1. Classification (NCBI taxonomy): domain Eukaryota; kingdom Metazoa; phylum Chordata; class Actinopteri; order Pleuronectiformes; family Soleidae; genus Microchirus; species Microchirus variegatus. The sequence goes on from NC_139805.1 coordinate 7,947,357, forward strand.
CATGGTGGGCATTTGATAAATCCTGACACCACAAAAGGAACAGACATTTAATGGGAACCAGCCCGTCTGGCTGTTTACCTTCAATTTTTAGATTGAAATTTATTTTCCACAAAGTTGCCAGTTAGTTACACATCCAATTATCACCCCCTCTCTTTCAGGTCACAAGACATTCATTCTGTTGTCAGCACTTAAATCTTTACTTAAAGCAGTTAAAACAGTGTTGATATTTCAGCTTTAGACTGGATCTGCCCAGTGAGAAAACCATCCATTAAACCATCATGGTTTACAGTATATTTTCAAAGAAACACACTATAGCTCGATGTGATGTGTTTTACAGGTTTGTTCCCTGCATTTAAATGTAGTATTTTCCTATATGGCTCAGCTAATTTGGAAAGAAAACCACAAACTAGCAGAGCAGCAGTCTCTGTGGCATGTGATGGTGCCTTACAGCCAACACATATGTTAAAAAGGGAAGAAGGCTTCAGATGACTTCATGTCTATACTGTGCCAGAGTGATATACCATGGCTGAAATAGTCATTTAGATGATGTAGATGTTCTGTTTGTATTCGGTGAAGAAAAAAAGAGTGTTCCACATTGTCCAGGAGTTCAAGGACTAGTTTTTGAGCTTAGTTTTCCTCGCCTGTCTCCAAGACTGGCCCACTTTCTGTGGTGCTGGTTTTATGGTGCCGTCTCCAGTGAGGGCATTGTGTGCGCATGATGTGTGTGTTGGCACGGACGGAACATTTCCATCAAGCCACTGTGGTGGTGGAAAAGTCAGTCACGATGAAAGGAGAAGCAGGAGGAAGAGGAAACACTTTAGTGGCTTAAACAAACGGAGATGCTGAGTTAAACGTCATCATCTTTAACTGCCTTCAGAGACACAAACTCTGTCACTGACTGAAGCTGATGTCCAAGTTTACAAATTGTAAACTATTTGCATGATGTACAAATGGAAGCAGGCAGTTAACACGTAGTGCCACAATTTTATTGATTCATTCTTTCCATGTGATGATGAAGCAATGTGCACAAGTCTTTGTAGTGCTAATGTAAAGCATGTGCTTAGTCCCGTCCTTCATGGTAACTTAATCATTGGAACGTCCACCCAACTTTACAACTTTCAAACCAGATACAACCCAAGTCAGTGGGGTTACAGGTTACATTACAGCTGTCTTTGTGACTTTCCACATTCATCATGCAGTGTCTCTCTCATTAGACATATAAAAAGGTATTTATCAGTCCTGAATTGTGCAGCTCTGTCCTGCTCGTTTCTCTGTATTTGGAAAATTCACCCTAATAGTCTCCATGTCCATTTACCAAACACCCTGCTTTGTCCTGGTCCTCCTTTTTAATGTTAAACATGAAAACATAATGACAAAAAACGTAATAAAAACTAAATTAGCTGTCAAGGTTATGTGAAAAAATAAAAGTCATATCTAACGACTTTTACTGCAATCAATTTCAGAACCCATTTGCAAGTTTCCTCTTTTAAAAGACGTCAAAGGGAAACAATAAAAAGTCAGCTGGAGATGGAATTTTCAACCCACTCATGAATCCAATGTTAACAACAGTACAGTTGGGAACAATTTGCCAGGAATTTCACACAGAAAAATCAGAAGCTGGTGGCAAGAAATGATTAAAATCTTCTTTTGTTTGCACTCGATGTCTAAAAATGCAAGATCATGCTTTTTAGTCTTCAAAGGGACTAGGATTATTATTTTTGCATCAGTTTTTAAAGTCATTTAAAAACTGATTGCCTTCTGTATTGGCACCAGTACTGAAAAAGATTGAAACAATTCCCACCAGTAAGACATGCACAATGACACCACGCAAGAGAAATTCACTTTAGGCGTCAGCTTTTTAAACAAGCATGTAAGACAAAAACAATACAAAGCCTTTTACATTTAAATACTGATTATCTCGTACATCCTCTGTTTATTAAACGTGTTGCCCTAACCTTGCAGCGTTAACATGAATAACTGCAGTCTGGTAGCAGGTGTAGTAACACTGTGATGAATGAGATGGAAATGCTTGAAGACCTTTGGGACTCGTCTATTCTTTATTTATTTTTTACCTGACAGGCCAGCTGTGCTCAGGCAGTCACCATCTGTCTGTCTGTCTCTCACACACATAAATATTCTCTCTTCCTCTCCGTCTTTCCAAATTCCTGAGGAGTAATACTCGTATTCATGCGCCGGGAAGAGGCTGCTATCGACATAGTTCAAAAGAAAGGCTGTTCTTCTCTGCTTGTGTTGGTTCTTCTACACATTTTCTCACAATTCAGCCAATAAAGCTTTCAGCACAGGGCATGCAATAATCCACCCAGACGACATGACACATTGACCACTCAACACTCACGAGCACGACTGCTGGTCCAGCCGTCTGCACAAACATTTAGCAGCCAGATATAATTTAAAAAATATATGTATATATATATATTATCATAACAACAGTGCACTCATCTTAGGGAGAGAAAGTACAGGCAACGTATGTAAAGTATTTCACCAATCAGGCACAACATCTGCTTTAAAAACAAACACAGATCATCATAACTGTAACAGAATATAATATTGAGCCACAACTATTACCTGATGCACAAGAGTAGCTGTCAAAATCACAGATGCTAACAGTGGGTACGTTATTTCTTAGTAAGGGGAACGTTTATTTATGTCCCCCGTCGTCGTTCTTTGTCTACAGTTGTTAATGGGGAAGAAACACACAGACTTTGTCTACTACATTTTTGTTAATACATATCAAGTAATACTGTCTCAAACCCCTGGACGTTCTTGAATAACGGTTTCTATAAAGTGTCATGAAAGGTTTTATACTATTACTGTAGTCCAAGAGATCTCACAGTGCTATTATTTCAGGGCACCTCAAAGGATCCCCAGAAAAAGAAGCCTATTTTCTGCCCATAACAAGGCCATAATCAGTAATGTGAGGCCACATTTGTTTCCTTTGAATGGGTCGGAGAACAACATTGTAAAGCAACCGCAACTTTATAAAATAATTAGCAATCTTTTTTGTGGAAATCTTTCTTGTATGGAACTTATTTTTCTCATAAGAGAAAGTAATTGTTATTGGTTTATACAGCATACCACATTGCAATGTTAACTCTTGTTTCATTTTTCTGAAGATTATTTTGCTGTGCTTCATTTCAAAGGGAAATAAAATAAAGTCAATTAAAATCAGGGAATGCCAAGAAAGACCCTGAGAAAACTATGACACAGGTTTTTTAAAATGTTCCATGTTTGGCCGACAACGTTAAAATCCTGTAATGTGCATTCATCTCAATACTGACATCAATGTTTGATAGAAGGTTAGTGCAGTCACGGGAGAGATAATATTAAACAAAAAAACCTTACTCTTTGTCTTTCAAGCCCAGTGTCTTTCACCACAGGAAGCTTCAGTATCTGCCTTATACAACAGCAGTTCACTCTTCCTCTAAGTGATCAACTGAATTTACTTCCCTCACTTATTATCCTTGTTACAAAAACGTCACATCTTCCTGGGACTGCACCCACCGCCAATGAGCATCATACTCCAGGTGTAGTTTGCCATTCATTTTGCAAGTATCCAACTCGATCTTTCCATTTTTATAGGGTTTGAGTTTGGGGCTCTGGCTGGTTCCCAGTTTCTCAGAGAGGCTGATGTGGGTCGGGCTACCTGTTTGTGCTCCTGGCTTCTCTGTGACGCCATTTACTTTGATTGATTGTGCCTGAATATTGTCCTTAGAAACAGGGCTTTGCTCCTTGCCTGTCTCTGTTGCCTTCGTCCAAACAGTAGCGTCGTGCTTGGGGCCCTCAGATTTGTTGAGGGGAACAACTGGTTTTCCACTTACAGTCCCAGCAATCCCAGGGATCATACTAGCCCCTGGTCTGCCTTTCACCTCTGTCCCATTTCCAGCTACAGCTCTGTTCTCATTTGCTCCAGCTCGAATCCCAGCCCCAGGATCAGACCTCACACCTACTCCAGCTGCTGTGACAGGGGCCACAGGGCCTCCTCCTGTCCGGCCCCCAGCAATAGCCTCTGAAACCAGTGGATTTGTTGTGGAGCAGATGACCGACTCTGAGCTGGAAGGGCAATACTCATCCATGTCGTCTGCCAGGGTGTCCAGGTAGCTGCCGATGGAGATATTGTCCAGCTTGTCATTGGGGTCCTGCAGGCTGCTCCAGGAGCCTCTCCAGGAAGTGTCGGGGCCCTCGCCCAGGCTGTACTGGCTGCTGGTGAGGCTGCTGCAGCGGCTGGTCAGGGTGCTGCGCTCCTCCAGCAGCCACTTCACTGCCTCTATACCTTCATGCACCGCCAGCAACTGCTGCAAGATCTTTACATCCACAGAGCGCAAGTGGGCCTGAGGAGAAATAAAAAAAATTGAATAAAAATAAAGTTGAATATTGAGTCTTTTTCAAAATTCTGCTTATGTTTATTTATGTTTTGGACTCTGCAGTAGGAGGTAGCAAGGTATAATTATTTTAAGCAGGGAACATTGGCTGCTAAGACAAGTGCAAACGCTATTATAATATAATATGCTATAACTAGCTAGTGCTAGTGATATAATTATAAACCCTAGCAGATCACCATAATAAGAAGTATAACAGTAGTCTGCAGGCAACACCTTGGCCTCGGCCTGTATCCACACGTATTCCCACTACCTGTTTTCTGAAATGTCACTCTGTGCTAATGAAAAAGCTTGTTTCTGTGTAGTAGGAGGCTCCAAAGGACACCCATTTTCTTTGTACGGAGCCAGGGGAGTCATTGGTGGGAAATATTTTTTCCCTCATAATAACATTTGCTTTCCCCTCATAATAGTTTCCCTCCCCAGAGCTACCCAGATCTCCCTTGGAAAACTATTGCAAGGGAATGCAAACGTTCCATGACCCTACCCGGGTTCCATAGCTTTGAGAAACATGCTTCCTCCTTGCTGCATTTTTTTTGATGTTGTGTGTGCACATGATCATAACCCATGCACACATGATAAAACAAAACTTTTGGCAATCCACAGGCAAAGCTACTAAAAAAAGGGGGATGACGGTCTAGATTAGCAAACTGTAAGCGAAAGTTTTAACAAGGATCTAAGACCAAACATAACACACACTGAGAGGCTCCTGTGTGACATCCATTTAATACAGTTGAAGGTATGACACATTGGAAAAGAAATGCAGAGAGAATCTTCTTTAAACACACAAATGGGACTAGAAAAGTAATCTGGCACAATTAAAGCAATGATAAATCATATATAACAGCCAACTGCTGTCTTTTACTGTGATGTGTGAGGTTGAAAGGAGGAGGAGGAGGAGAAGAGAAAAACATCGCCACAGTCATGGAACATTCCTCCCCAGAATACATTAGCAGAGGTCTGCGGTGAAGTGCAGGGCCTTGAGGTGATATATGGCACCGATTTTCAAAGCACAGCCTGATGGTTTCCACCTCTTTCTGCAGATAACCACTCTCTCTCAAAGCTGTTCATTCACGTTATGATTTTTCTGACTTACTTTGTATGTCCATCCCTCTATACTATGTGAATTTTGCCTTGTGGCCTTCAGACAGGTTTTACTGTCCTGTTTGTTTATAGTGGGAGTTTTTAAAAAAATGTATGGTTATGTCTTAATTTAGGAGCTCTTTATGTAACTTTATCATGCATATTATATATTGTATATCCAACCAAGCTGTTCTTTTGCATTTCACAGTTAGACATATTTCAACATGCAGCATTTTTGTGCAAATACCACAAGCTGTTGGACCTTTAATGACCCTTCAGAGTCTTTGTGTATCCCATTTATTCCCTACATATAGTCCTTGTGACCTTTGAGGGTCATGCTCATAAAACAGAGATGGACATATTGATTATTCAAAGCTGCTCACCTCTTGGTCGTGCATAAGATTTACATCACTGCTGATATTTTATATATTTTTTTAAATCAGTGCTTTAAAAAAAAAAAAAAAAAAAAAAAAAGAAGCTTTTATGAGCCTGATAATCTTCAAGCAACACTCTGCAGGAGAATGAACACACCCCTCATATATCATGTCTGCACGTAGGTGGTGCAAGGGCCTTTATTTGGACTTTGCACCAGTCAGGAAAAACCACTTTAGCACATTTAGTCCTTTCCAATTCAGAGGTTTTCCTTCATCTTTCCTCAGTGGCAGACCCAGTGTGGTTAAGGAAACCACACTGTAGGAAATAGACTTAGATCAGTACTCATCAATTTGGATCCTAAAATCCCTTAGGATAGGATATTCAAGGAGTGACGGGATGATAAATGGGAACAGGATTACATTTTCTGTGACATTTTGCTTTTTCATGTAAAATAGTTGATATACTTTCACCTCCTTTGGAAAAAAATCCCAATTTTACCGACAGAAAGTACCAGGAATATCAAAACTGTCGCTCTCGTAGATTATCTCGCAGGGTTTGTACAAGAGTTTGATACGTTCAGTTGGCTTCGGTTGGTCTGACAAATCATGTAGTCTGTCTTTAACCACTTCTTTCCTGACCCTCTTTTTGGAGTCCCTGCTCGAAAATGACATGCCCAAACTAAATAGAGTAAATCTCTGCAGTTACAAGCTCTATGTGGATTATCTTGGTATCAAACTACAGATAACACGTGAGATTCTACCAGAGGTGTAAGTTTCACTGTAGATGCCACTGTGTCAGAGTAAATGTACATGGAAAACAGCCAAACTGAAGGATTTTTCTCTCTTGCCTAAAGAAATATTGCATTTTAAAGCAAATATCAGCTTTAAAATATGCAGTAGGAGCTTAAAAACACATGGAGGTCATATAACAACATGTGGACATGAGCTGTGCAAAGTCTGATGCTGCTGAAATGAAGCAGAGTGATATTACAGAGGTTTTAGTAAAGAGATGTCTAAGCGTTCTCTCTTTCGGCACAGTTTGGCACCATCTGTGCCATTTGAGATTTCTTAGGTACCCAATTATTAAAAACCCATTCAATTTTATTTATATGCCACTACAGGTCTAAAAAGAATTTGTTTTGAAAAAAAAAAAAGTATGATAACTCGCTGTAAATGGATGCTCCCGTGAAGAAGAGGTTAAGTAGGCATGTAAGAATCTGCTGAAACCAGTTGGTTAGTGTGAACTCTGAGTCTAAAATCAGTAAAGACTGTTGTTGTGCAGTGTGTCCCAAGCTTTAGGTTAAACCTTACCACAGGCTAGTCACAGTAATCCCATGCCATAAAATATTAAACAAAAGAGGCTTATTTATTATTTGCATAATTGTACAATAACAACATCGTTCTTTAATAATCACATCGAAAGACATGGTGTTTGATAAAAGGCATAAATTATTTTGTTTCCTTATTGGGAATTGGCTATAATCGCTCTGATGTTGTCAATATAGGCCACTAGTACCACAAACCATTCAAATACAGTCAGATTATTATCTGTTGACATGCAAATACATATGTAACATGATTCAAAGTAATGTGAGCTCACATGTATCTGTGGTTTGCAGAAATATACAGTTGGAACATATGATACTGGCTACTGCATTTTTACAACTTCATCAAAGCTGAAGGACACCTGAGAGGCAGAAACATGGATCATATTCACAGGGCAGTAAATGGACAAACATCCATCCACCTCGACTAATACTCACCTACTCCACATGAAAGACAGCAAAATGAATAAGAGCAAAAAAAAAAAATCAACAAAAACCACAGCTCTCTCTCACATGTGCACATGTGTCTGTGTGACTGGTATCCTGCCACAGAGACGTTTGGGGTGGAGATCAGGTTTGAGGTTTGAGGGTTTGCTGCAGAGAGTGTCTAATGAGGGTGGCAGTAAACATCGCTCTAAGCCTGTCAGTGCTGAGGTGGCACAATGCTAATGAACCTGAACGCTCCACCAGTTTGTGCTCATTCTGCTGCTGCTGACGACTCAGACCTGTGAATCCAGTGCTGCTTTCACAACTTACACTTTGAGTAGTGTAATCTTCTTTAGCAGGGAAGATGTATTTCACTCTGTCAAACAGACTTGTAACCAACAGGGATTATGACTGGACTGGTGTCGGTGTGACTTGTGACGTACTACAGTTAGAAATAAGACGATGTGTTGATCAATTATGAGAATTTTAGGTTTTTGAGTTCATCTTCACTGATCTAAGCTATACAGTTACTGATAATAAAAAAAAACATTTTGGTGATTAACTTAAATTGTGAACTTGTACATTAGTCATAAGCATAGTTTCGTGTTGTCCTTATTAGTACAAATCTGTTATAACACAGATATTCTTTAAATAAATATGACTACTATGCCCTGTATTATTATATGCATTATAAAGGAAATACAATTTGATATTCCATCATGCTATTATTTTTATGATTATACAAATGTAATCCCTTGTGACATTTTATGATTGTATTAAAAATATAAACATTTTGAAAAAGGTTTTTATCCATGAATGCATTGATAAAACAATTCTGTCAACTCCAATGACAAGCAAACATTTAGTTATAGTGGACTGAAGTGATGACATTTAAAAGGTTTCTTGAAGCCACTCCTCTAAACTCAACAAGCTGTAGATCAGAGGTCTCAAACTCGCGACCCGCAGGCCACATGCAGCCTTCCTATCAATTCTTAACCAATTAATATCAAGTTTTAATTTGTTATTTCTGTATTTATTGCTTTTATTTTATGATAAATACCTTTATATTACTATTTTATACTATTTGATGTTCTATATCAAAACAAACACTTTTTACTTTTTTTTTCAAAATTATGTTAAATATCATCATACATTTTTTTTTTAACCTGACCAGCCCCCTACTGACCAAACTTGACACTACACTTTGCTGTAGATCCTGCAGAAGTGATGACATTTACCAGGGACTTTGAATGCGTCTCGTTGCCTGCTCTTCTTAGCTCAACAGACTGTGAATCCTGCATTGCTTACTCTTATTTACTTACTCAAACATACTCGTTTAGATAGAGGACCCAGTCAAATGTAAAAGATCAGACTGGGGACTAAAATGTTTTTATGTGACAGCAGAGATGACGGTCCAGGACTTTGCAGCCTCTGGGACCAAAACAACCATCAATCATTTTTTGGTCACCAGTGCACAACCAAACATATTCCAATTCTTCTGCAGGCACAAGGCCAGGCACCTCCTGGCTGACCCATAGCATTCTGGAAAGCTAAGTTCCTTGCCTTTTATATTCACTGCATAATAGCTTGTGTGTGCACAGTGAACAACATTAATCACAGCGATCATTTAAACAATTGGCTTCATTGATTTAAAATAAATCAACAAACCGAGTGAGAGTTCATTTGGTTCAGAATATTTCTTAAGACAAACTGGCAAGACTTAATTTAGGAGTCTATAACTTTTGATTCATTTTCAAAATCTCTTGGGACAAACCAATTCCAGAAGTTGAAATGCGAATGATCATTCTGAGGTGCAATTATTACAAGGTTGCACTAAATCTATTGTTAAGGTATTTAAGTAATAGGGCAGATATTTACTTTTGCTGTCTGGGATTAGCAGTTGGTTAACTGAGTCTACTGAGCTTAAACACTCAATAATAACACCAACAAAAGACAATGACTGATGGTAACACGAGTGATCACATCTACATGTGGGAATTCAGATGAAGGTGTGTTCTGGTCTCTGCCAGACCTGTTTCGAGTCAATTCAGTTTTAGTTCAGTTTCTGTCGAAAGCGACAGCAGGCGCCTAAACGCCTAGATCACGTGTCAAACTCAAGGCCCGGGGGCCAGATGTGGCCCGCCACATCATTTTAAATCGAGTGATTAATTGGTCTTTAAAATATGTGTTTAAGCAGACCTAGACCTGAAGTTCCATTTAACAATGTTTTTTTACTGTGTATCTGTGTCATTACCTTGTTTACGAAGCCCTGAAGTTTCGAAACAAACAGTTCAGCTACTGCTGAGAACGCTGTGTTATATTGTAATCTCGGGCTCAGCGAGATCTCCCTTCCTGTTACGTAAACAGCATTTCTCCTGAACAGCAGATCGTCCTGCTCCGGGCACTAGTCCGGGCACATCTGGTTACGTACATTGAACCGCAGAAGAAGAATAACGTCCGTTGTGGAGGTGTTTCACGAGCGACAGTATCTTCTGACTCTGGGTCTGACTCTGGGTCAAAGTCATAAAAGGGAGTGTGGCGGGGAGTCGTGAAGAAGCTATTTTTAAACTCTGTTAAAACAATGTTTTGATAATGAGTAGCAGTGCATCCACCGTTCCAGAGGGGGGAGCTGCGCTTCTGAGAGCTGGGTGTGCTGATTATGTCACTTCCGGGTATTGGCCAATCACAAGACAGTTGGGAAGGCTCTACGCTGGCTGGCCAATCACAACACACTCTGTCTTCTGGGTGTGAGATTTATGTCTGAAATATCACGGCTGAGACGAGCGTCATTGAGGGGAAATTTTGATCAGCTCGTTTGCAGAAAATAGCAGATTTTGGACAATAAAAACAAGTTAACGTATGCAAGTAGACCTCCATAACTAACATACGTGTGCAACAGGACCACTCTATGTGAGCTTTAAAATAGGTCTATCCTGCTTTAAGGCGTGCGTTGACCATAAACTACATTTCCAATAATGCATGGTGATTGCGTTACCCGCAAAGTGACGGCATCCCGGCACTAGATGGCAGTGCATCATTGTACATGTATCACGTGACGAGTGAAATTGAGATTGAGACTGTGATCGCAGCAGAATGTGTTCAGAAAAGCCACAACTAAAAACGATGTAGCAGTGAAAGCTAGCTTTATTGTGGCTGAAGAAATTACCCAATCAAAGTCTTTTTCTGAGGGTGTGTTTTTGAAGCAGTGCATGTTGAAGGTGTGTGACCAGGTCTGCCCTGACCAGATACAGACTCTTAAAACTGTTAGTTTGTCAAGAAACACCATCGAGGACCAGGTTACATCTATTATGCATCATATTTGTAACTTGAATAAGTAATAAATACAGAAAAGTATTTAGCAATATGTTACGGAGTAGTTACCTTTACTTTACATTATATTTGGTTACATTTAGTTACATTTATTCTCCTTTTCTCTGCCCTCATTTATTAGTTTTATATACACAAATGAATGTTAAAGCTATTATGACCAGCACCATATTATTAAACATGCAGATTTTTTATTCCATTAGTGTCTCTTCTCAACAATGATGACTAGTGCAATGTGTTAATTGATACGCAAGGGCAGATATCGTTATTTTAATTAACAAATGAAGGTGTGTTATTTGTTATTATTTTTACTATTATTTATTTTTGACACTCATTTTTGTAGAATATTAAAATGAAAAACAAGCTGAAATACAGCACAATTATCCTTTTGTCTTAGATAAAAGTGACTCCACTAATGTTCTGAAAAAACTGAGTATCTATGAGATACAGTAGTGCATAATGATGACGTATGCACCACTCAAGCCTGGTCCCTGACGCAGATTCTCCCATGTGGCAAAAATAGCATCTCAATGTCACACAGTCTTCTACCAGACTGCTGAATCACTGCCAGCAGTGGGGAACACAAACACACAACCATGTTTTTTTTTTTTTACATATTACAGCAAAATAAACATAGTCTTCTCCTTCCTCTCATGTGCTCTAGTGTAACCGACAGTCTGCAGTTTCACCTTCCCAATCGCTCTGCAGCTCTGCGTCCTTACAGTCCTGCCCGTCTTTATTAGGCAGCAGCAGGTCGTCCCTGCAGCTCCATCTGTCCATGCATCTGTGAGTGCTGTGTAAAAAAGCCACTTATCCTTGTTGGTATCACATTCTGTCATATTTAGTTATTTTCTGCCTCTGAATTTGATGGAAATTTTCTGTCTTATGCTAATCCCTCAATTTTATTCTATTTTGCATTTTTCATGCCTGTGCTGAATGGAAGGGCTTCTTTGCAAATACTTGCACAGACTGTATTTTAGCACAACATTCATATGGCTTCTTAAAATGTGTGGTGATTGTGTTTGAAAAAGGCTTTACAATTACTGATAAAGATTATCTTATCAGCTGACTCTGGCTCTTTCCCTCCCTTTGTCCACCTATATTCAGGAAAAAACTCCCAGTCCAAACAAATGTGATGACACGGCGTCATGTCAGAAACCTCTCACACAATCAATAAATCCTCCTGCTACAGCAGCTGTGAAATCTGAGAAGTCCATTCAGGTTAATTGAGACACTGTAGATGCATCAAAACACGACAGAGAGGGGAAATTGAATTGCACTAAACAAACTTTTAGACAGATGAAGTCAATTCACCACAGTTCAGCTGTGCACACAAAGCTGACTTTGCACTGAAATGCACAGGATGGGAGACAAAGAGAGAGACGGGAAGAAACACAGAAAAGGACTGGGAGAATTGACACACCCTGAGGAGCGTTTGCCCTTTGATGGCTTAAAATGCAGGTGCTGATCACGAATAAAATGTAAAGCTGTGCGTCTGCGTGTGTGTGCGTGCATGTGTGCGTGCATGTGTTTGTGGCAGACTTCCAGTCTTCTGTGGTTTTTAAAGGAGTGCCTCTGTATCCAGTAAATCTGTTTAGCTCAGCAGAGAGTGTCTCCCTTCAGACAAAATGTAACACAAAAGTGAGATTTATCTGCAGTAAAACATCCCGACCATATTGTATTGAACATATACATACTATGAATTGTCCATCAGTTAGTCAAATGTGGGAAATACCTGCTAAATCTTTTGATAATTCAGGTTTTTTTTTAACATTAGTTAAACATTGGTTCCATCTTCTCAGATCTGTAATGTGTTTTTCTGCTTTATATCGTTGTATTTGGGAGATTTGAAGACATTCCCTTGAGCTCTAAAAAGAAACTAATTCTAAAAATAATGTTGTTTTTTCTCTTTCAGTTCAAAGAGAGAAGAAGTCCTTTTAAAGGAACTCAGCAAATGGTTTAATATCTTAACTACAATATCTTTAAAATGGGAAGGCCATTCTGTCTGACTGCCACAATTCAGGCAGACATCAGTATGTTTTAGTTTGACGTTTACATACAGTGAAGTACAGCGACAACGCAGCAACAATATCCCGTTTTTCGCGACGGGTAACAACAAGAAGAGCAACATTTCAAAAGTGCTGACGGCACAAAACCGTCAGTCATCACTAGTGTGCTGCGTGCACTAGATGAACACACGTATTAGCAACAGAAGGTTAAGTACATCTCACAGACACACACACACATACAAGAAAAGGAGGGGGGGGTGGAGTCTTGCCTCTCGGCATAAAAAAAAAGTGAGAAAACGCACACACCCAGAGATTAAGCATTTATGTGGTTCTACATGTGTACATGTCTTTCATTGGCTGTGTGGACCGTTTGTCAAGAAAACCTATCTTTGTGAGGAAATTGTATCTGGTCCAGGCAACTTTAACAGGCTTATTGAGGGTTAAGACCTGGTTTTAGGATTAGGTTTAGGTTTAGGGTTCAGCTTGGGCATTTAGTTTTGATGGTTAAGGTCAGGATAAGGGGCTAGAGAATGCATTGCGTCTATGAATGTTCTCACAAAGAATGCAAAACCAGCATTTACTGTATGTGTGTGAGTGAGCTTTTCCATTTACTCTGCAGACACCACACATGTGTTACTGTAAATCTTACTAAGCAGAGCTCTGATTAGAGTGCAACGCTGTGAATTCTTCTTGTACACTCTGATTTACACTTTACCATTCTTGTAGACTCTCTCTCTCACATACACAAATACATACAGTTGGCAAGCAGCTCTCCATCACTATCACTTCTAATTCAGTCCTCCCTTCTTTGCAGCAGAAAACAAAAATCAGTCTGGCCAGCTCTCAACAGATATATTATATAATCCTCTGAATGCTTTGTAAATCCAAACTGGCCACGTTGGTCAAATATGCACTTAAAAACAGGCTGACATCAGTGTGTGGAGATAATTTATCAAAGCCTATTGATTTGATCTTTCCTTATTAAGTGAATGGGCCGATGAAGCGAACTCTGTCTGCTCCAGTGCTGAGGAAAGATGAAAGAGATCATGTCACTGAGCCAGTCTAGACCCAAACAAACAGTGCTGATTTCATATACTTGATACGTTTTTGCCTGGTGTTTTCATAAATCTAATGATCATTTACACATAGTGAACCTGCTGAAATCACAGAGAAAAATGAACAAATACAATGTCTGTAATATACTTTCTCATATTATAGGTTTTTCCAATAAGTTGAAATGATCTATCTGTCTGATCCATGTCTGGGTGTTATTAGAGGTAAAACTGCGTCTCTACAAGTTTTAAGTAGACTTTACCCCAAAATCACATAAATAGAACAAAACCCAAAACATATTCGTCATACGCAGATGCATCTGCTTAAAATCACTTAATTGTTTGCTTTTTGAAAGCAAAAATCAATTGAGTCATTAATCAAAAGATGTAGCGAGTACAAATTGACATGTTTTTTTTGTATGTTATGTTTAAGACGAACATGCTCAAAGGAGTTAGGTCATTTACATAAGATGAAAATAGCCAAAATGGACGGCAAAATTCAAAATGGCCAACTTCCTGTTGAGTTGAGGCCATGGTTACCATTGACTTTTTTGTTCATCTTGGGCTATAACATCTTCCCACTAAGTTTCGGGAAATTCGGTGGAACTCAATTTTGCCTCTGTTTTCAGGTCCGAATTTGGCGCAAATTTGTGCCATGACATGTTTTGGCCCCTGCCATTCGTGCAAGGGCCCTAAATATAGAGCAATTCTGTTCCCCCATGGTGTATGGTGTGTACACATTGATGAAATATGCAGAGAAAGTGTTGTGAGTATAAAAGCGTGTTGATAGCTCTACATTCCTACTGCTACTACGGCTGAAATGTTAATACCTTAAGGGGCTCAGTTACAGTGGGGAGTGCACCATTTCCTCTTTAAATCTCTTCAGTCTGCGTCTTCCAAAGTGCATTTCAGTTGCCAGAAACCTAGAGTGAAATTTCTACTCCAAACATTTGACCACGAGGATAATGTGTCTTTGAGCGCTTGGATGCAACCAGTATGTTTTGGAGTGACTGTCACGGAGGACAGCTCGCTTTGTTTGGGACGGCATTTGTGGCAACGCATGTGCTCTATGTCACAACCACAGTGTGGGAGCTCGCCTGCAGCCGCCACAGGCATGTATGATGTTCATGATCACAGAGGGATATGACCAACTGTGGACTGGCGTGGTGCGTGGTCACCACTACAGACCTTCATGTTTGGAGGAGGTGTGGTTCAAGTAAACAAGAAAACGTAAAAAAGAACCTCCAAAACAATCAATTCTTAAAGGGGAATTATGCTCTGTCATAGGGCTGATAGATTACAGAGAAAGATTATAAATTATAATCATCATTCGGGTCAAAATTGAAAATTGACAACTACTCATTGAATTTATTGCATGCAAAAAAGTGTCTTTAAACATGACATTTTTAACGAATCTTTTGAATTTCCCTTAGAATAACTATAAATTATTGTACATGCATCTTTACTCGTGATGTGTGCTTTAACCCAGGAATTCCGCTGAATGTCTGTGTTCTATTTTTGGCGGATGAGGAGTGGGACAGGAAGTTAAACACCGTTAACATTAAAAGTGTTATTTTCAGAATAAAAGCCCCTGTTTTGTAATAATTGTTTTGTTCTCTTTCCACAGAGATGGAATACATCAAGGCTCAGTATTTAGAGATATCTAAGTGATGAAGAAAATGATGAAATCGTCACATATTTATATGTGGTGAGTGTTATGATTACGATGAAAACAACCTGACAATAGAAAGAGGGTGACTCCACTCTTTGATAGTTGTCATGTATTGTCATTTCCTAGCAACCACATCTCTGTAGCCGTTGTCATGGTGAGGAGCTGCTCGAATGACTCGGGGGGAGAAATGACGCCAAGTGGTGACCTTTAAGCTTTTTTTTCAGCCGCCATTATTAGTCATGTATTATTTGGTTCATAAAGTTGAGTGAATTCTTCATTATGACCGAACTAACACTTGCGACAGCATCATAATTCTCTGGTTTGTAACTTTCTATTTACTGAGGTATACTGAGGATTTCCTCGAAAGCCAAACCAAGAAGAGACCGTTAAGAAATGCTTAAGATGTCTAAATGTCTTATGGGATGCCACCATTGCATAGTTTGTCCACCAGAAAGAGCACTCTATAACAACCACATTTATGTATCCCTGTCAAATGTGACTCATTGTTATGTGCAAGCTGATTCGTAATATTTGCCATATTTTCAGATTTTTCTTAGTCTAAACTGCTCATGTTGTTATTTAGCTCAATATTCTGAAAATGCCCTAAGACAGGAGGCTAATAAACAACCTGAACTTGAGTTGTGTGCGTCAAATACAAGTTGTTCATTGGCTCTAACTAAAACACTGAAAAGCCTCACATCATAGTATTGGAGGTTCTTGCCTCACATCTCAACAACTGGCAGTTATACAGTGACAAACCACAGCCACCAGGAAAAGAGTTTCGAGACTTGGCATCTTGACGACAACGCTTTTCTCGACATTTAAAACTAGGGGCTTGATGATGTTCCCTTAGAAACCGCAACCTAAACATTCATACTCCATCATAATCTTAATGATTCAAGATTCAAGAAAACGTTATTCATCCCCAGGGGTAATTTAAGGTAAGGCACATGAAGCATCAGTCTGAGCAGCTGTTTTTATCGTAAGGTTATTTGCTTTCATCCGTTTTGGTTGTAGAGACCTGCATCGCACAGGTGGGTGGGGGCAAGAGGCAGCTATGCCATGAAAGTACTGACCGACAGGGTCACTTCTGAAACTTTTCATTGGTCACTTCTTGATGTTTTCAGTCTTGTCTTTTGCCTCTGTCTGTCTTAGCATCAAAAGATTTAAACACCACTATATACTGAGAAACACAGAGAGTTGTGTGGAGCTTTGGGTTTATATTTAAACATTACACACTGCAGTCTTAAGTATCAATAAGGTTTCAGAAGGATTTCAGTGAAAACAAGAATCCCCCCCTCTCTCTCACACACACACACACACACACACACACACACACACACACACACACACACACACACACACACACACACACACACACACACACACACACACACACACACACACACATGTTTTGGTAGCTGTCTCCTTGTTAGGACCCTGCACTGACTCTCATTTGGACAGCCCCAAATCTCATCCCTAATCTTAGCCATCACCAGTCACTGTCTACACCTCTAACTTTAATCTAACCTTAACCAGAGCCTTATGAGGTTTTGCTTAATTAGAGACAGGCTGTAGTCTCAGTGTGAAAAGGTCTGAACACACACACACACACACACAATCCCAATCTCAGCCTAACTTTAATGTCTTCAACGTTTAAATGTAGTCATTTACGTTATGTCCCCATAAAGAAGACAGGTCCCCTCCCACACACACACACACACACACACCCCCCCACACACACACACACACACTGATTCCAATCACCTCAGAGGACATTGCATTGCCTTACATTCATTTCCTGGAGATTTACTCTAACCTTAACCATACTACTGGCCTAATCCCAATCTCAGCCTAACTTTAAAACATGTCTTCAACGTTTAAATGTAGTCATTTACGTTATGTCCCCATAAAGAAGACAGGTCCCCTCACGCACACACACACACACACACACACACACACACACACACACACACACACACACACACACACACACACACACACACACACACACACACACACACACACACACACACACACTTACCATCTCCATCCTTAGTTTCCTGATCTTTTCATCCAAACTCCTCCTCCCTGTCTCCTTGCTGGTGTCGTGCGCGCTCGCCAGCTTGGCATCTCCCCGGTGAGAGGACGCCTCTTCCCGCAGACACCTGAGCAAACCCTCGGGGGTCTTCCGGCCGATTTTCATCTCGATGTCTTTCAGATCGGGGATGGTCTCGCTGCATTGATGCTGCAGATCATCCATCCTGTCCGGGGTTTTTGTGTGTGTGTGTGTGTGTGTGTGTTTTCTCCTCAGCAGCAGAAAAGATCCGCAGGACAGAGATGTTGTTATTACGTCCTTCTTGTGCACTCACGTCCTGTGTGAATGCTTGGCATCATATGCGACTCCAGCTGAGATGCAGACACAAACACGGTCTGACAGCATCAACAAACAGCGTGATCTTACTCCTGCAGATACATGTTGGCTGTGTTGCTCCACAGTGATAAAGTCGCTGTTTCCCCAGAAGAAAAACAAGTGAAAGTGAGTATTTCCTGTGTTAGTTTGATGATTAGTCCCTGAACATCATTGCTGATGCTGCTGCTGCTGCTGCTGCTGCTGATGATCCCTACACTGAGCGACGTTGTTGCGCAGATTCCACCTGCATGATGACAGCGACCAGAGCCAGACCGTCATGTGAGCCAGAATGACATCATACTGTGTCCGGTTAGTGCCTACAAAATAAAATACAGAGGAAGACGTTGGTTCTTGGCGATAGCCTGACAAAATAATGTTTTTTTGTTTGTTTAAAAAAAAAATATATATTATTTTATTTTTTTAACTAAATCATGCTGATGATTTCTTTATGTGTCATATTGGTTATTCTGTGTGGTACAGAAGAGTATTATTTTAAAAAAAAGTTAGAATTATCAGGCCAAAGTCAGAATTCATGCTGTTATTTATTTTTATATATATATATATATATATATATATATATATACATATACATATACATATACATATGTACATATATATATATATATATATATTAATCATCAGCATTGACACAGTACATAAACCTCCACATGCACCACTGGACAAATCAATGGACACCACTGGACATATCGATGAAACATCCACTGTAATAATAAAAACAATAACACAATCACAACAATATAATACTTTTTATGGAAACAAAACCCAAACGACAAGGAATAGTATTCTACCAACAGGACGAAGGGTGCAGTTATTATGTCATATATTATTATATATTATTATGTTTTAATTGTGTAACTGATTTTGTATTTTTATGTGATGCTGCATACAGGCATCCTTTGGAAAATATATATATTTCTTACTATTTATTTATTTTATTCATCTCAATTGGATTTAACTGGTTAAATAAAGGTAAATAAATAATTGGCATAACTTGATACACAACTAATGTCAGTCTATAATCACTTTTACATAGCGTTAAATATTTGTTATGTTCAAACCGTTGTCAAATTAGCTTCACACAACTCTGTGTTTCTCACATCTGCACCACTTTCAGAAATCTCATAATTCCTCCTTGGACCATAACCTCATCACAATCTGTACTTAACCTTTGGACCTATGCTGCTCACAGACAGACAGAAAACAGAACCTTATTGAACCAAGTTTAACAACTTCATGTTCAACAGTAACAATCAAACAGATATGCACATGTAAAGACATTATCTCCTATGAACCAACGAGGACATTAAATCTTTTTTTTTTTTTTTTTTTTAGCATTTGTTCTATAGCTGATGTAAAATAAATGCTACACATGTAATGACTCCCATGCCTTTCCCTTTGCACTCTCCCTTCATATATGTCAGTGTTATAGTGCACATCAGAACACACTGTGTTTCATATCGAAACAAACAAACCCTGGCTGTTTATGTGTTAATGAATTACACCTTGTCGTGTAATCCTGCAGCTATAAATGCACAATTACAATCAAAAGCCAAGCAGACACACTGAGGCAACAGTAAATCTTTTACCAGCTCTCACTTTAAGCTGTTTCCAATTTCCAAGATTTCTGCTGCAGCTGAAATTAAATTTAACAAGTGATGTATTTACTGAAGTAAGACGGTTGTCTGTGTCATATTATCCCCCGTCCTTCTTTCTCCACAGGCTTTTGTTCATTCTCATTTATAATGACAGAAGCCACTATTTTCATTAATCGTGCTGCATGACAATCTCCTGAAAATGTATTTTGAACGTCCATCCCACACAGAGACACAACAGTGAGACATTCAGTGGTGTGATTTGCAGTCAGAAGATGTTTCCAGAGAGATGAAGAGATGCTTTTCACTCACTCAGAGTGCCAAAGAGAAACTGGCTAAATCCAGTCAGCTGCGATAGAGGGGTTTTCAGTTACGAGCACTAATTGAATGAACGAGTGCGTCCCACGGGAACAAGAGGGATGCGTCTGCGGTACAAAAGAAGATGAACATCTGCAATAAATTACACAACAGATTAGAATCTGAAGTGGATTGGCCCGGATACCAAATTAAGTCTATGTCTTCTGTTCAGTGATAAAGAACTCATACTGACCCACCAAACAACAGTTTCCAACCAGGCAGTAGCCACTGAGAGTACAGGTACAACACTGATGAGGAGATGACAGGTGTGTTAATAATGAGCTTTGCTGTGACCTTATGATCCTTTGTATTCTGTGTCACTTCTCATAAGGGGCCCCAAATGTCATGGATGTTCCGGTCTGTGGCCCTGAACTTTCTCTGCAGACATGGAATTTAGAGAACTTTGATGCCGAGTCTCTGCTCACCTTATCAACCTGCATTCAGGTTAAGTCCAGAAACTGCTCAGTCCCAAAATCAGCAACTTTCCTGTCAGCAATAAGCCCAAATCAAAACGTAATATCTGAAATGCTCTTATTCTCTTTTTCCTTTTGTGTGCATTTTCTTTCAAAGAAAGAAAGCTCCTAAGGTTGAGTCGACCTGTATTGGCATCAATGTCAATTATAGTATAGGATGTAGTTTATGGTGATATTTTCTGTCCATGTATTAAATCTTTATTATTTGTCATCTGAAAGCAACACAATGAAATAGGTTAACAACAGGTTAGTGTGAAAGCAAAACAACAATATGTGGGTTATACTAATCCTACTATACAGTTAGGGAGCACTCATAGAATGCTAGAGGGATTATTAGGAGTTATCATCTCCATAATAGCTATGTTTTTTCTCTCTCTGTCATTAAAATTGGAGCTTCTATGAACAAAATCTTAATCAAATTCTATTTTTGTCTTAGAGGAAACACTACTACATAATCAAGCATCTGTAATAATAATAATAATAATGTCAGCAAGCATGTAATCAGTGTGTATCCATGAAGACCAGCATGGCAACAACTGTGCACAGAACATTTTCAGATCCCTGCACACCCACGCCTCGTGGTACAAATTGAAGAAAAACAGCCCACTCAGAGGCAGAGTACACTTTATCCAGCGCACTGATGGAAGTGTGCACTTCAGGGGCAGAGGTGGTTCAGCACTGGCTCATATCTGACTGAGGCATTTGAATCGGAGTCCGAATCGATCGGGTTTATAGCCACGTACACAAAATTAATCTTTTTTTTTTCTGGTCACTGGTGCAAGTAAATAAAAAAATACAGCAAAAAGAGAAAACATGGGCCTACTCCATCTTTTTATAAAGCTAATAGCCATTGTCCTGCCATGCATCCCACAACCCAGATAAATGGGATTTGGAAATATTTTCTATTAAACACAATAATTCATTCTGAGAAACAAAGCCTTAAAGGTCACATATTATATTATTATGACAAATCAACTTCTTAATCAATCCTTAACTTTGGGTCTCTGGAGGTCCTATCAGTCGGCAAAGTGTGAAAAAAAAATGACTCACTCATGTTTTTGTGGTCGTTCTCAGTCTAAGTACAGGAGATAAAACGCGATATTGACTCCCTCGTTCCTTTGGACGTCACAATGCGCTAAATTCCTGGAATTGTTGTCTCGTGGCGTTCCGCTTTGTCCGTAAAACACGTGAGAGTGCTGGCGAGGGCAACGGCGTCTGAAAACTGGAAGTCCGCAAAAAGTTCTACTGTTGTCTCCACAGTGCAGCACAGAGTTCTACACAAACTTCCAGCCTCAGAGGATTTATCTGTCCAGTGGATACATGTTATATATAACAGCAATGTGCCCACTAGAGCCTGCAAATGATCACTTTTTACAAATGATAACTGCTGTTAGCTCCCAGTAGCCTCTGTGGTTGATGTCATTTCCTGTCGTTTTACCTTTTTTTTTAAGAGATACTACTAAACAGAGCATTCTGAACAGGGCTGTTTTGGCAGGGTGATTGAACTGCTGTGGTGCTTCATCCTTATGGTACTTTGACCAAAGCATGTCACAGACATGTTCATTTTGACACCAGGGAACTAGGTTAACGTATAGGGTATAACTTATAGGGAGAAATAGGGTATAATATGAGTCCCTTAACAACCTAAATGTCCACACTTTATTGGTACCCTTTTAAAGCGCTGCATAATGGTGGCCGTTCTAAATTCTTGTTGCAATGTGAACAATGACATTTTACATCAGTGGTTCTCAAACTTTTTATACCAAGTACCACCTGTGAAAATATTGCGCTCTTAAAAATAACACCATTATTATTATTACCAAGTTAAAATACAGTGGTGTACATAGACCCAGCAAAGTCAGCCACAGACTTTTTTCGCAGGAGGAAGATTTATTCCTAGTAACATCATCCTCCTCTTCCTCATGTATACTTCAGACACTATAGCAAAATCATGTGAATCATTTTCAGCACAGTTTTCTACGATACATACCCTGGTATATACATTAGAACAGTGTTTCTGATTTACCCACCAAGTACGACCAGAGGAAGCTCGGATACCACTGGTGGTACGTGCACCACAGTTTGAGGACCATTGTTTGAGATAATTGAAAGTTTCATGGTTTTGGTCACGTTTAGGAAATGTGGTTTAGTTTAAAATAAGCAGCATTTTCTTGGTGTGGCCCTTGGACGAAACAAAAGAAAATGAACACTTTACCACAGAAAGCAAACGACGGGTGAAAGTCCTGTGTTTAGTCGACATAATCATCCGCTCCACCTTCCACCAAGCACATACTTTGTCTCTCTGGTAAATACTACATTACACTGACCATTATAATTAGTACAGCAACCAAATTTTGAGGAAGAATTGTTGTAAACCCCAAATCACTCTGAGACACTGAAAGTGATTTGGGGTTTACAAAACTTCTTCCTTCTGTTTCTTTTGTTCCTTTTGTCCACATTTGTCACTATATTCGAACATATTGTCATGACAAAAGAACCAAAGTTTTCATGTGTATATCAGACGTGCAAAGACAGCATTGTAACGTATAAGATAAGGAAGAGTGTGCCTGTGATGAACTCTGCAGATATTCACTCATTCATACTGCCTTTTCATGCTTTTCTGTAAGTATGTGATACTGATGTTGGAAGGAATTTTCGAGCATCCTCAGTTTCTCTCAGTGATCAAACTGAGCCTGATGGTTCAGATTCTTAGGATTGGCTACAGCCGACACAGGGACAGAGGGTGCAGACGCAGCTGAAACATCCTCCAAAACAAGAATTCACAACTTTTAAAACAAAACAAAAGGTACACGTGAAGGAATGTCCATTGGTATTTCTGTCACACTATAAATCAGTCACAAAGAGAGAGAAGGAGCCGAAGAGCGACAATGAAGAAGTGTCTACATTTTACTGCACAGAAAAGAAATTAATAAACCTTCATTAACATGTATGTGTTCATATTTAAAATCATCTAAAAAGAGTCAAATGAGAGATTTCATAGACAAAAATGTACAAAAACTAGAGTCATCCATGTCTCTTAAGTCATACACTGTCCTCTTCCACTCCACAGTCACTCCCAGGCCCAACCTGTTCAACCTGTCTGCACCTGGATGACGAGAGAGAGGGTGGGTGAATCACGCCGCAGTAGACTGAAGTGTTGGCTGAAGAGACAGGAACAGGTATTTTCTTGTGTTGCGATCGCCTTTTGAAAGATATAATTTTAATGCACTCATTTACTTACATTTTTTTTTTTAAAAAACAGGTAGATGAGGAGGAGGAGGAGGAGCAGGTGGAGGCCATGGAAGCGGAGAACACAGACGAGATCGAGTCTCTCATGGAGGACATGGACTATATCCCCGGTCACTTCCACCTGGAGCTCAACCTCAACTGTGACCCCGATGGGCCTGCGAGCCTACGGCACAGAGACACTTACCTGAAACAAGAGAGCCTGTGGGGAGAGTTAGAGGCTGAAGTCGGATATTTACAGTACGCGGTCCGAAATCTCCTGGGTTTGCTGGCTTTCCACCTGGAGCAGCTGGACACGGCTGAGGAAACATTTAGGTGAGTAGTGAGACACTGGCAATGCAGTCCCTGTCTTATTTAGACATGTTTCATGTAGTTTCTGTAGAACTATGGGTGATTAGGGGAAAAAAAAACCTTTAAACCCATTAAAATGCATGTTTTACATTTAGCTGTGAGAGCCTCCACCTTCTGACTACACCACTAAATTGGCAGGAAAAGGAAAATAACCCTTTCACCCAGTACAGTAAATCATTTACTGACAATAAAAGACAAACCTAGAATCTTTTCCAGATGGTAAATAAGTCTGTGGCACATGTGAAGTATGCTGTAGTGAATCATGTTTGCAAAGTGACAACATAGAAATGTCTTATTTGAATGTAACGATTAACACACTGGCTGTTTGTGTACACATACTGTATACTTACAGTGATTTTGTCATATGTTTCCTTAACTTCACTCATGTATAAAGAACAGTAATGTTCATGAACAACAAATGATTCATTTGTTAGATTCTTTTCCACTAAGCAGCTGTTTCTGTGCTTCATAGTGAGCCTGCAGCATCTAAACACCACCACTAAGATCGGTGGAAATGCTGCATTAAAACAGTTAACATGACAGTTTTCCATTGTTGGCTATGAACATCGTGTGAACACGGGCAGACTATGCTGACTGGCATTACAAACATTTGCCAATTAGTACTAAGCACAAGGCAAGGCCAAGTCTGACTGGAGCACCATTAGTTTTTTAACACACTGACACACTGATCCTAATTACACTTTACAAAGAGATACATGCACTTAAAATGCCATGGTAATACATCTTGTTGTCATTATAATTGAACGCTTCAATTTAAACCAAATAGTGGTGGGTAAGAGAAAAATTGAGGAATCACCAAAGGCAGTAGGGTAACAATGGCCATCCACAGAGTCAAGGAGGTTAGAATTATTTTAGGGGACCTAAAAAAGTCTGTGGGTCAAGTGGTTCTTTGCAGAAAGAAGGACCCGGGTTTGAACAAGGGCTTTTCTGAATAATGTTTGCATGTCCTCCCTGTGTGTGCATGGGTTTTCTCCAGGATCTCCCATTTCCTCCCACATTCCAAAAACATGCAAGTTTGGGGATTATAGGTAAATTGGACACTCTAAATTGACCGCAGGTGTGTAAGTGGATGGATATTTCTCTCTATGTGGCTTTGACTGGCGATCTGTCCAGGGTACCCCCCCCCACTTATCGTCCTATGTCAGCTGCACAGTGACCCTCATGTGGAGGATAAAGCGGTAGAAAAAATGGATGAAAAGTCTGTATATGTTTCTATTTTTAGAAATATTTGTAAAGAAGATCCTGGAAACCTCAATGCCTGGGCCAACCTAGGCTATGTGTACGACAAACTGGGGAGAGAGCTGGATGCAGGGGAGTGTGTGGAGAAAGTGTCCCAGCTCATGGGTTTAGATGGTGGAGAGGCCACTCAGGAAGAGACCAGACTCCTGGCCGCTCGCTGTCTGGCCGAACAGGCCTACGTTTATCCTCACGATGTGGAGCTGGACAGCGAGGACGACCTGAGAGAGAGACTGACTGCCGCACTGACGTTTTACAACAAAGCCCTGGACTATGGGGGACAACTGGTGAGACGGAAAAAGTCACAGACTATACATGTAAAAGCCTGTTTAACAGCGGAGCTGATCAACATGCACTGTATGTCGTCTCAAAATACGAATGTATTTTTTTTTCAGATACCAACTGAGGAAAAACGGAGCTGGTATTTTAAGATGGCGACCATCTACATAAGGTACACAACTGCCATAACAGTGTTAGTGTTCAGAAAATAACCTCTGCACTGTTTTTATGTTGACAAAGTTTTTCTCTCCCTGCAGACTAGACGATATAGTGAAGACAAAAGATGACTCTGAATACTCCAGACTTTCCCACTACAATAAGGGGCTGAGGCTTCTCAAAAAAACACTAGAATCTGAGAGAACACAACATAAAGGTAAATGTTTCTGTTTCTCTTCTGGTCATGTAATATGGACAGAGAGGGAATTGAGCGTTGATTCATTTTCACGTCGGGAACAAGCAGAACGTGTGTGTGTGTGTGTGTGTGTGTGTGTGTGTGTGTGTGTGTGTGTGTGTGTGTGTGTGTGTGTGTGTGTGTGTGTGTGTGTGTGTGTGTGTGTGTGAGAGAGTGTGTGAGTTCTTGTATGGGTATCTTTGTGAGGACCAAACATTTAGGTTAAGGGTTAGAATTGGGTTCAGGATAGGGTAAGGGTTAAGGCCCTGGTATACTCGGGTTAGGATTAGGGTTAAGGTATACTCACGCGTCAGGGTCCTATATTATCTGACTTCACCATCAGGTGGCGATACAAGTCTGAATGCAGGCAATAGGACGCATTCCTACCAGTATACAGGACCTTTAGGCACTTAGTGTTATCAGCACGTGTGTGTGTGTGTGCCTTAAAGGGGAAATAAGTAGTTTGTAGTGCCATCTAGAGGAGAGGATGAATTTTACAACAAAGACCTGCTGCTCTGCTCACCCCCTCCCTTCCCTGAGCGCTACGGTATCCGCAGCTGGTCAAATGTCGTCCTCGTCGTCTTTCTCCGTGTCAGCAGATGAGGTTCGTGAGGTGAGGGAGAGGGCGAGCTACCGCGGCCGTAGCAGACGAAGCGGAGAGAGAGGAGGCGGGACTTCCGCTACAAGTAAAGAGACGCTTGATTTGTTCTCTCGCGTTTGTCCTTACAGGCTCCGGTAGAAACATGGCGTCTCGCTGCTAACAGTGGCTATGCAACCGCGGTCCGCGGTCATGTTATTTAACATGACCTTTTGAAACACTACGAAAATGAAACAAAAACTATTATACAGCGACTAGACAATGCAGGAGCACATAATATGTATACAAAAGTGGATTTTGGGTCATATAAACCCATAAATACTACATATTGTACCTTTAATACAAGGGCGTATGTTTGGTAACAAGACTGGTGCGGACTTTCTCCAAATATTGGTCCCCACTGTCCATACACAAACCTACCCCCTTGTCTTAAGGGGGACTCATTATGGAAAAACAACTTTTTAATCATTTAAATCCTTATATTTGGGACTCTGGAGGCCCTATCAGTCGGCAAAGTGTGAAAAAGGATGACTCAGTCATGTTTTTGTGGTCCTCCTCAGTCTAAGTACAGGAGATAAAACACACAATGTTGACTTTCGCACTCACTGGGACGTCAAAAGACGCTCAATTCCTGGAATTGTTGTCTCACGGAGAGTGCTGGCGAGGGCAACGGCATCCGAAAACCGGAAGTCCACGAAAAATTCTATTCTTGGCTCCACAGTGCAGCACAGAGTTCTACACAAACTTCCAGCCTCAGAGGATTTATCTGTCCAGTGGATACATGTTATATATGACGGCAATGTGCCTGCTAGAGCCTGTAAATGATCACTTTTCCAAATGCTAACTGCTGTTAGGTCCCAGTAGCCTCTGTGTCTGATGTCATTTCCTGTCCCTTAAGTTTCGTTTTACTTTTTTTAAGGTGGACCTAAAGAGATATTACTAAACAGAGCGTTCTGAACAGGGCTGTTCAGGGCAGGGTGGTTGAACTGCTGTGGTGCTTCATCCTTATGGTATTTTGACCAAAGCATGTCACAGACATGTGCATTAGGACACCAGGGAACTAGGTTATCTTGGAGAAATAGGTTATAATGTCCCCTTTAATATAAAACATCTCTTACATATTGCACCTTTAGGTGCATAAAAAGGAAATAAAGTCCAGGCCTATGAACTATCACCCAAGTGCCAGTGTTAACTATTGTCAAAAATGTTCTTGTACTGAAACTAGTAATCTGTTTGGCAGTGTTACGGTAGAGTATTTAAAAGAATTCTAAAATTCTGTCCCCAGCTTTAGCCTGGTGTTACATTGGCATATTGTTGGAGAGGAAAGACGAGTTCACCACTGTGCCGATGTCCATACACGACTGTGGCTACTCTGCCTCTGATCCACTGTCCTTCTACGGAACTGTAAGTCCATCTGTGTATGCAAATATCTCATGATAATAACATACAAAACACAAACTGGAAACTATTTTGTACTTGCTTGAGAAAACTCCTGTCAAAACCAAAAATTACTACTCTTTAGTAGTTTAAGTTGCTGACATCTTTAAGTTTTGATAATAACTGTCAGTTCTATAGAGGATCAACTCCTGACAGACATCTTTGGTCTGATGCAGCAAAATTATGAGATATTTTGCCTTTCAGCTCTGTCCAATTAAGATATAGGCTATTATTTGTTATCTGTCTGAGATGTATGTCTATATCTACTTCTCTTACATTGTTAGTTTTATATTTACGTACTTCTTTGAATGTTTTTTAACATTGTTTGTATTCTTTGGTGATCACTTTTACTTGATATGCACGGTAACCAGGTGAATTTGACAGTGTATACTGTGAATCCTGTCTTGTCGCTGCGCCACCATCAGTTAATTTTCATTTTGTGATATTGCAGGAGCTACAATTTACATTTAATGGCCATCATTTCAAAGGCCATCTCTTTTACTTACACCATATTCTCATTGGTTGCTGTTTTGCTGAGTGAGTGTGAGTGTACGAGACTGAAATCCCAATGGAATTAGCAAAGAATTCCCTAAATGTTATAGATGAATGTCTATAATATGTTTGAGATGTCCTTTTTATCGATGCTACCTAAAATTATGCCGTGGGACTTTGTACCTTGTCTCTACATTCTGCTGACACTCAGTGAGATCAGGCCCCTTCTCTACTGTAACATACAACTGTCTCTGCCCTCAGGCCATAAATATGGCCAGTGATGATGCATTCATCCTGAATCTTCTGGCCAAGGTCTTCTTCCTGTTGGGCAAACACGAGATGGCCACCGGGATCAGCAACATGGCCTTAAACGTGCTGCCAGATCCGGAGCTTAACTGGCAGGCGTACTGCACCCGCGCCAAGGTACTGCAGCCAAATTACAACAAGTCAACACCAAAACACAGAGTGACCTGTCGTTTTATGTGCCATGTGAAGTCCTTTCAGTGTGAGAAATGGTGCACACGTGCATTTCTAAAGTCTAATTTTACGTTTAAAACTGTAGTATAAATTGCTTAACCCTGAAAAACTGAGCGTATCGCTGATGACACATTTGCACAAGCGCACTTTGCATTACAGTAGTTAGGCAATGTTTTGTGCTATCTGGAAAAAAAATCCAAACGGTTTCTGAAAGCTGAGAAGTTGCACGTCAAAGCCAACATGTGGTTATTACAGTAATTTCACTCACACTGTTGCAGGAAGCCAAAGAGTGAGAAGAGAGGAGAGAGTGAGAAGAACACCTGTACATAGTTTCCATTTTTTGGCCTGTTTTTGCACAATGAGAGACAAAGGCTGTTCATATTTCAAATTTAACACGCAAAATCTGTTCTTCATGTACAACTGCAGTGTTTTTCTTAATAAACCTTTTAATTTTTTCTTCATTTTAAATTGTTAAAACAGTATTTTAACATGCATTCAATTGTAAACAACTGCCAGATATTGGAAATTATTCTGGAAAAATGGGCAAAAGCACTTAGTTACAGGACATTCATGGTTAAAATAAGCATAAAGGGTTACATGTTTACATTTGGCGAGACAAGTATTTATGAATGTGTTTCTTTTAGATAAATATGATGCTTTACATCAGAGACCTAGAAAAGGCAAAACATGGTCAAGGTGGACTCCCAGACCGACAGAGGCTAACTGAGGCCAGAAAAGACTTGGACAAGGTCCTCACTGTACGTCCATGTCTGCGAACTCACCTTGAGATGGCTCAGGTAAAGACATTAAATATTAGAGAAACAAAGACTGTTATTATTTATGACTACAGTTTTAAGATCCGTGTCTTCCTCTCCAGCTGTACTACTACATGGGTGTCGATGCACTCCAGGAGAGCCTCTTGGTGGACGAAGGAGCTGTGAATAATGCATTGGTGAGTTTGTCCCATGCTCTACATTTCAAGCTGGGCGACAGCTTACCAGACCTCCATGTGCTCAGAGGACGCTGCCTCCTGCTGAAGGGCGAGGATCAGAACGCCGCAGACTGCTTTAAACAGGCCATGGAGTTAGAAAGGCCAGGAAGCAGAGACACCACAGCGCTGCGCTGCCTCCTACAGGCCCTGCTGAGTCTGTTCATGCAGGGAGGCACTGATCCCGGTCCTGCCGTCACCCAGCTGGAGATGTGGGTGCGAAAGGCAGAGGAGCGGTACCCTCAGGACATTGTGAAGGCTGAGCTCAGGCACCTTTACAGGACTCAGACAGCAGAGGTCACAGAGTTATCCCGGGCCCTGATCAGCACAGGACGAATGCATCTAGTGAGGAGGCTACTGGAGACTGTGGTGCCCAAACAAGTGTCCAAGAGGAAAGTTACCAAGTCATTCTCCTTCACATGAGCCACATATGTGACGTTAGATACACTCTGGGCCTCTGATGGGTTAAAGAATGTGGCTTGGTCAAATCTGTTCATACATCTCATATGAATGTTACTGTGCTTTCTTTGCTGTAGCTTCAACATGTACAGCAAGTAATAAATCGTTTACACTGAATGTTTTCGCCCAGTTCTCAAACACATTTCTTTTCTTTTGCGTGATACTACAGTAGTAACTTTGATGCAAACAATGAAACCACTGCTAATGTCATTTCTGTGACCTGCCACCAGCAGAACAATAAAATACCACTTACATTAAACACACAGATATTATTGTTATTTTGTAAAGCAGTCCCACTTAAGTTCTTAACTGGGGGTGCAATATGAGAAATATCATAAAATCACTTCTTTATCTGTTTCTTTCCTGTTGTCTAAAAACCGTCTTGTGACTGATTCCATCAGAACGGTGTCTTCTTGTGATAAAGAATCAAGATTATCCGTCTTGTTTTGCTACACCAATTAAGAGGTAGGAATAAAAAAACAAAAGGACCAACAACACCATAAACATCCCTGGAACACTTCATCCTGACCAGGCAGAAACACATTTTAAAATGGTTTATTATAACATTTATTATTCTGTAAGATGAGAGCCTGTGAGTCTGTGAGATAATAGAGACCCAAGATGTATCGGGGCACTCACTGTCAGGTTTCAGTGAATGGATGATGGTCCGGCCTCCTCATGATCTTAAGGTACACACCTAGGGATGTTGGTAGGTAACTTCTCCCAAATCTAGTCTGGAGTGCCTTCAAGGGATTTTCACCACCCTTTCCTATATGTTTTTAAGTTTAAAGTTAAGCTTAAAAGAATACTTCACTGAATTGCATGTAGCTTCATATTGCCAGAATAGCAGTAGTATATGTTTTTAAATTGTGCTCCTCTGAGTTGTAAAAAATATTTTTCTTGTCCACCAGTGATGCGATTTGTCATTTGACATCACTGGAGGGCAAATGTCGTTCACGGTTTGAAACTACAACACTAGTTCTGCACTTTTTAGACTCACCCATAGGGGGATGAGATCTCATTTTCCAGAATGTAAACACGCTGTCCGCCATCTTTGCTAACAGTTACGCTTACCAGCTCTTGGGCTCTTTTAATTTGAGAAGACAATGACAGAAAGTAGTTTTCAAACTGATAGGCTGTGAGGGAAAAGACCTGCCTTTAAATAGCCCTATAGAAAAAAATAAACCTGAGTAACTTACAGGTCCGTAATGTAGTCTCCAACTAATTCTTCGTCACGGGGGATTTGTGTGCGATGTTTGGTCCACGAGACTCTCGCAGGACAGCGAACGCAGTGCATTGTGGGAGTTGTTGTCGTTCATCATGAGCCAAAAATATTTTCTGCCTTCCTCGGCAAAGAAGGCACTTGCTCCAAATATTACTACATATTTTTACTACATCAGGGGTTCGCAAAGTTTTGATACCTGAGGGCCAATTTAGGAACCCAACGTTGGACTGAGGGCTGCCAAAGAAAAAAAACCAGAAAGAAATCCCATTTGTAATAATTTTAATGACCAGATTGCAGTTCTACAGTTTACACTTAGTGGTCTGTATCCACTAATGTCCAATAAACATTTAACAAGCTAAGTAGCTCCTGGATTAAAACTATCAACTGTTATTCATTGCGGCCCACAGAAATGTTTCTGTGGGCCGCCATTGGCTTGCGGGCCGCACTTTGAGAACCAATTATCTAATGCGCCGTACTACATAGATGACCCAGATGTTATAGACCATGGGTGTCAAACTCTGGCCCGCGGGCCAAATTTGGCCCGCGGGCCAAATTTGGCCCGCCGTGTAATTTCATTTGGCCCTTGAGGCAATATCAAATTAACATTAGAGCTGGCCCGCCGGTATTATTATACACTTATCTATGTGAGCAACTTTTCTCCTCAATGAAGATGACGAAAACGTCTCACAGGATACGTCTGACTGATGAACACCTTTGTTCGATAATGAAGGTTGCCTCAGCTCAAAGCCTGAACCCCGACATTTATGAACTAGCATCCAAGAAAAGATGCCAGGTATCTGTCTTGGGCACATCAGATTAGATCAGTGTGTCGCAAACTGAGCAGTAAAAAGGCCTGAATGGTTGATTTATTCATTGTTATTTTATTTTCAAATTTATTAGCTTGTGGAAAAAGTTAATGTTGATATTTATTTGCAAATAGAAAAGAGGCATTACATTTTTATCCATCCATTATCTACCGCTTATCCTGAATTTAAGGTGCATTCAATTTTTATTTAAATTTTATTTGATATGCCATTGATATTTTTTAATTATTATTATTATTATTTGAAACTCGATTTTGCATGTCACTATAAAGTTATATAAGCCTTGCTTGTTCAATATTCAATGCAAAACTTGTTTGGGTCCCTATTAAAAGGTTAATTTGTTCAACCTTGGCCCGCGGCTTTGTTCAGTTTTAAATTTTGGCCCACTCTGTATTTGAGTTTGACACCCCTGTTATAGACATTCATCTTTAAGTTTAAGTTTAAGTGCTGTGCTCCCCCCAAAGCCTTTTTTTGTTTTCACACTTTGTACCCATAAGTCAGGTTCTGCAGCATTGCAGAGCTTCTGATGTATGAGATCATGCCTTCCCTTTAAAAAAAAGCCTTAGCCTTCCTGTAGCTTCCCTTATTGACTGCACACATTCCAGCCTGATCAGGTAAGCCATCGGAGCTTTTGATTAAACCAACAAACAAATATTTAGCAATCTTAAATGTGACGAGTTCAAAGATAGGTGTGTAACTTTTAAATACAAGGAAATGTCTATTATATTTAAAATAGTTTGCACAACGAGCTTATCGGCTCCACAAGACTCTGCCTGTGTTGTTTGGTATAGCGTTGTTCAGATATTGTGCTGCTTTGCTGTGCATGTGCAAGGTTATAATAGTTTTGGATTACTCATTAGCTTTTATTTATTTTTGACTGTTTGTCTTTAAAATAAGTTAGTTTTAATCAGTTTTAAAAGTGGGTTTGCTCACTTTTAGTGTTTGTTTTTAAAATTAGTTAGTTTTAATCAGTTTTAAGAGTGGGTTGACTCACTTTTTGTGTTTGTTTTTTTTTGTCATATGGAGTATTTGCCGCAGGTGCAAGATAAAAACCCAACAAAAGATGTCATTTTAATATTGACTTAACTTATGAATGTCACTAATCTTGATGTCCTACATTAAAGGTGTGTAACATTTAGGAGAGTTTATTGGCAGAAATGGAATAAACATGAATAAGAATGTTTGTATATTTATATATAAGCACAAATGATATAAGTCATGAATTGGAAATTGAAAAACTGTCAGTTTTGATGTAGTGACAATAAGGGGGAATAAGGGGGGAGGGTGGAGTTGGGTTTACTGGAAAAGGTAAGCTGGTATGGATGTCATTTGCGTAACAGTGGACGTGAACATTGCATTTATGGAATATATGAAAAGAATGTGCCCCAGGACAGAGCCTTGGGGCACACTTGTATTAATGGGGGCAGGGCTGGGATGAGGAAGACTGATGATTTATGAATCACACACACAGGATGGCTGTGGCAAGTCCCTGGACTGAGTGGAGCACTGGTCTCTTTGATTGTTGTGAGGATGTTAGTTCTGGTAAGACTGAACTTAAGAACGTCATAGCAATTACGTTTTTAGGGGGTTAGTATTATGGCCACGTGAAAAATAATAATAATTCAGAATTCTGAGTTTAATCTCATAATTCTGAGAGGAAATAATAAATCAAAATTCAGATTAAAGTCAGAATTGTGAGAAAATGAAAAAGTAAAAAATATGAGATTAAAGTCAGAAATCTGAGGGGAAGAAAAAGTCAGAGTTCTGAGATTAATGTCATAATTCTGAGAAAAAAAGAAAAAGTAAAAATTCTGAGAGTAAAGTCTGACTTTTTTTTCTCAGAATTCTTTCTGTTTTATTTATTGTTCCTTCTTTCATTTTTTTACATGTGGCCCTAATACTCAACAGTAAGTCCAAGTAACTTAGATCATCACCATATGCAAATGTTTGTCTCTTTTAGGTTGCTATGGATTCTGGTGCTGCCCTTGCCTCGCCTGCGCCGTTTCAAGAACATCTGGAGAAAACTTTTGCCTCCCACTGTGCGACATATGCAGCCCTGCTATATTCACAGCCTGTGGGATTCCTCTGTTTGCTCCTCCTGTCACCATCGGTCTCCGAGCTGCCATTCGGAACAGATACAACATCAAGGTTTGGTGGATGTCGCCCCTAACAAGAATTCCAAGTTCAGTACAAGACAGACGATGCTGACTTTTCTTTATTCTGGCCTTTGCAGGGTTCTGTCTGTAAGGACATCACAGCTGCCTATTTCTGTGTGTGGTGCTCCTGGTGTCAGATGCACCGTGAGTTAAAACACCGTGTGGAAAACAACACTGCTGTGGTCAACATGCAGCCTGCTCCAATGAAAGACGCTCTTGCAGAGCCACCTCCTGATGGCCATTTAGCCTCATCGGGGGTCATACTTGCTTCATTCTGAGATATTTATATATTCACATAGATATATATTATATATATGTAAAGTCGTAATATTAGGAAAATAAAGTTGTAATCTTTTGAGAATAAGACTTTTATCTCGTAATATTATGACTTTTTTAATAGTTTGACTTTATTCTTGTAAAAGTATGACTTTATTTTCGAAAGATTATATTTTCCGTCTTCAGTTTGGCCCTTATACGCCGTGGTACAATTTGATATTATCTGTTATTTAAACAATTCTATTTCTCGAAAAAATACGAAAAAATACATCATTGTGGTGTCTGGTAATAAGTTTTGAAAATAAGGAGAAGATACTGAACAAATCGTATTGTCACCTTTCTTAAAGGGACACTGTGTAGTATTTATGGGTTTATATAACCCAAAATCCACTTTTTTATACATATTATGTGCTCCTGCATTGTCTAGTCGCTGTATAATAGTTTTTGTTTCATTTTCGTAGTGTTTCAAAAAGTGATGTAAAATAACATGGTCGCGGGCCGTGGTTGCATTGCCACTGTTAGAGAACTGCGATCGCAGCAGAATGTGTTCACAAAAGTCACAACCAAAAATGATGTGGCAGTGAAAGCTATAGCTTTATTGTGGCTGAAGAAATCATCCGTGCTTCAAAGTCTTTTTCTGAGGGTGTGTTTACATTTAGTTACATTTATTCTGTCTTACAGTTACATCTGGCCCTTTGAGGGCAACCATTATGCTGATGTGGCTCTGAGTTTGACACACCTGCTTTAAGCCCTAAGCCTATTTTGTAGATCTCTGCTTGAAAATTGCACTCTCATAATGAATATAGTATAGCTCTGCAACCACAAGGTCTATTTGAATACTCATAGTAAAGGTGTCATAGTCAATGGAACACTCGTGGGATTTGCTAAGATGTGTAAATATCAGTACATGTGTTACTGGTGAAGGGTAAATGAAGATGGCACACAAAAAATTGAAAATAGTTCAGGTTGACTTGAAAAAGAAAAGCCATTTCAGGATGAGTCTCTTTGGAATAATGCAGCTGCAGCTATAAACGTCAATCAAATTGAAGCACAATATGTGAACATTATTTCTGCCAATGTCGTACGACTCCATGACAGTAGCGCCGCTACTAAGACGCCACATGACCACGCTTCGCTGTGCTCGTACGCAGCTGTGACGTCACTCTGGTCATTGTATCTATATATAGACACAATGATACAATATAAAACATGGATTTCATCTTTATCGCTCTATCTTGGCTCATTAAAAAGGTGCCACATGCATTTTTCATAAATGTATCCATAAATCCTTAGCCTCATGTTGATTTAAACATCATTTTTAGGTTACTTTACTATCCCACATTTCTGTCAGTCATCTCTGGCACACATTGAATTGCTTTTGAGTGATTGATGCATATCCTGGTTGGGCGGCATTATTTTTATTGTCCTGCATGAATTAGATTCTGCTCCTCACTTGAAGCATAGTCTTTCGCAGACTTTCTTGGTGACGGCACAGCTTCCATCAGGTAAGAGCTCTCTCACTTTCAATTTTAAAAAACTTTTACCTGTTATAGTAAAAGGTAGAACGTAGCACACGGATGACACTTGACCCTTGAAACCCTGAATGCTGCTAATCTCGAGGTCCTCTGAGCCATATAATCCTATAATGAAGTCATCAGTGTTAGAACAGAAAGCAACTTTTTCATTTGACACCAATTACATTGAAGTCATTGATTTATTGATTTATTCCGAGATTTTAAAAGAAAAGCATTGGAAAAAGTAAATGGAAAAGGCAACGATGATAACTTAGATATATAAAGCATGATACCCTTTACCTGATACCTGATACCTTTTACCCTCTACCATTTCAACCATTTCTTTACAAATATACATGTTAAACAAACACTTTAAAGCTTTTATTTAAAGCTTATATATATATAAAATATATAAACGCAAACCAGGAAACAGGTAGTAAAAAGAGAAGTTTCCAGTAAGGTCATCTACACACCCTGTTTGTTATTTTTGAACAGCTGTAAGAACTTATTTAATGATGTAGATGTTTTTTTTTGTTCATCGTTGATTATTTGAACATAATTTGTGCAGTTTTGAGGTCAACAATATCTTTAAATTTGAGGGGGACAGCCGTTATTGTTATTTTGTATCATTCTTTTTCATTCTTATTTTTTTTTATTTGGAAGTATTTCTACATTTGTACTCCCATACAAAAAGTTATAGGGAAATATAAAGGAGTAGTACGATAAGATGATTGGTTTATAGAATCTTAAAGAATCTGCTGCTCCTGAATGAACTCTAATAATAAAGTCAGTGTTGCAGAGAGAAAGACAGTCGTCAGATTCACATTTGTATTTTACATCATTTGTCTTTGCACATTTGTGACTGGATTTGATGCATGAAATAAAGAATTTGTGACCTTACATAGAATTCAAATTGCACAGTGAAAAAAATTGTCATTATTCATTTTAAATGTCATTTAATTGTGTTAATAGGTTGCATTCAGTTCAATAGCCAATGGCACAGCCCTTGCCAAAGTGGAGCACTGGTCTCTTTGCCTGTTGTGAGGACTCACAATCATGTAAGAAATAATCTGTACATGTACATTGTCATTGTTATTATTGTCTGTTCCCCCCGGCAGTTATTGTAAGCAACTGCCAGATATTGGAAGTTATTCTGGAAAAATGGGCAAACGCACTTAGTTACATTTTGTGGTCCTTTTATGGTTAAAATAAGCCTAAACTCTTGGGGTTTTTTTTTTTTTTTTTTCCAGGTTGCTTTGGGTTCTGGTGTTGCGCTTGCGTTGCCTGCAGTGTCTCAAAAAAAGCTGGAGAGCACCCTTGTCTCCCTGCCAATGATTTTTGCGTATATGCTATGTTGACAGCCGTTGGGATGCCCCTGTATGTGCCTCCTGCAGCCTTGGCTCTGAGGGTCGGTATTCGAAAGAAATATGGCATTGAGGTACAGTATGGGGAAAGTGGAAGATAATAGGCTATGCGCACAATGGAACTTTCGCCTAGCAACCGTGGCTGCTGCTACGCTCCTGTTGTCATTGTGATTTCCCGGGAACGCTAGTGAAGTGCTAAGCAGGCATTTCAAAAATGACGATTTTGTTGTCACGCCGGGGAAATTGACGAGGTTTAAGAAAGGTGTCGTTCCTGATATTTATACTTGGATACTTGAAGTACCAAGTGCTTATTAATTACTTATATATCGGTACGGCTTTTAAAAATGAAGAAACGTTTAATGTGCAGATGAGGATGTATAAACTCGGATGTCCTCCGATGTACCCCGTCTCTGGGAAATCACAATGACAACACAACCTACCGGAAGTAGCCCAGCGGATTAGCAGCCACGGTTGCTAGGCGGAAGTTCCATTGTGCACGTAGCGTATAATCACTCAAAACAAGCTCATGGTCAAGACATTTGATCCTTTTTTTCATCTTAAATCCTAAACTTTGTATGCCACATTACTTTTTAAAATGCAGTAAGCAGTAAACTTAATAGTACGTAAAAAGGTCAGTATTTTTCCACCTCTGTTTACATTACACAGTATTGTACACACACATACAACGTCGGTAAGTTTTTAGAATATTGTTTAAAAACTTTCAATAGGATATACTTAATATCTGTGCTAACGTCCACTTTCAGGAGAGAAGGTGTTGTCACACTTGTTTGCGTGAGTTTCACTCACAGATCTATTGATATGACAGGAACTCGAAGAGCAACTTCACTGCATCATCTGAATACCACAGAGATACTGTAGTTTATTTGGACAGTGGCAAGTTTCACTACAGCAGAGAAAGAAGACTCAGGCTTTTATCGTCACAATCGAGCCAGAACCCAAAATGCACGCATGTGTACTAGCAACTTTTACTTTTACTCCACTACATTTCCTAAATAATATAAATACATGTAAAATAATACAGGAATTTATTTATATAATCAAAGCCACATACTGTAAGCCCCCTTTAGTGTTTAGCCCACTGGCATCAGAATGTATTTTCTGGGATCAGATAATCATCAGATACCACTGCGTTTACACCTGTTATTAGCATGACTCTCTGTGTCCACAACAAGATCTGATTGCTACCCGATCACGGTCATCCCCCACTGATGTCACCTCCCCCTCTTATTCTGTAAAATATTTCCCCGTAGCAGACTACAGCGTCGCCATAACAACAACAACAACAACAACAACAACAACAACAATATTGTACGGAATCCTCTTTTTCGACGGCAAATTTTTGTCACTGCTTTCATTAGCTGTGCTCAGAACCCCTAACCTATTTCCGTTCACGCTGTTGTGGGTGGAGCATAGACTCATCAGAGATGTTGCATTTACACTTCTGTTCAATGTGGTCACATTGTGTCTCCGACCACCTCCCTAAGTGGTTTGGCAGATTGGGTAACATTCTGTCCTTGCGTGTGTCTACACCTGTACTTACAGGTGGTCTTATTGCAATCTGATCACAGAAAAGGCACATGTAGTGGCCATGTAGAGTTAGACCAAGCAATCCAGCCAAATCATCCATCTTCTACCTATTTATCCTCCACATGAGGGTCACGGGGGGCTGACAGCTGACATAGGGTGAAAGGCGGGGTCACATCCTGGACAGGTCGCCAGTCCATCACGGGGGGCCAAGCAGTTGAAAATGTGAACCTATCCCTTTAATTTTCTCTGTCGACTTCAAAACATCCAGCTTTTTTTGACAAGAATCTGTGATTCTCCACTTTGTTCACCTGCAGAATTCTCTGTGTAACGACATCACAGTGTCCTGCTTCTGTGTGTGGTGCTCCTGGTGTCAGATGCACCGCGAGTTAAAAATCCGAGAACAAAATAACGATGTCGTCTTGGTCAACATGCAGCCTCGTCCACTGATGATGGCTCCTGCAGCTGCACATCCTCCTGATGGCCACGTGGGCACATCAAGTATTGTACTGGGTTCTTACTGAGATTCAGCCACACCATAATCACAGTCAGCAGGTTGTGGGAATGTGGAAAATTAAGTATTTAACATTCAAATAATTCTAATGATAAAACCTTTTTTGCAAGAAAAATGTAAGTACATTTTTTATGAGCAATTTAATTTTGACATTAAGGACAGTAAATGTGATACTTTAAGACTTACTTAAGTAATATAACAAGTGACTTCAACTTCTACAAAAGTAATTTTCTGGAAAGATACTTGTACTTTTACTCAAGTATCCCTTATTCTATACAAGTACTCAAAACTAATAAAATCATGTGGAATCAACTACTGCAATCACTGGTGAATTATTGCCATCTTTCTTGATATGTATAAGGACTTTAAGCAATAATATTATGGTTAGGGTTCATTTTGTTGTGATGGTTAAGGTCTACGGGAATGCTAAGAATGTTGTGAAGGATTCATGGATGACTATAACAACCACATCATATGTGCAGGCAAGGTGGGTCCTGAAGCCTCCGGGGGATGTGGCATCATGGGCAAGGGTGGTCTTCAAGCCCAGGAAGTCACGGAGCATGGTGATAAAGAAGCGGAGGCTGACTTAGCTGTTCAAGTTGCAATTCCAAGGAGAAGACATCCATTATATGCCTGGGGAAGTGGTATGATGACTCCCTCACTGACAGGAACAACCTCTAGTACTCAAAAACAGCTACATGAGTGGCTGAGGAGAATTGACCAATCGGCAAGTTCAAGGCTTGGATTTACCAGCATGGGCTACTACCAAGGCTGATGTGGCTACTGGCAGGCTATGAGATACCGATGACTGAAGTGGAGGGGGTGGAGAGGAGAGTCAACAAATATCTGAGGCAGTGGCTTGGCATCCCTCCCACTCTCACAGCAGTAGGACTCTATATCAGATCAGGCCAACACCAGCTTCCACTCTCCTTTGTGGCAGGGGGAATTCAAGGTTGCCAAGTATAGGGTGGAAATGATGCTCAGGAGTCAGCAATGCTGGTGTGACAACAAAAACAGGCCGTCAGTGGGCAGCAGACACTGCAGTCGGGCAGGTCGAAAGCTCCCTGGTGTTGAGGGACATCACTGGCAATGTCTGCACTGGGCGGCAGGGGCTAGGAACCTCCCATTTCAATGAGTGGGGGGAAGCAAGTGTGGAGATGAGGAGAGAGATGGTCCAGGCAGAAGTTGCGGCAGCAGGAGGAAGGGGTGCACAAGGCAAAGGCTGTTGAACTAGCAACCCAGGGAACATGGACCAGACTTAGACTTAGACTTGACTTTATTGATCTCTCAGGGAAATTAGATTTCCAGCAGTGTACAGTGGTGAGGACATAGAGCAGCAATATATGAAAGACAAGAAAATAAACAGATAACTCTTTGACACCACATGGGACCACCCAAATGGAGGGTCTCATGGATGGAACTCTGGAGGCTGGATCTGTTCCGCATAAGCTTCCTCTTGAGGTCTGTGTATGACACACTCCCATCTCCAGTAAACCTGGTGAGGTGGGGCTGCAAGCTGTGGGGGAAGAGAGGCACGCTTCCTGCCCATCCTGGCTGGGTGTCAAACACTGCACTGACCCAGGGGAGGTACAGGTGGCGGCACGACCAGGTGCTCACTGTGATTGCAGATATCTTGGAGCAGAAGAGAGGGGAGCAGCCATCTTCTGCTAGGAGAACCAGAGCCAACATCCTTCAGGAGGCGCAAGGGTGGGAGATGAACTTTGACCTGGGAAGGAAGTTGGACTTTCCCACTATCGTCCAGACCACCTTGAGGCCTAGTCATCTGGTCAGATTAGGCAAAGAAGATCATCCTGGTGGAACGGACTGTCCAGTGGGACAAAAGCTGTGACGAGGCTATTGAGTAGAATAGCCTAAAGCCTTGAGTATACTCGCGCGGGAGTGCTACCATAGAAGTATGTAAGGGGGCGTTTATAGGGGGCGTGTTCAGCGCATTGGTTGTTGCCGCAACGGCAGGGGGCGTACACCCAAAAGATTCAACTTGTACTGCCGGTAAACGTCCGTTGCCTAGCAACACTAGTAAACAACAACTGTCCGCATATAGCGTACGATGGTCTCAAAATGACCGTCCATCTCTCAGTGTTTCACGTAATTGGACAAACATCCCATAATCCACCAGAATCACCGGCAAGGCTTTTCCCCCTGGGTCACCACTCTTTCTATGGGCT
Source organism: Microchirus variegatus (assembly GCF_963457635.1). Lineage (NCBI taxonomy): Eukaryota > Metazoa > Chordata > Actinopteri > Pleuronectiformes > Soleidae > Microchirus > Microchirus variegatus. Next base: position 7,989,454 of record NC_139805.1, read on the forward strand.
CGTCTTTTGCCCTTCACAAAGCGATCCCTCTTTTTTTCACGTGCTACAGCAAAAACCATCGTCTTTTTGTAACATTGTAAAAATCTTCTTCCATGAAAATAAGGTAATGTGAAGAGTGTGTGAAGAGTCATACAAATGCGTGTACAAGCGGACCTGCTCGGCCAGCCTTCCATTGAAAATGAAGAGTTGGCGCGCGCCATAGCCAACGTGCAAGACAGGATATGACAGCATTTTGGGCACGCGCCCTGGGTGCTATGGCTTGTATAACCCACACTACAGCGGGTATACTGAAGGCTTTAGATACCAACACCTCGTCATGGAGTGCAGAGAGAGGGAGGCGGTCCTGGCTGTTTCCAGGTGAGGTGGCGTGTAGAGGGTTCCCAGCACAGTCTGTGTGTACGGTGCTCACTACACTAGGGATATTAGGCAACAAGCATAAGGCAGCTGTAAGCAGGATTGGAGACACAGCAGAAAGAGCCTCTTGTTGGTTATGGCACAAAAGGGACGAGGAGGGCTGGAGACCTGGAACTAATGGGCAGTGATTTGGCCACCACTGCTGACCGGCCAACTGGAGGGTGTCGCGTTTAAGGGTAGAAACACCCAGTGAAGTTTGGGCACCATCTGAGGGTCGAAGGTCACAGTCATTCCCAAGAGTGACTGCATGTGTGGCATGTTCAGGTGTATTAAAGAAGTCAAAAAATGTGTGCGTGTGCAGAATATGCCAAAACAATGTGTGGGTGTAACAGTAAAACATCTCCTCAGACAGTATTTCCTTGTAGAGTTACGGGATACATGCACAGTATGTGTTTGTTGTTTTTATTGCTTAGGATAATTAATGTTAATGTTGAAACTTCACATGACATCAATTGAGGCTAATTAAAGATGTCTTTTTAGATACCTTTAACTAGAATTAGGGAAATCTACAATTCAGTTACAGATATTATTTTCTTTTGATTTATTATATTATTTTATTTTATTTAACCAGGTAAAGTCGACCTGGTCAAGAGGTCAGCAACACACACACATCATAATAAACACAAGACAGATTAGAAACGGACAAAAATATAGGAGTTCCAAACTGTTTGGCAATATGCAGATTGCTTAAAATCAAATTAACAATTAAAAACACAGGCATAATTTTCTTTTATGTTATGTTTTCTATTTTACCACAGTGAAATACCCCACACAATTGCAACTGCATGGAAACATACTGCAGTGCTGGTTTGCATGGGTATTTAAATAATAATAATAAAACAAAAGAATAAGACACACCTGCATTAAAGTTCAATGTTCTTATTGAACTGTAGCCAACTATCGTTGCCTGCATGCCAAGTTTTGCAGAATTCATATTTTCTCAGTGTGTATGACTTTCCACTTAGTCTTTCTTTGCTTCCCTGTGTGTCAACACGGCTTCCAGCAGAATCAGGTAAGTTAAAAGCTTTTCCAGACAAATAAAAGTTCAAGTTTTCACGTTAAAATAGAAAGCCATTCATTATCAGTTAGGTATTTTACGTCAATTCTTTTCAAATACGACGTTGACTGCAGTTGATGCATGGAAACAAGAACGTGTGAATTCAGGTTATCGTCTGTTGAGGATGAATGTGTGTTTTATTAATTAAATGATTTCTGTCGATGTGAAGTGCAGCAGCTTAATCAACAGGGTCAAGAGCTGATGGCTCATCCTGCCTCGGCTAAATGGAGCACTGGTCTTTTTGACTGTTTTGAGGATATAAACACCTGTAAGAACAAAGGCGTCACACAAATTAAATTTTTTTGCCATTTAGTGTAACGTAGATTGACAGTACCTTTAAATTCTTGACTTTTTTCCTTAGGTTGCTTGGGTTTCTGGTGCTGCGGCTGGGTTGCCTGCGGTGTTGTAGGAACGTTTGGCGATAACCGTTGTCTCCCAGTATGTGACATATGCAGCCCTGCCTTATTTTCATTGTGTGGAATACCTCTGTGTGTTCCTCCTGCGGGATTATCTGTGAGGGTCGGCATTCGACACAGATATGGCCTCAAGGTAAGAGGATGTAAATTCATTTTTTTATTATAATACAGCACAACTAAATGTCACATCTTAGAAGGAGAGATTCACACTTTATTTTACCGTATAATGTGCATTTATTAAAAGCTGAGTAAAGATGAATTAAAGCACTAATCACCACACCTGTAACATGAAATAAAGCACATGTTCTTCTGTGTTATTATTATGGCAGTGGCTAAAAAACAGGGAATTAACAGTTTCAAAACAAACATTGAACATTAAAAGTGCAAGTAAATAGACAAATAACGTGCAGGAGAACACAGGCACTGTTCAATGGATTCCCGTTCTCGGTCTTTCAAGATCAAGAGAAATAAATGCTGATAATTCAGTTTGGGGGGTACTATAGGCAGAGGGGGTGGAAATACAAGGTTTTTTTCCTTTCCATTTCAGTCTGAACACAGACAGGTACAAAATTCATTGGAACGTATATGGCATTATGTCTTTTTGTCCAAGAAAAGTGCATAAATAAGCAGGAACCAAGCATTGTAGTTATGCGGAAAAAGGCTTTAGGAATGTGACAACTAAGAAAATGAAACTATGAATCGTTCTAAAAAACAAAACAGCACAATCCTTTATTTTTTTCCACCCTGCAGGGTACTCTCTGTAAGGACATCATCACTGCCTGCGTATGTGTGTGCTGCAACTGGTGTCAGATGCACCGCGAGTTAAAACAACGCACACAAAACAAAATGGCCGTGGTCAACATGCAGCCTAGTCCTCTGGTGATGGCTCCTGAGGCAACAGCACCTCCTCCTGATGCCCGCATGAGCACAGCAAGCATTATAGTAGCTTCTTACTGAGATTCATCCACACCATGATCACATACAGCAACTGTGAGCGCTTTATTGAAGTTGGGCTTATCTGCAATATAATAATTAGGGCCCCAGCATGAATGTCATGGGCCAAAACGGCTCCATGCAGGAACCTATTGTTTTTCTTCAGATTATTATTGTTATTATTATTATATATGTGTTCTTGCTGTCATTTTTGAGGTGGTTAATGTGCATTAAAACACTTGTTTCATCTGTGTCCTGGTTAAAGAAAATAATAATAATAATGAATGTGGAAAATCAAGTATTTATCATTTACCATTTATCATATTTCTAATGATAAAGGGATTTTTTTGGGAAGAAAAACCACACAAAATACACTTTACACCAACTTTCTAACTATATTGTTCACTTTAGTACATTTTATATCAGAAAATTACTTTTGATACTTAAATATTACTATAAATAATATTGGGTGTGTGGCCCTATCAAGGTTACATTTGCCCCGCATGCCACGATGTCTCACTCCAAGTTTTTCTCAGAAGTTGGCAGCCGTGCTATATAACATTGTAAAAGGGGAGGCAAAAATAAAGTTCTGTCAAACATCATGCATAAAGTTATTCCATCTGATATATCCATCCTTAGTCAACAGCTAATGTTACCATGAATTATAATACATCTTGATCTTTACTGAGAGAACAGAATTATGTGTCTTAGAGCCACTCATTTATGATAAAACGCTCGCCCTGGTCGCTCCTCGCTCGTTGCCTCGTTGCTGACGGAAGATACGCCAACCGTTCTGGCAACCTTCGAGTCTGGAGGGGAGGGGGTGGAGGAGGAGGTAACTGTTTTTGACCACATTCTTACAGATGGTGCCTTTAAGTACAGTAAATGACATTTTACTTCGACTTCTACCAAAATCATTTCCAGTAAGATACTTTTACTCAAGTGTCTTTACTGACAGTATTTAAACAAGACTGTCTGTTAAAAAGTATTGAAGTAACTTTTCCTCTACATTTTAAATGAGCTACTTTTTACTTTTCCTTCCTAGGGTTAAAAAAAATATATAAATATTTTATATTTTTTTTTAACCCGAGTATATATTCATACATGTGCAGTGTTGTAATGTGCTCAAGTGCAAAATTCATGCATCTGTATTTCTTGCAACTTTTACTTTTACTTCCTCTACATTTCCTGTAACTATCTGTGTTACTTGTTACTACCAAATAATATCAGAAGAAGAAGAGTTAGTAATGGTCTGTATTTATATAGAGCTTTTCTAGTGTTGATGAGCTGATTTACATTACAGTTTTGTCATTCACAGTGTCCTGCTCAAGAACACATATAGACTAGCAGAGCCAGGAATTTAACCCACAACTTGCCCTACCACTAAGCTACCATAGTACTTTTACTTGTAAAACTTAAGTGCATTTTAAATAAGAAAGTCACTTTGATACTTAAGTACAGTAAATGTCATATACTTTAAGATTTTTACTTAAATAATATCATAACATTTAAGTTCAACTTTTACCAAAGTCTGGTAAGATACTTGTACAAGTATCATCTTTTAGGTACTTTATACAAGACTGCTCACATGCTCATACTCTTAACTGAATTAATAAGGTAATATGTTGCTGCTCCACCTCAACAGAATAAAATGTCTGTGAGGACACAGTTTTAGAGGATATTTCTGAGGGATAAGACTTAGATTTAGGATTGGGGTTAGGGTTAATTTTGCTGTGATGGTTAAGGTTGGGGTAAAGGGCTACGGAATGCTAAGAATGTTGTGCGCGTGTGTGTGTATGTGTGCATGTGCGTTCGTGTGCATAATTTACTGCCAAAGAAATTAGTGGGTGTAACAGTTTACAGTAAAAGCGTCTCCTCAGACAGCATTTCCTTGTTGACTTATGGTTGGGATACAAACGTTAAGAGAATATATTTTAGAACACTGGAGTTACTTAAGTGTAAAATAAGATTATCTGTGATATTTGTGCAGCAGGCAGTTGGTCTTCATCTATGTGTTTGTTTGCTCTTGTTATTGGTTAAGATAAATAATAATAAAAAGGTATATTCGTGTTGAAACATCTCATTGACCCACATGACGAATGAAGGCTTGTTATATGTGTATATACAACCTCTACAATGTAGGTATCTTCAATTGAGGGTAATTAAAGATGTCTGTTGTCAATTTCTGAAACTATAAATAGAGATATCTACAATTCGTTAATTTTATTTAACCTTTATTTAACCAGGTAAAGTCCCATTGAGATCGAGGGTGACCTGGTCAAGAGGTCAGCAACACGTATCATAATAAATACAAGACCCATTATAAACAATACATTACAACAGACAAAAACTAAACTGTTTAAATCAAAGTAACACATTAAAAACACAGGCCTATTTTTATTTTATGTTATATTTTATATTTGCCCACGATGAAATACCCCACACACAAGTTACTAAAATAGATATCAATGTTTTTTTTTTTTTTTAAGTGGCAGTGTCGTGCTGCTTTGCACGGGTTTTTAAATAAGACACACCTATTAAAGTAAAAAGCTGTGATGTCATATTCATGCAACTGTAGCCGACTGCCTTTGCCCGCGTCAGGTTCTGCAGCATTGCATAGCTTTCTCAGCGTGTATGAGATTCCACTCTTAGTCTTTCTTTGCTTCCCCTTGTGTCAACACGGCTTTCAAGAGAATCAGGTAAGAGTGAATAGCTTTTTTAGACAAATTAAAAAAAGACATATTTGTTTCAAGTGCAACATTAAAGCCATTCATTAGAGTCACACTGGTATTTTACACCAATTCCTCTTGAGGATGATTGTGTGTTTTATTAAATGAAAGTGTTTTCATTTCATAATTAAGTGAAGTATACTTAATCAACAGGACTGTGTTCACAGGTTCCAGCCAGTTCAAGAGCTGATGGCTCATCCATTGGCGAAATGGAGCACCGGTCCTTTTGACTGTTGTGAGGATATGAGCACCTGTAAGAACAAAGTCGTGCAAACAAATGCAAATAATTACTTGTTTCTTTGTTTTTGCATTTTGCAGTAATGTAGATTGACACCACAGTGTATTCCTTTATTGTAGGTTGCTATGGTTTCTGGTGCTGCTGCTGCCTCGCCTGTGAAGTTACAGGAAAGTTTGGCGATAACCGTTGTCTCCCATTATGTGACATATTCAGCCCTGCCATATGCTCATCGTGTGGAATACCTCTGTGTGTGCCTCCTGCGGGATTAGCCGTGAGGGTCGGCATTCGACACAGGCATGGCCTCGAGGTAAGAGGATGTAAATTCAAAGATGTATTATTATAATAAAACAGCACAACTAAATGTCACAGCTTATTTTACCACATGTGCTGATGATTCTAATCACACAGCTGTAACATGTAATAAACCATGTGTTATTATTATGGCAGTGGCTACATAAATGATTTTCAGTTTTCAGTGACACTGTGGAGGGTCAGAGGACATTTTTTCATTTTCATTTAACCTTTATTTAACCACATAAAAGACCCATTGAGATCAAGACCTCTTTCACAAGGGTGACCTGGCCAAGAAAGGCAGCAGCACACGTCGTAGTTCATAAAAAACAGGGAGATGCAGGAGTTACGGTTGCAGTAACAATTTAAGAACCAAGAATAACCTTAGAAACCAGAGTCATCCAGTTTCTATAATGGACACACACTGTTCTCCCAGACAAAAGCTGTATGTGTTTTTGTGATCAGATCTGCATTCGGGACTTGTTCTAAACCTGGTCTAATTACATTGTAGTCATGCATGCGGAAAGAAAAGCTTTAGGAATGTGAAAGCTTCGAAAATGAAAGTATGGATCTGTTGCTTTCTTTTCCCTTTAAATGTGGAGCTCAGGAAGTTAAAAAATAAACAACAACAAAAAAACACAGAATTCTTTATTTGTTTCCACCCTGCAGGGTTCTCTCTGTGAGGACATCGCCATCGCCTGCATGTGCGTGTGGTGCAACTGGTGTCAGATGCACCGCGAGTTAAAACATCTTGAACAAAACAAAACGGCCGTGGTTAACATGCAGCCTGCTCCACTGAGGATGGCTCCTGCAAGTTCACCTCCCAGGGGACAGAATGGCGAATCAGGGATGATACTCGCTTCATACTGACTATTCATCCAAAGAAAACAATCATCACTACTACTACTACTGTGTATCACATCTTATTTAACTTCTGAAAGCAATAGTTTCCTGTATTGTGTCCTGTATGTATTGATTTAAAAATACTTAAAAGGATCAGGGTATTCATTTTTATGTGAAATTATTTCTATTTGGGAGAAATTGTACAAAAATGTATTGATGTGCTTTTCGGTGTATATATAATCACCTATAATATATATATATATAATATTATTACCCCAGAATGAGCCCTAAATTATTAAACAAGGGTCTGTCTGCATCTTTCTCTGGGATCTCTGGTTTCTTCCCACAGTCCAAAAACATGCAATATTATGGATTATAGGCAAATTTTACTCTAAATTAACCGTCAGAGTGGTTGTTTGTCTCTACGTGTGTCCCTGTGATGGACTGACATTCTGTCCAGGGTGTGACCACGCGCCTATCACCCTATATCAGCTGAGATTGGAACAGCACCCCCTGAGAAGCTCATGTGGAGGATAAAGTGGTAGAAGATGGATGGATGGATATGTTATGTATTTGTAATGTTAATACACCAGTGTAGATCCTCTTTAACCCGGAAAAATCAATATTTTTTAATGCTAAAATAGAATTATTATTGTTATACAAGGATTTTTAATATTTACTGTTTTACAAAAATATGTCAAATTATAGTTATTTACTTACATTCCTGAACAGAAAATCTAGTTTAAGTTGGTTGAATGTTGTGTTTGACAACAGTGAGCCAGCTCAAATGTGGGTATAACAAAAAAGGTGAATTCAGTTTATTTGCCAAATAAATTGTAAAAAAAAGTTTTTGAAAGATTTCTTAAGTTTTATCTTTCTCATTTTCATGATCTAATAAATGTGTTGAGCACTGTTCATAATGTACAGATAATGTACAGAGACCATCATGTTGGATCACCATGTTTTTCAGTTGCCCTCGATGGACAAACTAAGTTCTTTTACCTGTATATTGAGATTTTTGTTCGTATCTGAAGCGTTAATTATGAAAAAAAATGTCTAAATAGATAATACATTATACATCTTTTGTGCGGTGTTTGGGTATAATGTACAGTATTTAACATTAATGTACTTTTGTGTGTATTTTCTTCACGCGGAATGGGAATGTTGACAGACAACTCCGGCCACGAAGAAGAAATGGTGTCACGTGACCAAAGAGGAAGTTGCAGTGGAGACGATGCAGGCGCAGACAGAGAGGAGTTAGCATGTTTTTAGCGTTCTCGCGGATGGAGGGTCACATTTATTGTGTTGCTGATGAAAGAGCGCCAGCCCCCGAATCTACGTCACCAAAGAAAAGGAAATACTGCGCCGAAAAACGTGTTCGCGGCAGACGCCGGGAGAGAACGAGCGTCAACATCGCTGTTCCCGAGTGGAGTCACTGATGAGGGACACACGTTTACAAACTGACGCTGAACAGCTAACAGGTAATGCTAAACAGGTCATTACACATACGTATCTAAATGTTCGGTGTATTTTATATCTGTAACTAGAACATAGGGCATTGTTTGTATTTCATGACTGTAGTTACTTACTTATGTACATAACGTGAGCCACTTCAACTCTGTTTGAATGGAAACATCGTAAACTTCTCAGATATTCTACTCTGACTGTTGTTTGTGTTGGTGAGCACACCCTCCCCCACTTAGCAGGTAACATTAAGCTGCTGGAGTCCGTTTATCAAAAACAGGTTTATTGAAAACTCCGAGTCTGTTAACCCTGAAATGAGGGAAACTCTCAGTTTTCGGTTTCACAAAGGGAGGTAAGTCAAACCAGAGAAAGAGGAGTAACTGTAGCCTGTTTCACAGAGAGAGGTAACTGGAGCTCTCTGTCAGTTACCATGGTAACATGCTCTCTATGAACCTAACCTGGAGTTTCTCTCTGTCTCCACTCTCTTTCAGCCACACATGATATTTGATTTCCTCATTCATTCAGTCAGCAGGTGAGTTTTGGCGTAGTGTAGTTCTATCTAGAGCTGCAACTAACGACTATTTTCGTAATCGATTAATCTGTCGATTATTTTCTCGATTAATCAATGAATCGTTTGGTTCATAAAATATCAGAAAAGGTTAAAAAAACGTTGATCGGTGTTTGTTAAACCTGGAAATGACGATGTTCTCGAACGTCTTGTTTTGTCCACAGACCAAAAAGATTCAGTTTTAATGATTTCTTTGTTATGTGGAGCAAAGAAATGAAGAACATGTTTAAGAAGCAGGGCAGGGTGTTGCTCTCCTCTAGTAGTGGCAATATTATGAAGAACAACACATGCCACAATAATGTCACATGACCTCTCAGGGGTGACCCTGAGGTGACATCGGCACTGGAAACTGGCTTTCAACAGGCCTATGGTCATCTCAACCTGGGCTCTCGTCCTGCAGTGAGCCCGGTTGAAGTTATGTTGGGAGCCTGGTTCAGGGTCAGGGTAAGGGGTCAGCAGCCTAGTTTGACATGGGTAACCCCTGTCACCCAGCAGATGGCCATCAAACTCTCCTGTAATGTGTAGTGGATACATTAGAGTATATTAAAAGGAGGGAGACAAGTGAATGATACAGTATTGTGCAAATCTTTAGGCTGTTTACCACATTGCAGTCTGTCGCTCAGGTTCGACTCCCAATAAATCCTTGAGTCATGAACAGACCCAGGCCACTTGGCCTCCAAGGGTAAGTGTTAGGGAAATGATGTGTGCAGCATCACATACGATCTTGACAGTGCAGAGAATGACAGATGTTGAACTATGATGCAGTCTTTAAAGTCTTTTAGTCTTGAAAATCAAATACCATGTGTGGCTGAAAGAGGGTGGAGACAGAGAGAAACTCGAGGTTTGTTGGTTCATAGAGCATGTTACCATGGTAACTGACAGAGAGCTTAAGTTACCTCTCTGTGAAACAACAGGCGTTCTCTGGTTTGAGTTACCTCCCTTTGTGAAACGGAAAACTGAGAGTTTCCCTCATTTTAGGGATAACTCAGAGTTTTCACTAAACCAGCTTTGTGAAATGGACCCGTGGATTATTAGGAGTGTTTGTTCTCCTCTGTGCTCATGTGTTCCACTGAGGCTGTAGCTCAGGAGAGAGAACTGACATTTTGACTAAAAATTGACTAATCTGTGGGCTCTTCTGTCTGACAGCTCTGACAGTGTTTGTAGTAGAGCTGTGAAAAGCAAACTGAGAGATGAGTGTTTGAAGTTCATCAAAGAGGCATTAGTGTTGAACAAACAACCTATTATGTCTTTGCACGTTATGGCACTGTTTATTTATTCACAAGTATTTTATTTTTAATATCCTTCTTTTTGCAGCTTATATGACATGGACATTGTAAAGCTGTACATGGAGGGAACTATGTTTACTGACTCTGTAAACCATGTGTAAGTTGAACTTTTCAATTCTTACAGTTTGTTGTTATTTTACGGATATAGTTCTCTGAACACTGTATGTCCTTTTGTTGTTTATCCTGTTTACAGAACTGTTTGAACAGATGAAGGTTTACCTCACTTTCAAACCCAGATGATGAGAAGGATGACAGCTCTGATGAGGAGCGTCTTCCACCAATAACAGTGTAAGTTATGTTATCAGTCTTTACAGTCACAGTCAGAACTGACAGAAAAAATGTGCTCTTCAGGTGAATCATGGCTATGTTTTACATAGCTATAGTAAATCATTTAGTTGTTATACTTTAAATATTTTCTTGTGTTCTTTTGTCTCATTCAGATCAACTGCTTCTTTAGTTGTGCAGTGTATGAGGACAGAATTCTGTGATATTTAAGTGATATTTGTTGACACTCAGTGTTAAGTGTCATGATCGGTAACAGATATTGAATTTTAATGTTTGTAATTACAGTTTCAGAATGCTGTAGAAGAAAAACACCAGCAGATACAGTGTGTATGTCCTGAAAGAAGAAAAGGCCGAAACCTTCGTCCCTGAGCTACAAGCAAGAACCCTGAAGAGCACTCAACACTGGAGTGAGGACACAACAACATCAGAGACTTTGACCAGGGGCCTGTTTCAGAAAGCAGGTTCAACAAACTCTGAGTTAAAACCTTAACTCTATGTTGACCAACTCTGAGCTGTCAAACTCTTGAGTTTTCTGTTTCAGAAGAGGTGATAACAGTTAGTTCAATCACCTCCGAGTCAAAATAACCCTGAGTGAAGCTTGTGCATGAGGATATAAAAAGCCCTCATCGATGGAACAGATAACTTCATTCACTATGGAAAAAAGCGACAAGAAGACTAGGTCCTCCTACTTCTCGTCATTGGAGCTGGATATATTAATGACTGCATATGCAGAAAGTGCACACATATTTCTAAAAAAAAGCAATACAGCAGCAGCAGCAAAAGAGCGAGAGCTTGTGTGGCAGAAAATTGCTGACCGAGTCAATGCGTGAGTATTAATTGGAGAAAAAAAAATGTTTGTCTTGTCGCGATTATTCCACTTATTCAACAATTATATTCCGTATAATGCTTGTGTGCACAGGTGCAACCCAACAGGCCCCAAACGGACTTGGCAGCAACTAAAGATGAAATATAAAAATGTAGTTCAATCAGGTATGGTACAATTTAAGTACAAGCAATTTTGATTTTGTTTAGCCTGCCCTCATTATACAGCATTTAGTGGCTATTCAACATGTGATACCTATGCCTTCTACACATACATGTTTCCAAATTTGTTTTTCTGGATATGTTTAAATTTGATCTCCATTATAGAAAACAGAAAAAAGGCTCAGGCCCGCAAAACAGGTGGCGGTCCAACACCACCACCTCTCACAGAAGCTGACGAGATGGCCCTCAGTCCGAACAGTGGGCGACCTGTCGCTGAGCGCATCTCTGGGGGAAGCTCTTCTGACACAGCCACGTCCCTGGACACAGGGGCCTACATAAGAGGTAAGTTATTCAAATGATTGGCATGCACTTGAATCCTTTTTCTAGTGTTCGCTCAGTAATGGCCATCCAATTATCTTAGACACAACTTGGCACACTGATTTTTCTTGTAGCACTCACCCAGAAAACCTGCTAAGCCTGGTTATTAACAATACTTATACACCAACTATAGAGTCTTACAAAAATACACACTCTTGAAATTAAAATAAATAATATACTTTTTTTTCACTTAAGTTAAATACTAATAATTTTTACTAATAATCAGCCAGTGAATCTTAAAACAAGCCATGCAATGGTCACATTTAAAAGTAAAATAAATCAACATAAACAAAAAAATGTGGTAGTGCCCCCCCTCATCTGCCTCATCTGGTGCAGACAAACCCCCCTTTTATTTTTGTGCACCGCCCCTGCGCTGTTCTCTTCTCCCTCTCCTGCGCCTCTCCGTATCCAACACAGCCTGGATCATTTCTCTACGTGTTTTATCACCAGATACAAATAATACAGTTGCGATGAAGTGCGGGTGAAGCGCGTTTTTCATTGTTTTCACTCTTTGGTCTCAATCTATTCGTAGAAGACGCTTTAGCGCTGTAATTAAGGGAATAACAGATGCATCAGATGCGCCGTATGCAGCCAAGTTTCGCCTTTGTGCAAAGAGATTTTCCAGCGTTTAATAGGTGCTGTTCCACAGTGTACTCGCTGTGTTTCAGCCGAGTTATCGGTGCATCACTAAATATATCGTATTTATTGACAAGAACAATGTAAACGTAATAATGACTCATTTAATAGTGTGACTTCGGTATCAGTCGGCACCTTTAGAAAAATCTGTGGTGTATAAAATGCCTGTACACTATTGTTAAAAAAATACTTTTTTGGGGTAATCATCAACTGTTTAATCATCTTCTACCAGTTACTGATGGTGTAATCTGTCTGGTGGAGCCTTCTGCCATAACAGACCTTCATGCTTTTGTAAGTACTCCAATAATATTATATTATATTATATAATATTCCACAGATTTGTCATAATGGGTAGAATATAACACAAACATTCTGTTTCATTACAGGAGGATGATGAAGACACTTTATCGTCTGCCACAGAGAGGGAAGATACAGAGAGGCCTGTTGAGGTTTATACCTTTTTTCCCCCTTTTTTATGATGAATAACTTTGGTTTCAGTTAATAATTTTGTTCTACAACCCAACTTGCACCTTCTTTCTTACAGAGCAATGCTGAAAATTACAATGAGGAAGAAGATCCATCAACCTCCACAGCACAGCTAACCTCAGTAAGATGTTGTTCAGTATTGACACACAACTTACAATGACACTAAGTAGACATGGCAAAATTCAACATCATTTATGTTCCTACAGCTCCCTGTGAAACAACTCTACAAGGTGTATTTAGAATCACAAATCATCAAATCACATCTAGAAATGGAACACACAAGGCTGCAGATCACCAAGACACAAATGGAAATACAAATGCTGGACCATCAGTTAAAGGTGCGTGACGTGCCCACAGGTGGATGATTTTTAATTGTTTCAACAACAAAGGATTAACAACTGTACAACATTTGTCCTTGTAGGAAATAAAGAAGACTTCTTAAAATGAGAGGCATATTGTCATTCTTTGACACTGGGGAGGTGATGGGTCAGTTACAAATGATTGAAGCATATCATGTCTCTAACAGCTCTTCCATCTCGTGCATCAGCAGGGGGGTCAGGATTATGATCTGGATCATTGGGGGAAAGAGTAGGTAGAGGCAGTGTTGTGGAGAACCACACATGCCACTATAATGTCACAAGGCCTTTCTGGGGTGACCCTGAGCCTACTAAGGCTCTGGAACTGGGCCTTGAGTATCCCGATGGTCATCTCCACTCTGGCTCGTGTCCTGCAGTGAGCCCAGTTGTAGTGTTGCTGTGGGCCAGGGTCAGGGTAAGGTGTCAGCACTGGCAGGGGTACCCTCTGTCTCCGAGTAGGTAACCATAGAACTCTCCTATGATAATACAAGATACAGTTTAATGTTTCAGTTGCCATAGGAGGAAACAATATTGATCGGAATCACACCTGGAAACCCTGAAATATATCAAATTGACAGATTAGTGCTCAAAGTCTCAAAGCTTTATGACCTAAATTAATCATTTCTTAGACTGATAACTGCAATGCTGTGGAACTCTTCTTTGAGAAGTCCGGTGGGTCTGTGACGACAAAGGTGTAAACGTTTCAGTTCAAGTGTCACATTTCGGACAGGTACTCATTGGGGAATGATAAAACATCCAATCGGGGTCTAATAATCCTCTCCCGCCGGAGATTTCTGCAGAGGATCTGCGCCTCGACATCGACTGCCTCTTCGAGAAAATGACACGCCATGTCTGTCACTGCCTTCAGTCTGCAAAAGTTAGGTGAAGGTTAGAGTAACTGACTCAGAGTTAAGCTGAACTGGCTTTGTGAAACCAAAAAAAAACGGAGTTTTCCATCATCTCAGGGTTAACTAACTGGGAGTTTTCACTAAACCTGCTTTCTGAAACGGGCACCAGGTGACAACGGACGACCTGGTTTAGTTCAACCCAGCCCTGCACCGTCCACATCAGTGTTGATGGAGACAGAAGTCAGGAGAGGTCTGGGAAAGTGACAGACGTTTGACTGTCTTTACTGCAGCATATCAACAACAACCATACACTGAGTTGATTTTAATATGTGACATCACTATCTTCAACAGAACCTGACTTCCTGACTGATGCTGATGTGGACTGAAAACAGCTGTTCACCACACTTTTGTTTCACAACAATAAACCATGAATCATGAGCCTCTCAGACAGTTTTTTTTCTGTTACAGTTTAGATATTTATGTGATAGTATTGCAATGAATACATCTTTTATTATTTATTGACTCTTCAGTTTGAACCAGAACAAATATACAGATATAACTATTAAGAGAAAGTAAGTTAGTGTAAAATTATATTAAAATACAGACAAAAAATGAACATAATACATTATCAGTAATTAGACATACTATACTATGTCGTCCAAAATTGGACAATTTTTTTGAAAGACATATTTTTGGTCCAAAACTTGACAAAAACGTCATACTGTACTATGTAGTACGTCATGTTATACTATGTTGTCCAAAATGTGAGCATTTTTTGAAAAAAAAATTTGGTCCAAAATTTGACAAAAACGACATACTATACTATGTCGTCCAAAATTGGAAAAATTTTCAAAGACATCTTTTTGGACCAAAACTTGACAAAAACGTCATACTATACTATGTAGTTCGTCATACAATACTATGTCGTCCAAAATGTTACCATTTTTTGAAAAAAAAAATTGGGTCCAAATTTTGACAAAAACGACATACTATACTATGTCGTCCAAAATTGGAAAAAAATGTTGAAAGACATATTTTTGGTCCAAAACTTGACAAAAACGTCATACTACACTATGTAGTACGTTATATTATACTATGTTGTCCAAAATGTGACAATTTTTTGAAAAAAAAATTTGGTCCAAAATTTGACAAAAACGACATACTATATACTATGTCGTCCAAAATTGGACAATTTTTAAAGACATCTTTTTGGTCCAAAACTTGACAAAAACGTCATACTATACTATGTGGTACGTCATATTATACTATGTTGTCCGAAATGTGACCATTTTTTGAAAAAAAAATTTGGTCCAAAATTTGACAGAAACGACATACTATACTATGTCGTCCAAAATTGGACAATTTTTTTGAAATACATCTTTTTGGTCCAAAACTTGACAAAAACGTCATACTACACTATGTAGTACGTCATACTATACTATGTCGTCCAAAATGTGACAATTTTTTGAAAAAAAAATTGGTCCAAAATTTGACAGAAACGACATAATTTACTATGTCGTCCTAAATTGGACACTTTTTTTGAAAAAAAATGTTTTGGTCCAAAACTTGACAAAAACGTCATACTATACTATGTAGTACGTCATGTTATACAATGTTGTCCAAAATGTGACAATTTTTTGAAAAAAAAAATTGGTCCAAAATTTGACAAAAACGACATACTATGTACTATGTTGTCCAAAATTGGAGAATTTTTTTGAAAGACATCCTTTTGGTCCAAAACTTGACAAAAACGTCATACTATACTATGTAGTACCTCATATTATACTATATTATCCAAAATGTGACCATTTAAAAAAAAAAAAATTTGGTCCAAAATTTGACAGAATCGACATACTAAACTGTGTCGTCCAGAATTGGAGAAATTTTTTTGAAAAACATTTTTTTGGTCCAAAACTTGACAAAAACTTCATACTATACTATGTAGTACGTCATACTATACTATGATTCCAAAATGTGACAGTTTTTTGAAAAAAACATTTGTTCCAAAATTTGACAAAAACGACATACTATACTATGTAGTACCTCATATTATACTATATTATCCAAAATGTGACCATTTAAAAAAAAAAAAAATTTGGTCCAAAATTTGACAGAATCGACATACTATACTATGTAGTACGTCATGTTATACAATGTTGTCCAAAATGTGACAATTTTTTGAAAAAAAGAATTGGGTCCAAAATTTGACAAAAACGTCCAAAATTTGAATTTTTTTTTGAAAGACATCTTTTTGGTCCAAAACTTGACAAAAACGTCATACTATACTATGTAGTACGTCATGTTATACAATGTTGTCCAAAATGTGACAATTTTTTGAAAAAAAGAATTGGGTCCAAAATTTGACAAAAACGACATACTATATACTATGTCGTCCAAAATTGGACAATTTTTTTGAAAGACATCTTTTTGGTCCAAAACTTGACAAAAACGTCATACTACACCATGTAGTACGTCATACTATACTATGTCGTCCAAAATGTGACAATTTTTTGAAAAAAAAATTGGTCCAAAATTTGACAGAAACGACATACTTTACTATGTCGTCCTAAATTGGACACTTTTTTTGAAAAAAAATGTTTTGGTCCAAAACTTGACAAAAACGTCATACTATACTATGTAGTACGTCATGTTATACAATGTTGTCCAAAATGTGACAATTTTTTGAAAAAAAAAATTGGTCCAAAATTTGACAAAAACGACATACTATGTACTATGTTGTCCAAAATTGGAGAATTTTTTTGAAAGACATCTTTTTGGTCCAAAACTTGACAAAAACGTCATACTATACTATGTAGTACCTCATATTATACTATATTATCCAAAATGTGACCATTTAAAAAAAAAAAAAAATTGGTCCAAAATTTGACAGAATCGACATACTAAACAATGTCGTCCAAAATTGGATACATTTTTTTGAAAAACATTTTTTTGGTCCAAAACTTGACAAAAACTTCATACTATACTATGTAGTACGTCATACTATACTATGATTCCAAAATGTGACAGTTTTTTGAAAAAAACATTTGGTCCAAAATTTGACAAAAACGACATACTATACTATGTCGTCCAAAATTTGAATTTTTTTTTGAAAGACATCTTTTTGGTCCAAAACTTGACAAAAACGTCATACTATACTATGAAGTACGTCATGTTATACAATGTTGTCCAAAATGTGACAATTTTTTGAAAAAAAAATTGGGTCCAAAATTTGACAAAAACGACATACTTATACTATGTTGTCCAAAATTGGAGAATTTTTTTGAAAAACATTTTTTTGGTCCAAAACTTGACAAAAACATCAAACTTTACTATGTAGTACGTCATACTATACTATGTCGTCCAAAATCTGACCATTTTGTGAAAAAAAATTTGGTCCAAAATTTGACACAAACGACATACTATACTATGTCGTCCAAAATTGGACAATTTTTGAAAAACATCTTTTTGGTCCAAAACTTGACAAAAACGTCATACTATACTATGTAGTACCTCATATTATACTATATTGTCCAAAATGTGACCATTTAAAAAAAAAAAGAATTTGGTCCTAAATTTGACAGAATCGATGTACTATACTATGTCGTCCAAAATTGGATACATTTTTTTGAAAAACATTTTTTTGGACCAAAACTTGACAAAAACTTCATACTATACTATGTAGTACGTCATACTATACTATGATTCCAAAATGTGACAGTTTTCTGAAAAAAACATTTGGTCCAAAATTTGACAAAAACGACATACTATACTATGTCGTCCAAAATTGGACAATTTTTTTGAAAGACATCTTTTTGGTCCAAAACTTGACAAAAACGTCATTCTACACTATGTAGTACGTCATACTATACTATGTCGTCCAAAATGTGACAATTTTTTGAAAAAAAAATTGGTCCAAAATTTGACAGAAACGACATACTTTACTATGTCGTCCTAAATTGGACACTTTTTTTGAAAAAAAATGTTTTGGTCCAAAACTTGACAAAAACGTCATACTATACTATGTAGTACGTCATGTTATACAATGTTGTCCAAAATGTGACAATTTTTGGAAAAAAAAAATTGGTCCAAAATTTGACAAAAACGACATACTATGTACAATAATGTCCAAAATTGGAGAATTTTTTTGAAAGACATCTTTTTGGTCCAAAACTTGACAGAATCGACATACTAAACTATGTCGTCCAAAATTGGAGAAATTTTTTTGAAAAACATTTTTTTGGTCCAAAACTTGACAAAAACTTCATACTATACTATGTAGTACGTCATACTATACTATGATTCCAAAATGTGACAGTTTTTTGAAAAAAACATTTATTCCAAAATTTGACAAAAACGACATACTATACTATGTCGTCCAAAATTTTAATTTTTTTTTGAAAGACATCTTTTTGGTCCAAAACTTGACAAAAACGTCATACTATACTATGTAGTACGTCATGTTATACAATGTTGTCCAAAATGTGACAATTTTTTGAAAAAAAGAATTGGGTCCAAAATTTGACAAAAACGACATACTATACTATGTCGTCCAAAATTGGACAATTTTTTTGAAAAACATTTTTTTGGTCCAAAACTTGACAAAAACATCAAACTTTACTATGTAGTACGTCATACTATACTATGTCGTCCAAAATCTGACCATTTTGTGAAAAAAAAAATTGGTCCAAAATTTGACAGAATCGATGTACTATACTATGTCGTCCAAAATTGGATACATTTTTTTGAAAAAAAAATTTTTGGACCAAAACTGGACAAAAACTTCATACTATACTATGTAGTACGTCATACTATACTATGATTCCAAAATGTGACAGTTTTTTGAAAAAAACATTTGGTCCAAAATTTGACAAAAACGACATACTATACTATGTCGTCCAAAATTTGAATTTTTTTTTGAAAGACATCTTTTTGGTCCAAAACTTGACAAAAACGTCATACTATACTATGTAGTACGTCATGTTATATAATGTTGTCCAAAATGTGACAATTTTTTGAAAAAAAAAAATTGGTCCAAAATTTGACAAAAACGACATACTATACTATGTCGTCCAAAATTGGACAATTTTTGAAAAACATCTTTTTGGTCCAAAACTTGACAAAAACGTCATACTATACTATGTAGTACGTCATATTATACTATGTTGTCCAAAATGTGACAATTTTTTGAAAAAAAGAATTTGGTCCAAAATTTGACAGAAACGACATACTATACTATGTCGTCCAAAATTGGAGACATTTTTTTGAAAGATATCTTTTTGGTCCAAAACTTGACAAAAACGTCAAACTTTACTATGTAGTACGTCATACAATACTATGTCGTCCAAAATCTGACAATTTTGTGAAAAAAAATTTGGTCCAAAATTTGACAAAAACGACATATTATACTATGTCGTCCAAAATTGGACAATTTTTTTGAAAAACATTTTTTTGGTCCAAAACTTGACAGAAACGTCAAACTTTACTATGTAGTACGTCATACAATACTATGTCGTCCAAAATCTGACAATTTTGTGAAAAAAAATTGTGTCCAAAATTTGACAAAAATGACATACTATACTATGTCGTCCAAAATTGGACAATTTTTGAAAGACATCTTTTTGGTCCAAAACTTGACAAAAACGTCATACTATACTATGTAGTACGTCATATTATACTATGTCGTCCAAAATGTGACAATTTTGTGAAAAAAAAATTGGTCCAAAATTTGACAAGAACGACATACTATTCTATGTCGTCCAAAACAGACAATTTTTTTGAAAAACATTTTTTTGGTCCAAAACATGACAAAAACGTCATACTATACTTTGTAGTACGTCATACTATACTGTCATCCAAAATGTGACCATTTTTTGAAAAAAAAAATTGGTCCAAAATTTGACAAAAACAACATACTATACTATGTCGTCCAAAATTGGACAATTTTTTTGAAAGACATACTTTTGGTCCAAAACTTGACAAAAACGTCATACTATACTATGTAGTACGTCATGTTATACAATATTGTCCAAAATGTGACCATTTTTTGAAAAAAAAATTGGGTCCAAAATTTGACAAAAACGACATACTATACTATGTCGTCCAAATTTGGACAATTTTTTTGAAAAACATCTTTTTGGTCCAAAACTTGACAAAAACGTCATACTACACTATGTAGTACGTCATATACTATGTTGTCCAAAATGTGACCATTTTTTGAAAAAAAAAATTTGGTCCAAAATTTGACAAAAACGACATACTATACTATGTCGTCCAAAATTGGACAATTTTTTTGAAAGACATACTTTTGGTCCAAAACTTGACAAAAACGTCATACTATACTATGTAGTACGTCATGTTATACAATATTGTCCGAAATCTGACCATTTTTTGAAAAAAAAATTGGGTCCAAAATTTGACAAAAACGACATTCTATACTATGTCGTCCAAAATCACACAATTTTTTTGAAAAACATTTTTTTGGTCCAAAACTTGACAAAAACGTCATACTACACTAGGTAGTACGTCATATTATACTATGTTGTTGTTACGGTCTCCAAACAATTAAATAAATAAATCAGTGGCTCAAATTGGAGACCTCAACATAAAAGAAGGACACCAGAAAATGGAACATTTTAACATGTTTATTCACAAACTTTTCCCACAGGGAAATAAACATATTTTACGAAAACTATAAATACTTTACCAAATAAAGAATCGTCAAACCAAAAGGACCTGGAGATGCCAGCCAAACTCAGCAAAATGGAGGGGGGACCAGGCCACCCCCTATAGGGACGTCGAAGCTGGTTCCCTCTCCCTCCCTGACAAAACCAAAGTATGAACTAAAGCTAAGCAAAAAGTAAGACTACCGGCCATCTCCAAGCCAAAGGAAAATAACAACTAAATTAAATATTACTAAACAGAAAAGTATTTAACAAATCATACGGTGGGACTAAGATGTTGCTGGGTCTGAGCCTCGTGAGAAACTGAGCTGCTGGCTTATATAGCAGGCTGGTAACTGGGTGGCAATGATTGTGGATCTGCTGCAGGTGTGTCAGCCTGAGTGAGCCAGCCTGATGAGGAGAGAAAGAACATGCAACAATTAAAGGACTGTCTGAGTGAGTGAGTGAGTGAGTCATGGCCACACGCAACACCCCCACCCTATGATGGCGAATACCGGGAGTGCAACGTGAGGTCATTCACTCGTCAGAAAAGGAGCGTGACAATGTGTCGGCCATGAATTACATCACTGGATATACCTACAATATCATCTTGGTCATCCTGAGATTCAAGAGAAGGAACACTGGCGTTGCTAGACAATGCCAGAGTTACCTTGTCACCATCAGCAATTCCTACGCTGGCCAGCCCTGGTGCAACATTGACCTCAGAACCATCAGAAGGGGTGGAAACGGACATATACTCCCTGTCAAAATAAGGCTTCAACATATTAATATGACATAGCCTACTACACCGCTGACGTTCAGGGGTGTCAATGATGTAGTCTCGATCGCCCACCTTCTTTTTGACTTGGTAAGTGCCGCTATAACGCGCCTGCAGAGAAGAGCCAGGAATAGGCAATAAAACCAGCACTTTATCGCCAGGACTAAAACTCCTGCTTTTTGCATCCTTGTCAAACCATCTCTTCATTTTGCTCTGTGCAGCGGTCATGTTTTGCTTTGCCAATTCACAAGCACGTTGAAGTTTGAAACGAAACTTTGACACATAGTCGAGCAGATTTTGTGGTTTGCTTTTACCCAACCACTTCTCCTGCAAGAGTTTAAGGGGCCCTCTCACAGTGTGTGCAAACACCAGCTCTGCGGGACTAAAGCCGAGGGATTCTTGTACCACCTCGCGAGCGGCAAAGAGAAGGAGATGGACACCCTCGTCCCAGTCCCTGTCAAACTCAAGGCAGTAAGTGCGCAACATAGACTTTAATGTCCTATGAAAACGCTCGATGGCTCCCTGACTCTCTGGGTGATAAGCGCTCGAACACAAATGAGTGATGTTAAGCTCTTTCATAACTTGAGCAAAAACACGCGACATAAAATTACTTCCCTGGTCGGATTGGACAATTTTGGGAAGGCCGAACACAGAGAAGAACTTGACCAAGGCTTTAACAACAGCTGGAGCTGTAATAGAACGCAAAGGAATGGCCTCGGGAAAGCGAGTTGCTGTACACATTATAGTTAACAAGTACTTGTTACCACTCTTGGTGCGATGGAAAGGCCCAACACAGTCAATTTGCACACGCTCGAACGGCTCACCAATAACAGGGATTGGATAAAGTGGATATGGAGAGATGGCTTGAGTTTTAGCAATCTGGCAAACATGACAAGTTTTACAATGGTGACGCACGTCCCCTTTTAGCCCCGGCCAGAAAAAGTACCGCAAGATACGATCAAAAGTCTTATTAATTCCTAGGTGACCAGAAAGTGGATTATCATGTGCTAGTTTCAAAATCTCACTTCGATATGTTTGAGGGATAACGATCTGTTCCACCACCCCCCAACTATCATGGCCAGATAACTGTGGAGGTGTCCACTTGCGCATGAGCACGTTACCTTTTAGGAATAACCCTGTTGGCAAGTCATCTAACTTCTCTTCTGAAGTCACACATTCAAAGAGGGGAGCGAGTGACACATCCCGCCTTTGATCGGCAACTAGCTGCTCACGTGACATGCAAACCTTGGAGTCAAGTTGAGGCAAAACAGAACGGACAGGGACCTCTGGAGAGGCAGGTGGAGAAGTTGAACAGTCAACCAGAAAACTGTCTGACAATTCCACCTCAGCCTCCAGTTTTTGGCGCTCGGCCATTGCCCGCCTCACAGCACAGACAGAAAACACTTTAGGAAATTTCAATGCCAAATCGTCAGAGTTTTCCGGCAGAGGGACAGAAATTACCTCTGGATTAATGAGCAATTTGCCACCAGCCAAATCATTGCCCAAGAGTAGAGTCACCCCCTCGATTGGGAGTTGTGCACGGATCCCCACCTTAACGCACCCCTTGACCAAATCTGACTCAAGATAGATGTTATGAAGTGGCAGGCCCACATTTTGCATATCAAAACCTCTAACAAGCACATCTGATTTAACAGCAGATTTTTTCTGAAAATGGCAACACATGCTCCAAGATTACAGATTGGTTGGAAGCAGTGTCCCTGATGATATGAACTGGTACTTTAGTGTCCCCCTCTGTCAAAGAGACAAAACCTTTCATTAAAAAGGGCTGGAATTCAGGGTCAGGACTGCGCACCGGCTCTGCTGAAGTTGAAATCAAAGACTCTCTTTTAATTAACACAACAGATTTCGGTGGTTGAGACTTGTTCTTAAGAGTAAAGCATTCGTTAATGGTGTGACCATTTCTCTTGCAATAACTGCAAGTTGGTCTCTCCTTTACACTCTGCCCACTGTCTGATTTTTCGGGCTTCTCTTCACCCTCCCGTTTAACAAATGGAACATAGGTTTTTATCTGAACATTGTCTGAGTGAGAAGAGCTATATTTGTCCGAGTGAGGAATGTTAGACTTGCGCCATGAGTAATAACTACGCTCTGACACAGGAGTCCTCTCAAAACTGTCCCTATGGGTGAGCACATACTCATCTGCAAGGACAGTTGCAGCTGCGAGTGTCAAAGCCTTTTGCTCATTAATATAGGTTGCCAGGCTATCTGATAAACAGTTTTTAAACTCTTCTAGCAGGATGAGCTCACGTAACTGTTCAAACTCCGTTACTTTAGATGAATGACACCATCGACAGAGCCTCTTTCTCCCGACCAAACTCAGAAAAGGTGTGATTGTCTAACTTTATATAACGGCGAAACTTTTGCCTATAGGCTTCAGGCACCAATTCAAATGCTCTGAGCACAGCAGCCTTGACTTTGTCATAATCAAGACTGTCAGCTGGTGACAACGATATATATGCTTCCTGGGCTTTCCCAGTTAACACACATTGCAATAGTAACGGCCAAACCTTTATGGGCCATTTTAAAGTGTTAGCCGTGCGCTCGAACAGAATAAAGTATTTATCAACATCTTTACCATTAAATGGAGGAATCAAACGGATACATTTGTTTACGTCAAAATCAGCTTGTGCACCACTGCCATGTTGTGGGGGAGGGGCCTGGTTTAGCTCTAGCTCTTTTAAACGTATTTCTCGTTTAGTTTGCTCTTCCAATTCCATCTGTTTGAATTTGAACTCCTGCTCTTTAAGCCTGGCCTCCCTCTCACTAGCTTTGTCCTGCAACTCTAACCGCCGCAGCTCGAGCTCCAATTCCAATTTCCTAATACTTTGATCGGGAAAGACCTGTTTTGTTGGCGAAACGGCCATGCTAGGGTCAGGCAACATGCCTTTCTCAAACAATGCAGCCCATAATTCATGTTTTATCACCTTCTTTGCTTTTGTCTTTGAGACGATGATACTATAATGATCAGCAATAGAAGTCAAATGATCTTTAGTGCATTTATTTAACACCTCAAGAGAAGGCTGCTCAACAAACTCTTCTAAACTAAACTCCATCCTGAACTATGGCTACCAACTCATTCGTATTAAAGAAAATTTTATCGCAAAGCGCGAAAACACCAGCACAATTTACCAATTTTCAATTAAAGGTAAGGGAGAGAAAAAGGTAAAAATGTTTTGACGAGCCCCCATTATGTTACGGTCTCCAAACAATTAAATAAATAAATCAGTGGCTCAAATTGGAGACCTCAACATAAAAGAAGGACACCAGAAAATGGAACATTTTAACATGTTTATTCACAAACTTTTCCCACAGGGAAATAAACATATTTTACGAAAACTATAAATACTTTACCAAATAAAGAATCGTCAAACCAAAAGGACCTGGAGATGCCAGCCAAACTCAGCAAAATGGAGGGGGGACCAGGCCACCCCCTATAGGGACGTCGAAGCTGGTTCCCTCTCCCTCCCTGACAAAACCAAAGTATGAACTAAAGCTAAGCGAAAAGTAAGACTACCGGCCATCTCCAAGCCAAAGGAAAATAACAACTAAATTAAATATTACTAAACAGAAAAGTATTTAACAAATCATACGGTGGGACTAAGATGTTGCTGGGTCTGAGCCTCGTGAGAAACTGAGCTGCTGGCTTATATAGCAGGCTGGTAACTGGGTGGCAATGATTGTGGATCTGCTGCAGGTGTGTCAGCCTGAGTGAGCCAGCCTGATGAGGAGAGAAAGAACATGCAACAATTAAAGGACTGTCTGAGTGAGTGAGTGAGTGAGTGAGTGAGTCATGGCCACACGCAACAGTTGTCCAAAATGTGACCATTTTTTGGAAAAAAAATTTGGTCCAAAATTTGACAAAAACGACATACTAAACTATGTCGTCCAAAATTGGAGAATTTTTTTTGAAAGACATCTTTTTGGTCCAAAACTTGACAAAAACATCATATTATACTATGTAGTACGTCATGCAATACTATGTCGTCCAAAATGTGACAATTTTTTGAAAAAAAATATTTGGTCCGAAATTTGACAAAAACGACATACTATACTATGTCGTCCAAAATTGGACAATTTTTTTGAAAAACCCTTTTTTGGTCCAAAACTTGACAAAGACGTCAAACTTTACTATGTAGTACGTCATACTATACTATGTCGTCCAAAATCTGACCATTTTGTGAAAAAAAATTTGGTCCAAAATTGACAAAAACGACATACTATACTATGTCGTCCAAAATTGGACAATTTTTTTGAAAGACATACTTTTGGTCCAAAACTAAACAAAAACGTCATACTACACTTGTAGTACGTCATGTTATACTATGTTGTCCAAAATGTGACAATTTTTTGAAAAAAAAAATTTGGTCCAAAATTTGACAAAAACGACATACTATACTATGTCGTCCAAAATTGGAGAATTTTTTTTGAAAAACATTTTTTTGGTCCAAAACTTGACAAAAACGTCATACTATACTATGTAGTACATCATACTATACTATGATTCCAAAATGTGACAGTTTTTTGAAAAAAACATTTGGTCCAAAATTTGACAAAAACGACATACTATACTATGTCGTCCAAAATTGGAGAATTTTTTTGAAAGACATCTTTTTGGTCCAAAACTTGACAAAAACGTCAAACTTTACTATGTAGTACGTCATACTTTACTATGTCGTCCAAAATCTGACCATTTTGTGAAAAAAAATTTGGTCCAAAATTTGACAAAAACGACATACTATACTATGTAGTACGTCATATTATACTATGTTGTCCAAAATGTGACCATTTTTATCTATCCGTATTCCAGACACTCATTCTCACTCATAGCATGGCTACCAGCAGGGACAGAAGGAAAAGGAAATTATTTTAACCATTTCATAAAAGGCTGTCCCTGCTGTCAGGTGTTATCAGGCAGAGCAAGTGTGTGGGTTGCAGGCTGCTTCATTGACTTTAACTGCAGCTGTTCGTCGGTCTTTAGTATAAATGTGGGAGTGGCTGAAACATAAGTGAAGTAGTGAACAACAATGGTATTTAGAAGGCGCAGTGACCTAAACACGGATCATCTAAACTGAATAAAGAACGTTTATTGTCATGTCGTTTGAATATGTCCAAAATGAGTGTGTTTGCTGCAACAGGAACACGTTTATGTCTTAACATCCCAACACTGAAGAGCTACAAACAGCTGCAGTTGAGTTAGACGAGCATGAAAAATAGGAAACAAGTCAATGTGGTATTCAAGTCAAATGTAATTGGATAAAAGGATAAAAAGGTATAATTTATTTAAAAAAACTTTTTTTTATTTTCTATCTAATATTTTTGACTTTTTATCTCATAATTATCACTTTTAATCTCATAATTCCGGCTTTCAATCTCATAATTATCACTTTTTTTATTTCATAATTATGAATTTTTAATCACATAATTTTTACCTTTTTCAAACTTTTTTTTAATCTCATATATTATGAAATCTCATCATTTACATTTTTTTATTTCCTAATTATGACTTTTCACACCTCTTTTCTTTTCTGGCAGAAACATGAGTAAATCTTTCCGTCAGCATTTGTATGAACTCTCATGATCACAATGAAAACCAAGAGTCATTAATTCACGTTGCCATTGCTGTGTGCAGAACACTTTTGTGTTAATCCGGCCTTGTAATCTGGGTCACACAGAGAAAACACTCGGGTGATGGTGGATGCTCTTAATCCCAACATGTTGACTGTTTTGGTGAAGTTCATGTCATCAGAAGTTGAATCAGGGACACGCCCTGGAAACGCCTCAGACCAGTCGACCTGCTTTGAGTTTCCTCCTCGAGCTACAGTGAACTATTACTGTTGCTGTGAGTTTAAGAAAACAAAGCAAACATTCGATTATGACTATAAAAAAGGCACAGACTGGTTCTATAAATGAATTAATAATATATAAAATCAAGTAGTTGGCTGGATTTCTTTTAAATTATTTTTTTCAAAATCACTGAGAGAACCACAGTAACTTTAAGATTCTTAAAGTATCTCCAAGCGCCTCTGAGATGTATTGATTCATTTTTGGTTTTACATTTGGCTTTTATTTTGTTTATGCAGACAAGGTTTGTTTTTTTAATTATTTTTATTCAGTTGTTACATTTTCATTCAATGTTTTCTCTCCATGATTGACATTTAATTCCTTTGCTTATGTTCCTAATTAACCTGATTGATCATATTTTTATCTGTTTCATCTATTCGTAAGTTAATAAATAAGGAAACCTGAACCTAAACCTGAACCTTTGACTCTGCAGTTCTTATGCAGCTTCCAGATCAATACCCAAAACTTTTTTATAAGAAGATCATTTTGACTCTATGTTTTTAAGTCAAGAAAAAAACAAAACAAAGTGTGAGCTTTGTTCTGATTCATGACTGAATCTTCTGATATATTATGGGTAAGAAAGAAATGACCATTCTGTGATGAAACACACACACACACACTGACAATGGAAACTTTTCAGCCAAAGGTTCTATGTAGTATGTTTGGAACTTTTTAGTCCATGTCTTAATGAAAAAACATTCAGGTTCTGCAGCATTGTTTGAGCCTGACTTGCCCAAGATGACACTCCTAGTCCCAAGTACATGTTTCCTTCATATGTCGCTTCACAGGAGTCGAGACAGTGTCCAGGTAAGACCTTTTCCTTCTGCTAACAGTGACATCCTGATTGTCTCTAAATGTTATTGTTGGCTAAATCTGTCAAACTCACTCTGTGCTAGTGCTGAATTACAATCACACAATCCTTCTAAAAATTGCAAATTAGAGAGAGGGCTCATGATGCGTTTAATCTAAGGACATTGTAGAAATATATATCAAAGGAGTCTGGTTTCTAATTTGGTCTAATCTGAGGAGTCCGGATAACTAAAAACTTGTTTTTTTTTCATGTAAATGAACGTGTAGGAGCATTTCTGATCATTCATCCTGATTATCTGTTTGTTCACACTTTGATTGTTTGTTATAGTGATGGTGATGGTGCAGGGAGTGGCTGCATTGGTTCATCAATCACATACTGTATAGGTGACAGGGAGAATGCACGGTTTTTACCGCTATATATATATATACATATATATATATATGTATATATATATATATATATATATATATATATATATACATATAAGTTTTTACGAATACCTTGATCACCAGTTTATCCACCTTGAAACACATTAACAATAGACAAAAGGAATTCAATTGAAGCGCGTTAAAA
Source organism: Microchirus variegatus (assembly GCF_963457635.1). Classification (NCBI taxonomy): domain Eukaryota; kingdom Metazoa; phylum Chordata; class Actinopteri; order Pleuronectiformes; family Soleidae; genus Microchirus; species Microchirus variegatus. Next base: position 8,018,349 of record NC_139805.1, read on the forward strand.
AGCCCACACCCAGTGGAGTGGTTACAATCAGGACTGATTAGTCACTACATTGTAGTTCCTTTAAAAAATCTGCAGAAAATGGCACCTTCCAAAAACTCCTGTAAAAATAATATATATTCATATTTTTTTCCACTTTAAATGAGTCAATCTTTTTACAGCTGCTTCAGCCTGAAATACACATATCAAAATATTAATATGTTTTTGAAATTGTAATCTTTTAAAGGCCATAGTTAACACATACACATACACACACACATATATATACATATATATATATATATATACACTTTAAATGTCAATCTTTTAAAACTACTTCAGCCTGAATTATTGTCAATACATGTCAAATATTAGCAATATTTTAGAAATTGTAACCATTTAAATGCCTGCCCCCCCACAAAGCACATCTGTTTTACACATATCACAGTTTTGTCATTATTTAAATGCTGTTTCGTGATGTTGTATGAAATGAAGACAGTGAAACATCTGAAACCAAAGAAGCTTCTTCTCACTCCGTCTGTGGAGGGTTTTTTCAAATAATTTGTACAAGAACAGCACACACAGATTTCATGTGTTGCATCCAATGCATTAATATCTGGATTATTTTACTTTTGATGTGCGATGTGTGTGTGTGTTTGTGTCAACAGGTTCATTGTTCACCATCTGTTGGTTAAGTCCAAGTCTATCCAATGGCGTCCGCTCAATTAACCGAGTGGAACACTGGTGTGTTCGACTGCTGTGAGAGCAAGAGCACATGTAAGGACCAAACAATCACACATTTGTCAAAAAACCTTTTAGCGATGGTTCAAAAATCTCTCTTCTGTACTAACACTGATTCATTTTAGGTTGCTACGGCTTCTTTTGCTGTCCATGCCTGGCCTGCTCGGTTGCAGGAAAATTCGGAGAGAACCGCTGCCTCCCGATGTGCGACATATGCAGCCCTGCCATACTGACGGCCTTTGGGGTCCCTCTGTTTGCTCCTCCTGCTGCCATCGCCCTACGCTCTGGCATTAGGAACAGATATCACATCAAGGTACGACACGTGTGACCGTGATTTATCAGCAGTTTCACGTTAACATGTTTAATCAGAGGTGTCAAACTGGCGGCCCACAACTTCCTCTCATGTTATAATGAAAACATGACACGCTAAATATATTTATTACTAATATTTTTATAATAGTAACAATTAGACATTTGGTAGTTACTTTATATGTAGCATTATTAAATGTATTACATTCAACATTAAATGATATATGTGTATATATATATATACATATGTATATCTATCTATAAATAGATATACATATATATCTATATCTATAGATATATATGTATGTATATATACATATACACATATATATATGATCTTGGTTGTGTTTTTTTTTTTATTCTAGATTTATTTCTGTTGTTGACAATAATAGACTTATTTTTCCTATACATAATTCCATATCAAAACAAAGCACTTTTAGTTTGGAATTCTGTGAAATATCATCGGGAGTATCTTAACTGCTATATCATGAGGAAATATTGCGTTATAATTTTCACCTCACATTGCTCATTATTTCTTTGTTTGACAAATAGAAGTGAAGCTTTTAATGATGACGATGATGATTTTTAACACTGACATATATTGTTTTATTCTGGTCTGTGCAGGGTTCAATGTGTAAGGACATCGCGACGTCCTGTTTCTGTGTGTGGTGCACCTGGTGTCAGATGCACCGCGAGTTGAAATACCGCAAGAAAAACCCCACGGTTGTCAACATGCAGCCGGCCACGGTGATGAACCAACCACAGTTCGTCGTTCACCACTGAGATTTGTCTTAACGAGGAGTTCACATGGTGACGCCCGTTTTTGTTTAGTTAGACCATACAATCAGCAGTGGAACATATGAATATAATCATAATCATTGAATTATTTGCAGTGGCATGGGTGTGTGTGTGTGGTTTCTGCTTCTTAAATATACTCGTGACTAATGTTATGATGATAAAAAAATAACTAATCTTGTGAATATGTTATTTAAAAGAAAATGAAGGAAAAAAAGTTGGGCAATTGACAATTGTATCATATAACAATTTGCTGTCTTTACTGATTTGTGTTCTTTATTTGCCCTTCTGTCTGAAGCACTTTGTGGCAGCAAATATCTATAACTGATATATTCATAAATTAAATCATTCATACCACAACACTGGGCCCCATGTTGTATTAATTCATCTTTCACAGTGCGGTTCATTTTGTGTACTTAACTTAAGTGTGCTTATTCTTCTTAAAGCTTTTGTTATTCTGCTACCGTTTGTAGACACAAATGATAAAAGATTATTTGTATGACACGTCCTTCATCTAAAAAAAAAAAAAAAGGCCCCGTCAAGTGTGATTACCATCAGTAGAATACAGTTCTGAGACATTTTAGCCTTGGAATCAGATTTGTAAGCATATCTCGATCTGATTTTCCTGACAAACAGTCCACAGTATATATTACAAGTGATCAGATCTGTTCTGCGTGCTTCCATATTGACATTGTTGATTATCTAGTCCAGTGTCACATGGAAAAGACCCTGTTGTCTAAACAAAATAAACAAAATGGACAACAGAAATCTGTGCAGGTTTCTGTGGAGTAAGTTAAATAATCATTGATTTGGAACAGAACTGTTTCCATGTTGCCTGTGGTGCAGAAAGTAACTTGTTAGTTAAGACCAAATACAGTAATATTCAATCATTTTATTCCAGACTAGTTTGAAGCTGGGTTTGGTTGTACTATGGTCTTAAAACGCCTGCAATTAACTCAGTCTCTGCGCATTAACGTCAATGTTGTTGTTGATGCAGAAAACGTTTCACGATCGAGACATACAGAATGAAACGGATGTGTTCAAATCTGATCAGAACCGCATTCGAATCAGCTTTGCAAAAATCAGACCTCGTGTTTTTTAGCTGTTCAAAAACTTGAAGCTTGATACAATCAATCAGATTTGGGCTGCAGTCTAAACAAGGCCCTGGTTGGTGCATCTTTGTGTTTGTTCATACTCTCGACATAAAACTAATCACTTCCTGTCATTAGCTTTTCCTCTTTTCATTCAAATCACCTGAAGTTATGGACAGCAGCATAATATTTTACATTAAAAAACACTTGAAGATCCGACACAATATAGTGCTGGGTTAAAGATTATCGATGTTTCACTGCGAGTGTTTATGACACAAACACTGACACAATACATCTTCAGGGCATCTTATCCCTGCCTTTGATTACAGAGTTCACTGCAACTAACAGTAGACAATATCCACCAGTGTGAGAAACCACACCGACCGAGCTGGAAAAGCTGCTTTGTGCACAGTCACTGCAACATCTGACAACCAGACCGGCAACTTCAGCCATGAGTCATGTCAGGAAAACCCACGTGTGGTATGTGAAACTGGGTTCAACAGTGAAAATAACATTGCTTCCTATCCAGAGAACAAACCAAACACACTTTTTACACACCCTCACGTGTGGCAAGTGATTTGTTCCAATTCTACAGACTCATACATCCTGCATGTTTATCACCAAATCAGTGGAGGCAAACGTTAAAAATCTACATATGTTTATTATATTCATTTATTTGGATTTACAATGAAATGTGGTGTCACTCAAGGTGACCATGATTTTGGAAATGAGGTAAAGAAAATTTCAAGTATTTAAATAAAATCAGACTTCAGGGTTCCTGTTTTTACAGTCTTTTTATTTTCTTTCCTGTTAAAAAGTGCTTTTTGAACGATGAATCATGTACCAAAACGATGAAGTTGGGAGTTCCTGCTTTAACAAAATACCTGTGTACAGAGCAGAAAAAACAGCAAATCAAAACAAACCAGTGTGACAAAGGTATTCAGACGCTCTGACACCGAGCCACAGATTATGTTGAACATCCAGTAAAGGATTTATTTTTTCTTTGTTGGAACTGTGGCATATGCTGTCATTAAACTGCTGAATGACGCTAGATCATTTAATATCTATTACAACATTAAAGCAGTAGCTAAGGCTCCAAAGTTGCAGGGACATGCAACTAATAAATATAAATGTAAACATTTAGCAACATGTAAAAGTCATTTAAGTCATGAAAAGATGCAGAAACAGCATCAGGTCAAAATGTGTGTGTGTATATATATATATATATATATATATATATATATATATATATATGTATATGTATATATATATATATATATATATGTATATATATATATATATATATATATGTATATATATATATATATATATATATATATATGTATATGTATATGTATATATATATATATATATATATAAAATATTGTTATTTTTTCCTAAATGCACTTGACTTACCTTTTATGCTGCAACACCTCTAAAAGTGATGACTCGAGCTTTATCTGGTATATTATGCCCTTCTCTTCATCTTCAAAGTACAACTAGAAGGTGAGGGGAAAAATGTGGTTAAACTGAGTGAAAAATCTATTAATTTAATGACAACAATGTTCAGTTTTCAATCACGTTAAATAACCTTTGTTTATAGCTTCACTCTTAGCAATGCATGAGTCGTACTTAATAAATTTTTAAGACATAACAGAATATACAGCGTAAACAAATGGGTTTATAAACCACAATAAAGAAATGATTACAAAACTATAACACACTGTATGTACAGTAAGTACAAACCTGCAGGTTTTGTGTGTTGTATTTTCTATCCACGTCCCAAGATGGAAGTTCTTCTCCAAACATGACGGCCAAATGATCAATGAAACTGAACAAGATCAAGAGAAAATAGAAAGTTTGCATTATTCTTAGTGTGTTTATAAAATCACAATTATTTCCTAACTTATTGATTTCATATTAATTGTGTATCTCTGTGTGGATATAAATCTAAAAACTTTGTCTACGCATGGTGCAACAGAGTTGCTTTCCCTCACAGTAACAGGTGTATTACTAATTTGTGAATGTCATAAAAACTCACAGCCAGTGTTGTGTATTGTGTAAACATTTATGTGTAAAAAAACAGATAAGATTTGTGTGAAAACTATTCTCTTCATAGTTTTGGATACAGAATCTTAAAAGTTCCTTCATTTTTATGCAAAAACCCTGTTCCAACAGAATACCAGTGGCTTACAGGACATGGATTAGATGTAAACATGGACATGGAACACTCTTCTGGTGTGTTAAACAAGTGTCTGGGTAATCTAAAACATTTGACATGTCAACATTTTCAAACAGTCACCTGAATCAAAACTATAATCTGAATGACATGCATAAGATGTCCTCTTTAACGTCATAATGATAGATTTAAGGCAACGTGTCTATTTCAGCGTTAGAGTTTTAGGTAAAAATATTGGCACCATCAGCTTCCTTTAAGGCCACATTATACTTCTCCGACTGCGTATGCGTTATCCGTCTGCGTCACCACGGAGACGCCTCGAGCATTTATACTTCTGCGTCGTGGTGACGGACACTCGCTGCAATTTCCCGCCCGATCAGTAGGGGTCGCTGCGCAAGGTTGTTGTGCTTCTGGCTACAGTGAGCAATGGCGTCCGAGAAAGAAAGAGAGAGAAAGACTGTTGTTGTTGAAAAAGTGGCCGTTTCTCACTTTTCTGTGTCACGGAACGCAGTTTTAAGATAATTTGAGGCGAGAAATTGGCCATTTAGAGTCTAAACATGTGCTGTGTGTGTTAAGATAAGACGTATTTATAGTTCGGCAGCGGCGTTATCGGCGGGGATCAGCTCCGCCTCTGTCAGGACGCCCGGAGCGCACTGAGAGCCGGCACAGAGCAGCTTAGCTCGGCCTGTCCTGAGGACCAATCGCAGCTCTTGCCGTCTCCGTAGTCCCTTGACGGAGTGACGGACACTTAAAAAATATTTCGTGCACCCGGAGACGACGCAGAGGCTCTTCGACAGGTCCTGCGTCGACGCAGAGGACTCTGCGTAGCTACGCAGAGCACTTTACGCAGGAGTATAAATTGGGCTTTAGAGCTGCAACTAACCATTATATTTATAGTCGATTAATCTGTCGAATCGAAATGATGATGTTTTTGTTGTCTTGTTTTTTTCCAGACACCAAAATTATTCTCTTTTAATGATTTATTTGTTATCTGGAGAAAACAAACAAAGAACATATTCACTATTAAGAAGCTGAAACAATCAGAAATCTTGTTTTAATAATGAAAAAAGCTTAAAACCGATTAATCAATTATGGAAATAGTTGACGATTAATTTAGTAACATATTAATAATCAATCGAGTAATTGTTTCAGCTCTAGCTTCCTTGCAGTCCTAATAGTAATAATAAGTAGTCCTAGTATTAGATACATTTGGGCTTACCAGTTGCTCTCACAGAAAGCTGAGATGAAATCACTCTGCTGATGTTCAGGATAGAGGAGGAGAACGGGCCAGTGCAACGAGCCCTGCTCATCCAGGAAGACCTGAGCCCCAACGACTTCCTGAGAACTGAGGCCGTCAAGACTCAGCTCTGAAATCCCTGCAGAGGAACCTCCGTCCTCGTCCTCACTGTCTGAATCACCCTGACGAGGCTTCTCAGACTGGAGAAGCTTGATGCCTCTGTCCTGTTTACAAGACACACAAAAGTGTGAAAATCACAGAGCTTCTTTGGCTCCTTAAATAATTGAAGTACAGTGATTACACAGTTTATTGAGATGAAGACTGGAGTCTTGGGACTGATCTCTCAGTTTCAGAGTAGATACATACCTTTATAGCAGCCAGAAGAACTTCTTTCTCACTTTGCAACTGTTTTTCTTTGGCTTTGGCCTTTCTGGCATCTCTTTCTGCTGCCCTCTAAAGACCAAAAAAAGAATTAACAGGGCTTTGTATGAAACTGAATACCAAACACGATGCCATACAGCCTCCTTTCTTAAACTTGGTTGTGACTGTACCTTGAGTTTATCTGCAGTAAGTCTAAAATCCTGCAGTTTCTTCTCAGTGGGATGTGCTTTAAGCCCCTCGTCACACCACTGGATGGCTTCTGAAAAGCTACGCAGCTCTATACAACACTGAGCTCCTGCAGATACATCAACAAGGTGTTTACATAATATGTATAGTCGTATCCTCACCGTGTTGTAAATGATTATAGTGTCCTCTGCTGCTGTGCGTTCAGAGATGGTCTTCTGCATACCTTCATTATTTTAAAGACTAGTTATTTATGTTATTTTTGCCTTTCTATCATACTGTCATTGTCTGTAAACAGGTTTGAACTTCAGCAGGTCATTTTCACCATGTTTACATGCCTAAATGCATTGTGTTGCTGCCATGTGATTGGTTTGATTAGATATTTACATTAATGAGTAGTTAAACAGTTGTACCCGTACATATAATCACAGCCACACACCATCACACATGCCAAGCAATTCTCCTAACAATGCACGTCTCAAGTTGCAGTCCAACAGGAGAGGGGCTCTATCATATAGTCATAAAGTGTCATTTCCAATGCCATTTTAATAATTATGATGCTATGTGTCAAGAGTACAGTGTGATGTTCTTTATTGATATAGTACATGACTAATACTGAACATGTTCTTGTACATGTTAACGCAGCATTAGAGGTGGAAACTACAGTAGTGTGTGTATGTGTGTGTGTATTATACACACCCCTGATCAAGGCCTTAAGATGGTTCGGGTTAATCTTCTTTGCAGCAGCAGCATCATTCAGTGCAGCGCGCAAGTTACCTGTGTGAAATAAAAGAAGAAACGCATCAACGAATGTCACAGCAAGCCATATCATCTAAAGCATGAATGTACTATAAAGAGGTTTTTGTATGTGTGCGGCATGCAAGTAATAAGAAGTCCCTACCCAGATGAAAGCCAGCTGCTGCACGATTGGTGAGGAGCACAGTGGTGAGCTCTTGGTCCCCACAGTCCTTCTTCAGAGCTGCGGTGTAGGCCAGTACAGCCTTCTTGTAGTTCTTCTCTTTGAAGTAAGCGTTACCCTCATCTTTCAGGCTATTGGCTTTCTCTGGAGAGAGATGAACAACACAATGAGCTGCAATTTCTAAAATCTGAATGTATGTATGTGTATCTATTTCAGCTACAGGAACTTAAATATAGTAGAAGTGTATAAGAATATTCATCATTCTCCTCCTCAACATCCCGGGCACCACCATGGAGACAACAGTTAGTATTATTAATAGAAGAAAACATGACTAGTAAATTATTAAATATTATAATTAGATACTCTTTATATCGTTTTAACAACACACTTTCACTGTCACACACACTCTGTGTTCTGTCATTTATTCATGTTGACTGGCCTGTTATTAGTCTTTTGTTCACCGTTTGCTTGTATGTTCTTTTGACATACAGACAAACAAACAATAATCATAATAAGCCAAAAAAGCGTTGTGCTGTAGTCTGCTCACCTTCTGGAGACATGTCCTCATCATGGATTATGGCTTGGATACAAGCTAACTCAGGATATTCTTGCCGGTCAAACTCTTCAGGGGCTGTTTTCATGAACATGGGGATTTTATCAAACTCCTGCAGGAGACACACATTCAGAGTTTACTGCGCACGGCCCTTTTCGCAACAACAACAACACCGTAGGCGGAGATATAACTGCTCACTTCACAAAGAATAACAGTTTTTTATGCTGAAAGACAACACAAAAACAGGCTAGTGTTACCTCCTCCCAAGTGTCTGGATGAAAAGCGCCCTTGTATTCCATGGTCTTAAATTTGTCATAAAACTCGTCCCAGCCGTCGTCGCTGTCGTGTTGCTCCGCCGGAGACGCCATTTTGGTCAAAATTTAGACGTATTCCTCAAAATAAAATCGATTCTTTTTTGGGGGTCACTGTGACATAAAGCAACCCTTTCTAACTTTGAAAGAATTCACACTCCCTGGTTACAGGAGACGTCCACGGAAACATGTGTACTGCACTGGTACTACACGAAAAACGATCCGTGCAGAAACATGACGCTCGCAACGTTCCGATGGTTCCACTTAGCTCGTAAGAAACGGTAATGTCATCAAACTAACACGAATAAAAATGGTTAATAATTACGTTAACTTAAATAATAAGACATCCTTGATAACATTTTTAGAGATAAACACCATTTAATCACTTTAACCTAGCTTAAATTTGACCAAAGGAATTCACTTATTGTGCATTTGCATTCAAACGTTATATCTCTCCTCTTCATCAGATGAGGGAAATTATGAAGCCAACCTTTAATTATATAAAATCACCTAAATATTAACATTAAATGCCACAGAGCAGTAAAAGTTAAATTCTTACCTGATGGATATAATATAAACTTTCATATTCTTACGTTCTTTACAAAGCTTTGGTTGTTTATTCAGTTATGTCAACACACATTTAATATGTTTGAAAACTATAAGTGTTTTTCACACCACATTTTGCACAAAATACAGAACACAAAAACATATAATAAAAACATTTATTTCTGATTTGTGATTCATACAGTTTCCACTATTCCCAATAGATCTACCAGTCCTTCTTTACTCAGAAACATTATCTCGTCTGTCTGCTGACAGATCACCTCAAACCTGGGTGTTTCCTCTAAAGCTCCCTGCCCTACAACGATCACGTATGGGTAGCCCAGTCTGCTGGCATCTTTCAGCCGCTTTCCAACAGTCATTTGTGTACGGTCATCGAGGATCACTTCACCTCTCAAACATGGCACAGCCTCTTCCAAAGTGTGAACCAAGTCGTCAGCCAAGACTGCCACCCCATCCACTTTACTGCCCTTCTTTGGTGGCAAAACACAAATCTGATAAGGGGCGAGAAGCCCTGGCCAGCGGATCCTCTCCTCTGTTGACATCACCTCAATGGCTGCAGCCAGAATACGTGTAACTCCAAGACCATAGCAGCCCATTTCAGCAACACAAGGTTTGTTCTGAGCATTGCTAAAGGTGGCATTGAATATCTGGGAGTATTTCTTCCCCAAGTAAAAGGTGTGGCCAACCTCTATGCCCCTCGATTCTAACAGTGTGCCAGTTTTACACTGTGGGCAGTCAGTTCCGTCTGATGATACGGTCTCTACATTAGCAGAGAAGGAGCAGCTCCCACATACCAGAAGACGGTCCTCGCCAATGTCCGCCGGCAGCTGAAACTCATGGGAGAGTGTACCTCCGATATTTCCTGTGTCCGCCTGTACCTGTACACAGTGCAGGCCCAGGCGGGCAAAGAGTCTAGTGTACGCTTGGCACACAGATTCATAGGTCTCATACGCCGCCTCTTCACTCACATCAAATGAGTACATGTCTTTCATGTAGAACTCCCTCCCTCGAAGAAGACCAAACTTCGGCTTTGGCTCGTCCCTGAATTTGCGAGTAATCTGTTTTATAAAAAGCAAACAAAAACAAAATCATGATGTCAAAGTGCAAATTACAGGAACAAATGCTTGCGTGATATTAACAGGATGGAGTCTTACCTGATAAAGAAGCAAAGGGAGCTGTCTGTAGGATAGAGTCGTCTGGTGAGCAACCAGAGTCGTCACAGCCTCCTCATGTGTGGGAGCCAAACAATAGTCACCTTCATGGCGGTCTTTCAGGCGAAACAGCTCCTTCCCCATCAAATCCCAGCGCTCACTGGTTTTCCAGAGATCACCCGAACACAAACTGGGCATGTCCAACTTCTGCCCACCAATCGCCTGCATCTCTTGATCGATTACTCTCACCTGTTGTTCAAAGACAGCAGATATTAAAATGAGCCATCCAAACACAGCCAAAATATATTGGGATACGAGTATTAGTGATTCTATTCTTTTCTAATATAAACATCATCTACAGGATGTACAACCTAAAATTACACATCTTTTCTTTTGACATTTTACTAAAATAAGTTAGAATCTTTGCTTCATTTTGTTTATTATAGATTATTGAAGTGGGAAAATTACCCTTTGGCTACATGTTCACCACCTCAGCAGCCAAAAGATTTGGAGAACTTTATTTCAAGATCATGATAATCTGAGATTCTATGAACTTGTTATAAACCAAATTAAAGAATCTCTCTGAAGCAATTATTTGTCTTCTAAATAACTAAGCAAAAATGTAAATAAAGTATACACAAAGACAAAGAAAGAGACAACTCTTAAACTTTGTCACAAAAGGAATAGTAAGTGAGCTATAAAATCACACCATAAAAAAAAATCATTAGGGATTAGTCTTTGAATTTGTATATTTTCTCTTGTTTAGTCATCATATCTTATGTGGTCAAATATTCCTGACAGAAGAAGCTCTAAGACCCCATTTTATTGACACATTATCACAAGATTACATTTAATTTGACATTCCTACAACAAAAAGTTGTCTCACCAGCTTCTCCATGGAACGGACAGTAGCAGGAAGGTAGTAATAACACCCTGGGTTGGATGGATGGATCAGTCCGGCCTGCTGCATCAGCCTCTGGCTCTTACACGTCATCTCTACCTGCAGTCGGCCATCCTGCAACACATCACGCAGGTTTGACGGCTGGTAGAGGCGTGACACCAGGAGTGTGGGTCTGACGGGCCTGGAGTGAGAGGTGGCTGTCACAGTGTTGTGCTCAACACAGCCTGAGTGGCTCCTTTGTGGAAGGATCCGAGTCCTGCGGAGGTGCTGCAAGACTCTCGGCCACACCTGATGAACGACAGGCTCCATGACAGATCCACATGTGCCTCTGAGAACTGGTGAAATGAGAGCAGAGCACCAGAATGTTTATCAACAGCTGATTGAGTCAAGATTAAAAAAAAAAAACTTTTATGAAGGCAGGATTTAATTTAGGTGTCCATGTAAACATAACAAACTAGAAGCACAAAATCTAGGTAATGTTTATAGACTTTGGTTTCTGACTTTTTTGAGTTTGCTGTTCATATAAGACATAATGCAGCAGGACAGTGTGTGGGTCAGATGCTTAATCAACAGCAAGAAATTTTCCAAAGTTCCAATATTCCAGAGAATACCCTTACTGTATGTCTGAAAGTAGTTTCAGAAACTGACTGAAAATGCCTTCATGTTTTGGCTTTGGACTGTCCAGGGGACTTAACTCAACACGTTAGAACTTTAGCCCATGTTTCTCCTAAGAATAGTCAGACACAGACCAAAAACTAACCTTAAAAAAAAGTACATTCTGAAGAATGTTGTCGAGAGTTTTGAAATGTTTGTGCATCAACCAGCTTCATTATGTTATAGGTGCTATTATAAAGGGATTGCAGTTGCAGAATTGTGAATTCTATATACATTAATTCATGCTTTTATAATTCTTACGGTGCACTAGGTGAAACATGTTTGTGTGAAATGTATGCTTTTAAAAACAACATCATTTACTGTAAATTCCGCATTAATTCATGCACTTAATTCACTTAACACAGCAGATGCACTCTCTCAACAGGAAAGTAGCAAAACTACATAAAGTCAAGGTCTGTCAGCTTTGCAAAAGTCTGGATTTTATTATTTGGGAAAAGGGAAATCACCGAGATACAATGCACATAATGAACTCTAAGTGTTACCTGATAGTTTTTGACAGGTTACGTGAAGGTCGTCACAGGTTTATCAGACAAGTTTCCCCAGCTCTGTTTAGCTATAGCTACCGTTAGCCTCCTCAGATAACGCACAACAACGTCACGAAAGATGAACGAGTGAGACTCACTTTACGACAAATGATTGCGCCCCGTTGTCCCGAGTAGATTATCTGAGTAAATCAGTAGAAGCCGATGAGTCTGTGAAGTGGACAACAAGAAAAACATCGAAGGTCCGCCCGGTTCTTAGCACCATGAGCACTACCCTGTGTCTCTTCTTTCTCCGTGTGTAGAAAGTGAGACTAGTCGTCATATTGCCGCCAGCTGGACTGGAGCAGGAGCGCAGCCTGTTACATCGTGCAGTGCAGTGCAATAGTGCTCATATTATATATATATATATATATATTTTTTTTTAAAGTGTGCCGAATTTGCTATTAAAAGCTACTCTTTGTTATTTGTTGTTGTTTTTTATGAAGGAAACTAAAATTGCTGTAATTTTGGTAGTAAATCTAAAACCCTGTTCATTTTAAAGCAGAGTCGTGCGACGTGTATTTTTTGCTCTGATCATACAGTAAATGTGGATCCAGGAAACACAAACTCAGTTATTTACCTTTCATTTATATTAATTCATATTATCTCCAGTCACAGCCTTTGCTGCAGCTATATGGTGTTGGTCGTTTGATAGTAATAGTTGTTTTAAGTCAGTGGTATGACATAGTATATATCCAGAAATAGTATTTATAGTTATACCTATACTATATTATACTATACTATACTATGTTGTTAGTGCTTGTGTGTTTGGGGTGTTTATATTGTTATCAATTCATCCAGCATGATCATCCTCTATGTTCAGCAGGTGGCGCTAAAGGGCCTCCCAGGTGTTTTCCTTTTCTAATGCTTGTCCTTTCCCAGGCCAAGTTACTGTAAAATAAGGCTTTATAGGCCATATCATATTAAGATTATTATTTATTTAACATTTTATTTTTTGTAGTTGTAGAATGTCTTACAAATTAGTGTTCTTTTTTTTGAAATAAAAAAGGCAAAAATATTTAACTTAAAAAAACTCTCTGTAAATGTCCTGACAGCATACAAAATGTTCTTGACATGCATTTTTCAAAGCAGCCATAATAAACATAAATCCACGTCTCTATAAATTCGAGGAACTGTCCAACGGTTTTTTGGAATGGCTTAAACTTGGCATTTGAAATACCGTAGAGCATCCCCAGTGCCAACGTTGTTTGGACGAGAACATGCAACAGATATTGGTAGAAATGAGACAGATCCATGTCTCACATTAAGAAATGAATGGAAGACAGACGGCGCCGTCACCTTCCTCTGCTCTGTATTATAAAAGTAATAAAAAGTAAAAAGACAGACGTCACTCTCAGATGAACATGGAAACAGGATGAAAACAGGATATTGTGAAAGGACAGGGCTGACACGTTCTGAAAACATATTTAATGAGTCATTTAGTATTCACATGACATGGATGCCATAATATATAGTTTGAATTTTGCCTCCACACATTATGCTGAGGTGAACGATGGGAAACAAGCAGGCAAGTACAGTCTTCATTATGTTATTGTCCTTTTTTATACAAGGCACATCGTGACCTTTTTGAGAAAAGTGCTTTGGAAAGAGATTTTGCTTTTACAACAACACAAATGACAATTGCCCTTACTTAGTAGCAGGTAAATAATTTGACACTCTCTCTGACCCACAACTGATGAGTTTTTATTGAACGCATCATACTATCACACCTAATCTTTGCCTTTTGTTGACATTATACTGTTCTACCGTCTGTCTAAATGCACTCGTCCTGGCTTTATAGCACCTTTAGACCATGATTCCCCCGTCGGTCAATGACATGCAGACACACCTGATGGTCAGCTCACATGGCAGAGACACAGATGGGCTTCACTGTGGTGGACGGAAGACAGTGGACAGTTTCACGTCCACCAAAGACGCACACATACACACGCACGCACGCATGCACACACACACACACACACACACAATGATGTACCCACGAGCCAATTAGGTTTGTGCAATATTATCCATTTATCTGGAAGCTCTTGTCCTAAGTTCTTGGCGTCTGGATGTCTCCCTGAAATACAAACAATCTCATTATGGCAGATTCTATCAGCGAACGTCGTGTTCGTCTGTTTATACTAAATATAGGTTTGAAAGTTTTACCTACAAGTACACTTCATAGTGTACAAATATACATAAAGAAACACACCTAGTATATTAATGTTTTGTCTAGTCTAGTCTAGTTTAGTCAAGTACAGTACAGTGCATTATAGTAGAGTCTAGTCTAGTAGTAGAGTCTAGTCTAGCCTAGTAGTAGAGTCTAGTCTAGTCTAGTATAGTACAGTATTATAGTAGAGTCTAGTCTAGTAGTAGAGTCTAGTCTAGTCTAGTAGTAGAGTCTAGTCTAGTCTAGTACAGTACATTATAGTATACACTAGTCTAGTCTAGTTGTAGGGTCTAGTCTAGTCTAGTGCATTATAGTAGGGTCTAGTCTAGTCTAGCCTAGTAGTACATTATAGTAGAGTCTAGTTTAGTAGTAGGGTCTAGTCTAGTCTAGTCTAGTACATTATAGTAGGGTCTAGTCTAGTCTAGTCAAGTAGTAGAATCTAGTCTAGTACATTATAGTAGGGTCTAGTCTAGTCTAGTACAGTACATTATAGTAGAGTCTAGTCTAGTCTAGTACAGTACATTATAGTAGAATCTAGTCTAGTCTAGTAGTAGAGTCTAGTCTAGTCTAGTACAGTACATTATAGTAGAGTCTAGTCTAGTACAGTATAGTATAGTGTCCGAGTATAGTGTAGCATAGCATGGCATGGCAGTTACATATAGTTTGGTGTAGTGTGGTAAAATAGAGTATAGTATTGTACGATGCAATACGATATTATACGATACGATACAATAAGATATGGTGCGATACAATATGATACTGTATGGTATGGTATGGTATGGTATGGTAAAGTACAGTATGATATGAAGGTATGGTATTACATAGTAGTATCGTATAGTGTAGTATAGCGAAGCATAGAACAGAATAGTATATAGTATAGTATAGTATCTGAAAAACTGAATAAAGTAACTAAATAAACTATTTTATTAGCCCCCATAAGTAAAGGTACATAAGTATATATTGTTGCTTCTTAACTGTCAGCCATAAATTATTATTTGACATTTGATCAATTGTTTGGTCAATTATTATTATTATTTTATTTTTTTCAAAGGATATTGTCCTAAGAATAAAAAAAACGAATGAGAAATGACTGGATTTCCAAAGTCTTTTGCATGTTGTATGTGAAGGTGTATTGAATTAAAAGGCTAATTCATGTGGAATAAAATGATCACTGTCAGTGTCATGGTATTATGTTCTCAAACTAGATGGAAAAATGTGTAGGAGCGTTTTAATTTGATAGAATAACTAATAACTTCCCACCATGATGGCAGGAAACCTTCTCTGCTTTATTGCATTAACACTGTTCCTATTTTATTACAAATCAAATGTGACCAGTTTGGCTCGACACACAGTCAACTGTTACAGATCAACAGCTGAGCGTGGACTGCTTTTTTTTTTAATGCACATCACCGTGTATATCTGTGTCTTTTACCTGGGTAGATGAGTGTCTCTACTTCAGGTCAGTCAGCAATGGGTCATTTTAGCCTCTTCAGGTTTGTGCTTCAGTAAATAGAGCAATCAGACAAAATTAAAATCAGCTCTGATTACAGCCATCAATGCACACAGCTCATCACATCTCTACAGTTACAGTTATATGATACTATATTATGATTTATATTAAAAATTCATATTATGTATCATATCTGATGTTTCAATTTGCGGTATACGGATGAATTTGATTTATTGCCTTTAAATGGGATCTAGGATGATGGCACTGTTTATATATACATATATATCCTGAACAGCTGAGCAGGACTACAATTGACACTTTAAACCTGACACATGTCACTTTAAATCTGTTGCACAACATCTTGCACAACCAGTGTGCACTTTATGTACAGTTTTTCTTACTCATGCACATGTTTATACTTATTTCATGCATATATATTATTTTAGTTTTTTTGGTAATATTTATTTACTATTTTTTCTTATGTATATTATACTTTTTAAAACATTTCTTTCTACTTTATGCTGGTATTTTTGAGTGGACAGCAAAGTAAGAATTTCATTGTACAGGGAAACGTGTTTCTTTACTGTGCATATGACAATAAACACTTTGAATCTTGAATCTTTGAATATAGTATGTATAAAAAAATAATTAAAGACGTAAAAAACAATGACAACTGCATCACACTGTACATTTTAAAGAGAGAGGAGTCGTCCCTTTGTGTAGAAAACACTAGAAAACAGGGTCTCTGAGTCACGAATGAGCATGAGTTATAATGGTTGTAACCATGTTAGTCAAACAGCAAAGCCAAGCTAAATGAATAAACCTGTGGCTACAGATGCTGCACGCTAATTTACTTTGTTTCCAAGCTTTTGTCCGTATTATATAGAACAAGCTGCAACTGGTAAATCATGATGTTTACTGACAACAGACGACTACAATCAGCACAGCTGAGATTTACCAATCTATTATTATTATTATTATTATTATTATTATTAGAAGAAGTAGTAGTAGTAGTAGTAGTATTATTGGCTGAAACTACAATATTGCTGTGGTTATTTCTGACACAGTGAGAGTAAAGGAACACATTTTTTTTTAGATTAATGCTTCTTGTTAGACCAAAACCACATCCATCCTTTTACTGTTTTAATCTTAATGTCTCTATTTCCGACAGGTGACATTGCAGAGGTTTTCGTTTTTTAAATTAAAAATCACACAAAAGAATACAATAGGAAAACAACTCAAGTTAAATGTCTATAATTTATTTATTTATTTATTGATGGCACAGGTGTCACCACTTCATATCATGTTATAATGAAAACATGACCTGTGGCCTCCTCTTCCTTGTAAACACACTACATATAATATAACACTTATAGTTTTATAATAATTATAAGACATTTAGTTGTAATTATTGCATTATCAAATGTATTACATCCAACATTAAATGATATTTATAAACAGTTGTTTATTTATTTTGTTTCTTTGTATTGTGACGTATGATTTCATGTCAAAACAAACACTTTTACTTGAACTGGAATATCTTTCTACACCCAGAGTAAACTCAGAATTCCAAGTCCCTAGAAGAGCCTTCATGGCAGGAATTGACAGAGATAGATGTGGATTATATTAAAGTAAACTAATTAGAAGTCGGACAATAAAAAAAACAGAAGTTTCCAAGATGTTTTCTTCTTTTACAAAAAAAAGCTGTCTGAGCTACAGATGTTCTACAGCAGGGGTCACCAACGTGGTGCCCGCGGGCACCTGGTAGCCCGCAGGCAGCCAATACGGTGCCCGCGGGCTCACTTCACTTCACCTCACTTGCATGTATCCGTATGATCGCTCAGTAAAATATCTTTGATATTGTTTATAAAAACTGGTAATCGTTAGGAGTAAGCACTGGAATGAATGTGTATGCAGTTGAATGCATAATATTAATAATTTAAATGGTAAACAAAAAAAAAATGTTAATGTGGTAGCCCTCCATATTATTCTTTAGCCTTCAGGTAGCTCTCTGTCTCAAAAAGGTTGGTGACCCCTGTTCTACAGAATCGGATTTTACAGTTTCCACTTGTTGCTGCTCTGCTGCAGCACTGTCGTCTCTGCATGTGTTTACTGAGGTGGTGGAGGAGGAGGAGCGAGGGCATTTAAGCATCTATAAACAAGAAGAGAAAATCGATAAAACGATAAAAAGCTCAGGATCTTGTGTTTAGTTAAAATGTGACAATGACGGCACCTATATGGTGCTTTTCCACTACACAGTTCTGGCACGGCTTGACTCACCATGGCAAATGTTTAAAGGGATACTTCTCAGATTTGCATGTAGCTTTGTATTGCTAGAATAACAGTAGTATTTTTATTTTTAAATGTGTGAAAAAAAAAAAAAAAGATTTTTTTTTTCTTTTTCATATTTCTTTGGGAAACTCGAGATCTCGACTTTGAATTTTTTTTTTTCTCATGTCACTTCGGGGGCTCTGTACTCCCTTAGTTTTTCACTAAGTTAAAAAATACTAACACGAATACTAATACTAAATCCTACTAGTAGGGCAAACATCAGTTCAAGGCTTGAAACTACAACACTATTTCTGCACTTTTTAGACTCATCCATAGGGGGACAAGACTTCATTCCCAGATTGTAAACACGGTGTCCGCCATCTTTGCTAACAGTGACGACCGGCTCTGGCTCTCTTTAATTTGGCCTTGTAAACTGAGAAGACAATGACGAAATGCAGTTTTCAAATTGATATGGCTGGAACGGAAAATACCTTCTTTTTTAGTGGTGCCTGCTGCCAGAGCCGGGTACTGGGGCCTGGAGAAAGACTGACCGGTAAATAATGGGAACTTACTGCTTGTCCTTTCCTTGTTTTTACTGCACATCCCGGTACAATTTAGCACCACAGCAAAAGCCCTGTGTAATTTACAGGTCCGTAATGGATTCGCCAACAACAATTTGTGTGTTTATACAACTGACGCTGTCTGCTTCACACGGTAAGAAGTGACACTGGAGACAGCAAGACTCTCGCGGGGCAGCGAGCGCAGTGCATTCTGGGAGGTGTCGTCATTCACGTACATGAGCCAAAAATAAATTGTTCTGCCGTTCTCGGCCAAGAAGGCATAGATGACCCAGTTTAAATAGAATATCCCTTTAAATGTCTGAAGTTGACAGACTGATTGATCGGAGAGTGTTGTTTGCAATATTATTTTTTTTTTTTTGTTTACTCCCTACATAACTTTGTGTACAAGTACCTCAGTTTGGGAATCACTTCTCCTGACGTGACAGTATCACTGAATTAAGAAATACCAAGTCACAGTCTGTGCGTATGTGCTTTATTATAAGGAGACATAAGCACCAGCTGGAAAATATTTGCAGAGGATTTAGGCCAGGGGTGTCAAACTCATTTTCACTGAGGGCCACATCAGCATAATGGTTTGCCCTCAAAGGGCCAGATGTAACTGTCATTACAGAATAAATGTAACTAAATGCAAACACACCCTCAGTTATTGTGGCTGATTTCTTCAGCCACAATTTCTGATTTCTTTCTTTCCACAATAAAGCTAGCTTTCACTGCCGCATTGTTTTTGGTTATCGCTTTTTTTTGCCTTTTAATTCTTTGACAGTTTGTTGTTTTTCTTCAAGGCTAAACTTTGACATACTTGGCTCCTTGTTTGGTGTCAAAATGCCGACGTAGATTGTACTCTGACGACCGACACCACCTCGTAACACAAAAGACATACTGTTTTTTTCTTCTTGAAGCACAAACATGTTCGCCTTCCCATCTATCTTTAAACTGCATCAATCTTCCTCTTCCTGGACATTTTGGGATCATTTGTGGATATTTCGATTTCAATTTCATTCGTTGCATGATGCATATACAATGATACACTGCAATCTTGTGGCGGGATGCCAGGACTTCACGGGTAACGCAATCGCCATGCATTGTGGGAAATAGTAGTTCATGGTCAACACATGCATTAAGGGAGCATAGACCTTGCGGGCCACATAAAATCAAGTGGCGGGCCACATTTGGCCTCCGGGCCTCGTGTTTGACATGTGATTTAGGCTGAACGATATTGAATAAATATCTAATTGCGTTTGTTTTGATAGGAATTGCGTTATGTTTCACGATATCAAAGGGAATGGTAATTTTTTACAACCTTATTCTCCTTTTAATTATTCTCCTTTTAATTTCAGAAAAACACATCTTATTCTGTAGAATAAGATGAGACAATAATTCATCAAAAATTATGATATTTTGACACATTTTGGCTTTAACAAATATTGCGCCTCAATTTGAAAACTGCTTTAGACCTTATTGTGATTTCGATAAAATTTTGAATACTTATTCAGCCCGACTAGGAATGTGATTTTTGGACATTCAGTGGTCTGTAGTATAACACTGTACATGTGACCATATAGAAGAAGATGTTTGTAGGCTGGCAGCAAGTTTTGGTCAAAAACACCGTTCTTTGTCTTCTGCTGCCACAGAAACAGCCATTTCCCGCCTAAACAAAGTAGATTTTCATAGACCTCCTAAAAAGGGATCTCCTCCGTTAATGATTGAACCGAAATGTCCCGTCGCAACCATCAGCAGCTTCATAATGACCCGCATTAGGGACAGTCAACATTGACTCTTTAACTCTCATATGGCCCGGACCGCCGTAAAGCCAAAGACAACCAGGCCATCACAGAGTTGTAAACACACCAAACATCTGTCCGACGGCAGGGGGAATCACTTTGCATCACTTCATTAGCCATGTGGCACAGGGAGCGGTCAGTGCAATCACAGGCTTAAATCACATCATCAGAGAGGCAGAGGAGGCCGAGCCTCCTAATGTCTGAGTGGGCTGAGGCTCGTAAAGGTCTGATGGGACTTCAGTCACTCTTAAAGAGCCAAAAATGGTGATGGTGGAGATGACCGGAAACAGAAAATGACTTGACTGAGTGGGCGATCTGCGTGTGTGTGTGTGTGTGTGAGAGAGAGAGAGAGACTGGGATGGGCTGAGGGTGGAGAGATGTTGATGTTCAGTATTGATGTCTTGAAAGGTGGAAGCTATATAACACAGGAGAGATGCAGGGACCGAATCAATGACCGGTCAACTGTGCTGCAGACTTTAACAGACCATTAATAGACAAACAGAAAAGTGAAGGACAGACGTGAAGATAACGGAGAGACAGAGAAACTCAGGACAGAGCTTTGTCGACAGAGACCAAAGAGAGAGACGCTCAGGTATCAACTATGCGGGCGCTGGTGTTTTTGCCTTTGCTCTTGTGCGCAGTGGTGAGTGTGCAGCAAGCGAGATCAGAGGTGAAGGCAGTGAAGCTGTGCGGCCGAGAGTTCCTGAGGGCTGTGGTCTACACGTGTGGAGGCTCTCGCTGGAGGAGATTCTTCACAGAGTCAGACATGGAGGGTGAGACCACTGCTTTTATATGTTTGTGTATACAGAAATAGAATAATGTAGAGTAACATAGAACGTGATTTTTGTTTCTATATGGATTTAAAGTAACCTGTCTCCACAGGTTAAATTATGTGCACGATGTTTCACTGATTAATTATTACTTTAACTGTATTTGAATATAATTATGTTCTAAAAAACCTGTCTGGGTGGATTCTGATTACTTAGAACGTTCCCAGTTGAATATAAAATGTTGTGGTCATACGTGCAAATACACACAGATGGGTGACCTGTTCCTTTTCTGCAGCAAATTTGGTCAAAAGGACGTCTTAGAAAAAGTCTGCTAAAATGTCTTTCATAATGATGAAATAATAATACATTTTATTTGTATTAGCGCCTTTTTAGGACTCAAGGTTGCTTTACATATTAAATAAGAAGATAAATCAAACACACACAAGTTAAGATGAAATAAAACTGACAAGATCAACACAGTAGATGGAGGTTAAAAAAAATAATACAAGAAAAAAAATGCAGAATACTGAAAAAGATGACTGTGGGTGAGAGTGGGTTATGTATGTTATAATTGACATCTAAAAGATCTCACCTTATTCTCCACAATACCAAAGCAAAGTTATTATATAACGAAGACTAAAACATTTTCGTTAACTTAAAAAAACAACAAAAAAAAACTCAGTTAAAAAACCAAACGATAACTAACTGAAACTGAATTGTGTGTTTATAAAACTAACTAAAATTGCAGTGAAAATGTGCTTAGTTTTCACTTTTTGGGTTCATATGAAGTGTATTTTGAAAGGTTGTATTTCATACAAATACTCCATATTACAAAAAAACGAACCCTAAAATTAATAAAACTAAACTCAAACTGAGCATTTACAAAAAAAATAAAAACAAAAATGAAAAACAAACAATTAAAACTAACTCATTTTAAAACAAAAAGCCAAAACAAAACTAAAACTAAAACTAATGAAACATCTGTGAACAAACTATTATAACCTTGTACCAAAACATTTTCTATTAGTTTTACTCCGTCAGAGAAACAGTTTTATAAAAAATCAGCAGTAGCTCTGAGAATCAAGAGGGTTCATATTTCCCTGCCTCAGCCTCGCTGTTTCCTCTTTTCCCTTTTAATTACACACCTCTCTATTAACGCACAACACAGTGACTTTACTTTGATATGTTCCTTGACCCTTCGGACTGCAGTGGGTGCACAGACAGACAGACAGACAGACAGACAGACAGACAGACAGACAGACAGACAGACAGGTGCAGCATGCAGCACACGGACCACACATCGTCAGCTGCTGTCAGGGCCTGATTATGCCAGAGGCCACATATGAAGATTAAACGCTGCATCAGTCTTTTCCCAGGGGCAGACTCCTGCGACGGCCACGGGCAAACAAACCCAGTTAGCCAATCAGTCGTGCTGATTAGAAAGAGTAAAGTGACACTGTAGAAGACAAATTGTGCCGCGTTAAGCAGCACAGTCATTAAGAATTTCCTTATTAATGAGAACATGGACATAAATGACTAAAAGACTGGACATCTGAAAACACTTGTCCGTCCTTTAGGGACACAACTGTGGCAAAAGTAAGAAAAACTATACGTAGAGTCATAATTAAGAATATTATTATGATAGAATTACTTCACATTACCTCTTCCACAAAGTCACAGCAGAGACGTGCAGAGGAACCGTGCGTGAGAAGCTGCTTTTCTTTCATGTTGGTTGTGTTTTTCTAGTGTTGCCAGCAGAGGAACACAACAGTTTGGAGATCCTCAGCAGCAGCAGCGGCAGCAGCAGCAGCAGCAGCGGAATCAGCAGCAGCAAAAGCATCAGCAACAACTCGGGATCTGAGCTGACCAGACGAGACATTAATAACATACTGACCACCGTGTGCTGCCAGGTGGGCTGCCGGAAGAGTGACCTCGCCTTCCTCTGCTGAGGATGAAGAATTCTTCTTCTTCTTCTTCTTCTCTCATTCTCCAAAATGACTGGTTCTCTCCCGCCTGCCTTTCAATCCTGAATCACAACTTTGGTGTTTTGAAAAAACAATATGGTCACTACATTGTATCTGCAGTAATGATTATAACCACAACTTAGTGTACGTTTGTTTTTTGCTGTTGTTTTTTTTTTTTTTTCATTGCTTTTGATATTAGGGGGGATCTTGATTAAATGCAGAGCAGTTAACCACGCAACAACATATTCAGTTGAAACAAATGTACTGGACCAACGCTCCAACTGAATATTAAAAACATTTATCTTTATTCAATTGGAGCTTGTGAGTCATATGCAGCACATGACCACGTCATCACTGCTTTGATCCATTTATAGGAAAATTAAGCTGTATCCTATTATTATTTTTTTTTTTTTTGTCAAATAAATGTTCTTGCACAGAGATGAACTCCTGTGATGTGTGATATCATTAGTCAGTGACTTTTTTCCCAAGATCTTGACTTCATGTTGCGTGCTGAGATTGCACCTGTTGTATCTCACTGAAAAAAATGTTTTTAAAAACAACAAAAGTGCGTCAATTTCACAAAACATGTTTCACCAAGAGCACGGTCAGAACTATAAAAGCATGAATGAGTGAGTGAGTGAGTGAATGAATGAATAAACTGATGGATGGATGGAACTGATGGATGGACGTATTAGAAAGTTGTACTCGCACCTTTCTTCCTGTCGTTAACAAGACTTCTCTTTATATGATCATTTTAACTCACAAAAATCCTTTTAAAAAGTGAGATGTTTACCGCGAAGCTTTTACGCACTCTACTATGAGTTTAACCACAAGCACCCTGGTTATACAGTATTATTTAAAGGGGAAATATTACACATTATATTATATTATATTATATTATATATATATATTATCAATTGTTTAATCATTTAAATCCTTATATTTGGGACTCTGGAGGCCAAAGTGTGAAAAAGATGACTCGCTCAGGTTTTTGTGGTCCTCCTCAGTCTAAAACACGGGACGTCACAATGCGCTAAATTCCTGGAATTGTTGTCTCGCGGAGCTCCACTTTCTCCGTAAAACATGCGAGAGTGCTGGCGAGGGCAAGGGTATCCGAAAACCGGAAGTCCGCGAAAAGTTCTATTCTTGGCTCCACAGTGCAGCACAGAGTTCTACACAAACTTCCAGCCTCAGAGCATTTATCTGTCCAGTATACATTTTATATATGACAGCAATGTGCCTGCTAGAACCTGCAAATGATCGCTTTTCCCAATGCTAACTGCTGTTAGCTCCCAGTAGCCTATGTGGCTGATGCCATTTCCTGTCCCTTAAAGGGACACTGTGTAGTATTTATGGGTTTATATAACCCGAAATCCACTTTTTTATACATATTATGTGCTCCTGCATTGTCTAGTCGCTGTACAATAGTTTGTGTTTCATTTTCGTAGCGTTTCAAAAAGTCCTGTAAAATAACATGGTCGCGCGTCGCGGTTGCATAGCCACTGTTAGCAGCGAGACGCCATGTTTCTACTGGAGCCTGTAAGGACAAACCAGAGAGAACAAATCAAGCGTCGCTTTACTTGTAGCGGAAGTCCCGCCTCCACGCCGCCCTCTCCCTCGCCTCACGAACCTCATCTGCTGACACGGAGAAAGACGGCGAGGACGACATTTGACCGGCTGAGGATACCGTAGCGATCAGGGAAGGGAGGGGGTGAGCAGAGGAGCAGTTCGTTGTTGTAAATTTCAGCCTCTCCTCTAGATGGCACTATAAACTACTTACTTCACCCTTTAAGTTTCGTTTGACTTTTTTTTAAGGTGGATCTTTAAAGTGGACCTAAAGAGATATTACTAAACAAAGCATTCTGAACAGGGCTGTTTTGTTCAGGGTGATTGAACTGCTGTGGTGCTTCATCCTTATGGTAATTTTACCAAAGCATGTCACATGTTCATTAGGACACCAGGGAACTAGGTTAACTTGGAGAAATAGGATATAATAAGACTCCTTTAATCACAAATAATATAATAATATTATTATAAATATATTAAATAATAACAAGAAGAACACTGCAAACACAAGGCATCCATTTATAACTTTTATTGGTTTTGGAAAGAAGCAAACTAAGTTTCTCAGTTCATCTTAGCGTTGTTATGTACTGTACAAACAGCTTGCACATGTGTTTGAGGTTAACGGTACAGAACCAAAAAGCATTCTGGCTTATAGCACACACATAAAACACACTCCCTGCTCTGCTCTCAACATTAACACAGGTTAACTGACACTCAGCACAACATGTCATTTCAGTACTATCTATCATCATGGATGCCCCACATGTTACTGCATGCTCTGCATGCAATAATGACTTACTGCAGGACCAACTCCCCACGGAGATGAGGATCCGGAAACAGAAAGGTTTTATGCTTTTTTTTATTTTTTATTAGAGAATACAAGGAACAATCTAGCAACCAGTAGACTGAGTTTTGTTTTTGCAGCTCAAGCTGTGATGTAGTGGTCATTTAAATACAGAGGCATCATGGGAGGACGTGGACCCCTCTCTCTAGATAATGCTGTAGTGACTGTTGCACCGACAGATTTGGGATTCACACAGAAGGTAACAGCTTTCTGCCAGGCATGTCGACGCCTCCAGTCGACTCGACGAAAAGAGTGACACGACTGGGAGAAAAATGTTACCAAACTAACGAGTTACGCGGAGCTAAATGGCACCAATCACGATCGCCTCACACAAACAGAATGCAGCCACAAAGATCACTTGTACTAGGTCTGCATGCAAAGAAATTAAAAACCTGGATTCAAGAACAGGATTTCAACTTTAACAGCACGGCCCAGATCTGATCAGAGGCTAAATGTATTAAAATACTGTTGATATGAGAAAATTAGTCTCCTTGTCCTAAATCCAGACTATATATATTTTTTTTACAATTATGATTGGTTGCATTTAGCAAAAATACCGATATATAGAGAATACAGTCTTCACTTCACACACACTTTGTTCTTCATGTTGAGTCAGAGCATTCAGGAAGTTCCACATCATCAGCACAGTGTTGTTGTTTTTTCACATTAAACAATAGAATATTTTTTTTGTCGTTTTTTTTATCCACTTTAAAAAATATTCAGCTTATTCTCCTTAACAGAGGAACCGACTGACATAAAATACAAAAGAAAACAAACAAATTAAGCATTTTGGTCGACTTAACCTCACGCCATAACCTCATTCCACGCATGTCATCTCACAGAGACCATTACCGTTATGCAAAATAAAGCCATGGGTTAGAGTGCAGGGTTGGATGGTTGGGGAGATGCGCGTGACATAACCGGTGGAGTTCAGGTGCCACGGAGGTGAAACTCTGTTAAACTGAGGGAGAGAATGAATTCACAGATGAACTGAGGTTCCTTTTATTACAATAAAAAGGGGGAGAAAATACAAGATGGTCCCAGTAATGAAATCATGTCTCAATTGTGGCACCATGGTCAACAAACTTCATCACCTTCTTTCTGGGATTTAAACTAATGCTTTTGTTTTGTTGTTATTTAGGGGAACGTATAACAAGAATTAGATGTGAAGGGCATCAGTCAATGTGAAGCTGGAGTTTGTTTAGGTTTGCAAAGGAGACTAGAATATAGTTGGTAGCGTTAACTCTACTTTCAAGCAACTCTATGAGCTTGTGCTTGATACAGGGATGTTATATTAATGTCAGCATGTTTATTATCATTAATAACTGTGGCTTACTTAACATACACTAAATGGCTTGTATTTATAAAGAGCTTTTCTAGTCTTGCAGACCACTCAAAGCAGCTTTACACTACAGTTTTGCCATTCGCTCACACATTCAGTCTCATTTATGCGCGGTGTATTTCCCCATCACTCATCTTTCACAGCCATTCAGACGCCGCCGACACAGCACTGTAGTCCCCTAAACATGAGTTTAGTACATTACCATGACGATATCTGTTAGTCCCAATGTAAATTTCTTCCAGTCTTTATGCTCAGCTCATTTTCTCCATCGTCCTTTTTAACATTCAGACAGAGGAGTGCTGCTGATCTTCACATCTAATTCTTAGAAAGAACAAACTACTACTAAAACTAATAATAAAATAAAAAAAGAATATTCTTTCAGTGATGACCTTGCCCATGGTATAGCCAACTCTACATTAACACTGCTTTCACAAAGCATAACGCGGCATCCAGGAAGATATTTCTCTTTAAATTACCCCCCACACCCATATATAGATCAAATCTTCTGTTGCACTTGAGTTAAAAAAAATTATATCTGAAATAAATTCAAAAAAAATGATACCTTACACTGTACACAGGTTACCCAACTACACAGATAACAAAAAAAAGAAGAAGAAGAGAGAATTCCAATATTTATACCTTTAAGGGTTCTGAGTTGTGTGATACCATTCAAATTCTAGTTCATATACAGAATCACGTTTTATACAACAAATCATCGTCATCAATAAATAAAAATAGAATGCTGTCATGTATCTGGAGTCTAACACTGCTGTCCCGGGAACAACAGAAAGGCTATCTGACAGTACGAGAAAAACACCAAACGCCCTTTAAGATATATATATATATATATATTATTGTTTAAAATGACACTTTGTACATTTCTTTTTGTTCTGACGGGAAACAAAACAAAAAAAAGTTCTTGTTTCATAACAAGTACATTGACTTGATCATTGCAGCTGCCTAACGTCCTAAAAGCCTCTCCGTGTGTGTGTAGATTTCAGGAAAAAAAAAACCAGTTTGACTGATCAGTGCATCTCTATAAAAAAAGAGGAAGTGATGTAAAGATGTGTGACCCTGTAGTACCAGTAATATGATGCATGTAAATCTATTTATCCTGTGTTTGCGCACAAACAGGAGGGTAAAACACCATCTTTGTTACAACACGTGTCACGACTGCATCAGTAAATGCAATGTAACTGCCGGCAGAATCCAGACAAAATGGCTGCCGTCTGTGCTGAGGTCAGATGTCTCAGAGATTATTCGTCGAGCTGTGATTATCTTATGTGCGAATGAATGCGAATAACTTACTACGTCGTGTCCTCGACCTGCACGTCTCAGCATATCGGAGCCATAGGTTTGACCCAAAAAAAACATTTTACTCACAGGTATATTTTTTTACTGCCAGGATTCTCTGGACTGGGCACAGCAAATGCCATCAAGAGTTTACTATGCGGCTGGAACGCTCTCTGTCCACGTGGTCGGTCAGGCAGCTGCAGTGAAACTAAAAAAAAACACCACCACACATTGACCAGAGAAGGATGGAGACAGGGACAGACTTTAGAGGAAGGGAGAACCCAAGTGTCTCACTGCAGCAATATAGACTGTATGAAATGAATACAAATACAATAATTACATGACCTAAAACAGTTCCACAATGCTATATGCAAGTTATACAATACTGCTGGGTGGGCTGCAGATGTGTTGTGTGGGTTCAGAAAAGGTTCATGTCGAGCCTGTCTGGTGTTGGTTTGTCCTCTGTCCTCGGTGTCAATCTCAGTTCACTGCTATTGTTTTGTTGTTGTTTTTTATTCTCTCAACAATGCTGCTATCAGTAGTGTAGGTTAGTTGTCAGCCAGATACTTTCCTGAAAGACACACAAAATGTTTAGATTTAGAGTCCAACTTAAAGGAAAGAAGTAAGAAGAGCAAACTAATACTATATACGACGGAGTACATAGTCGTAATATGAGAATTAAGTCAAGGGTACGTCACCAACAGGAACTAAGGAAAAGGAAATACAGCATATAGCATTTGTAACGCGTTCAGACTGTGAAAGACACATTTGTTAACTTCTCATAAAGCTACAGCAGCTAGTAAAGGCTACTTAATTATATTATAATGGAGGTAATGACAGTTAATCTGATAAACAAATACATGTAAAGCAAAATAAGTATTAATAAACTAATAGATAATAATAGACACATTTATGAAACAAATGTAAAACCAACAAAAAAATCGTACAAATACTACTTTTAACATACTGTATATTGGTATTTTGATCACAACAAGATCACAGTTTTCATACGTAATTAATAGAGAACAAAACAAGCGCTCCAGTTAAATCACACGTATATAGGTCTGATCTAGTTGGGTGCAGGATTAGGTTAGAACTTTAATACGTCAACGATGAGAGTGAAAGAGTTCAGTCAAAACCGCAAACTAACCTGCAGCAAACCTCTTCTTGACAAGAGAGAAGCGGTATCCTGGCCCAGCCAGGTCGATGTCACAGCCCGACAGGGTGCTGCCCTCACTGGTGAACTGCACGGCCAGTGGAGCCGGTTTACTGGGACCCTCTGTGAGCTGGAAGCGTGCCAACAGTGAGCCCACACCTGGGGAAAGACGGTGAAGAGGGAGGGTCATGTCTGCAAATCGCAGGCAAGGATTTCAGGGTGTTTCACAGAGAGTGATGTGTGGGTATCGTTGAAAAATCAAATAGAGGAAAACTTTTGGAAACTATTTTGGAGATTTCTAAAAATAGTTCTAAAAGAATAAATGGACATAGCGGCTCTAGATGTCTACAGCTGTCGCTATATTGAGATTCTCAGAGCAGGAAGAGGCTTTTGTATCTCTTAAATTGTTTGCTGGGTACAGATTTCAAAGAAGCACTGAATGAGATTCAACATAAAGCTTAATCAAAGGGTTACTTTTTGTAAAAGGCCACTGAAATGATTCAAAATAACAAGATGGATGATACCATTGAGAGAGAATATTACTCTTCAACTGTTTAAGATGTTTAGAAGTCAGTTTAAAGTGACCCCGTTTGATCCTAGAACTAAAAACTGTCAAATCAGTCTGGTAACAGCTTTCTGGTTGGCAAATAAGGTGAAGTGTTGGTGTAATACCAGTTTTGAACAGATGAGGGCATTGCTTTACTCAATGTCTACATGAGACCTATCCTTCTCCTGTGCTCATCTGCATGGATCCTGGTGCAGGTTCAAGTAAGGTCTGCTCAGGTCTGCATGAAACATCTTAAGAGTGATCTTCAACCTTCTAACTAACATCTGTGGTCGTGCTTTTGTAGTTTTTCTACAATTTTTACTTCAATGACAGCATTAACTGATACTTTACAGAGCTGTGGCTAATTTCATGCATGTACACACACTTGTAATAACTAAACCAGTGTATTCAGACTAATGTTTAAGCTTGGGAGTCCAAAGTCATAATGTACTTACCTCCATTTTCAGATTTCTGTGAGATATCAGGAATCTTCCAAAGGATTTTTTGCTGCTCTGCGTTCCTGTCAGGATAAAAAAAAAAGAAGAAAACTTGTGACAAAAACCACCAATACCTGCCAATCCATCATTAAGTGTCTCACTTGAAAACTGAAGCTTAAATATATACGATGAACTCGCCTGTAACAAGAATGTCACAATGTCAGTTTCAAACCATTGTGAAATGAGTTCACACGAGGCTGATAAATGATAAATCTATGGGCTCCACATGACTCTCTCTGCTTCTCACTATAGTGGTGTTTCGACTCGTGACATTCCAGTGCTGCACACAGGAAGTCATTTCATTTTATGTCAAGAAGGACAGAAGCAACAGCAACATTGTGCTAGTAAAGCATGTTTGAGTTTGACTGACGGCACAAAGACGGTGTTAGAAGTGAATTTCGACTGCTGGTAGTTCAGCGGCTTGTTGGAATTGTCAGGTAAACAGTTTTCCTTGAGAAGAGACTGAGACTGATCTCAGATGAAGGATGCAGCATAAAATGTTATATCAGATGTCAGCAGAGGTGGAAAACAGGGTCTCTGCAGGTTTCAACAAGTCAAATTTAAGACTTTTTAAGACTTTTTAAAGACCATAATGAATAAAATTTAAGACCAATTTCAAATCCATACTTTGTACAAAAAAGTACAAAAGACATGAAGGAAAATTGGAGCCATAACTCGTTCGGCTTAGCTGTGGGCTTTCATTAAGTTTTCTCCGCGGCTACGCTAAGCTGTAACACAATAAGGCGCGCGCACAGCACACTAGCTAGTGGTGCTCGATAAATTCTCACCGGGCAGCACAGGTGGCCTACTTTAGTTCCGTGTTGCAGTTCTGTTATCGCATCCTCAAAAACAACGCGAGACTGAAGTTAATGCACGTTTTGTATTAGATTTTAGGAGGATTTAAGACATTTTAAGGCCTTAAATTCAAATTATTGGATTTAAAGGTGAAGTAAGTAGTTTATAGTGCCATCCAGAGGAGAGACTGAAATTTACAACAAAGAACTGCTGCTCTGCTCACCCCCTCCCTTCCCTGAGCGCTACGGTATCCTCAGCTGGTCAAATGTGTCAGCAGATGAGGTTCATGAGGTGAGGGAGAGGGCGAGCTACCGCAGCCGTAGCAGACGAAGCGGAGAGAGAGGAGGCGGGACTTCCGCTACAAGTAAAGCGACGCTTGATTTGTTCTTTCGCGTTTGTCCTTACAGGCTCCGGTAGAAACATGGCGTCTCGCTGCTAACAGTGGCTATGCAACCGCGGTCCGCGGTCATGTTATTTTACATGACTTTTTGAAACACTACAAAAATGAAACAAAAACTATTATACAGCGACTAGACAATGCAGGAGCACATAATATGTATAAAAAAGTGGATTTTGGGTCATATAAACCCATAAATACTACATATAGTACCTTTAAGACTTTTTAAGACCCCGCGGATACCCTGGGAAAAGTAACTTCAACAACATAAAGAAGTTACGCCCTGCAGTTTTACGTACCCCATCAGCCTGTTTAGCCTTATTAGTTATTAATCACATCGAATCAGACGTAGAACATGTATGGACTGTACCATGCGGCAGGAGGTAAGACAGCCTGTAGTTTTGAAACCCCTCCGTTGACGGGAACTAGGAACTGAACATTGTTGAGCGCCATTGGTGTCGTCATGGCCTCTCCGTTGTATTTGTAATCTATTCTCAGGTCAGTGCTGGTGGGCTCACACCTCCAGCTCACTGCCAGGCTCAGAGGAGAGGACTGGAGGCCCTGTGACGAGACCTACACACACACACACAGAAAGACATAATGGTTTTATCTGCTGTGTGGGGAGTCGAACACAATTTAACTCAGCCCTACAGCTCATTTACCTGATACTTGAGCATGTCCACATTGTAGTATGTTGCCTGCGGTTTCTGCTCTGCCACCTTCTTTAAGTGGGATATCAGGTTTGGCATGTTCACCCAGAAATCCTTGGTATCAGCCTGGGCTTCTGTGGTGGCGTCGCTGGTGAAGAAGTGAGTAGAAAATCACAATCATCAAAAAAATATGGCTATTTTGTGTGAAGTGTAAAGGAGGACATTTCAGAGTAAGAGTGTGTGTAACATTGGACAGACATTGATCAGAAGCCACAGGAGGTCACGTGACACACAGGAAAAGCTCAATTTGGATTAACGTCTTGTTTCGCAAGACATAAATTTTGATTAAATTAAATTAGTAACGAATCGTACATGACTAACAGGGAGTTTTTTTGTGGTTGGTTTAATATGAGCCAATGAAGGGTTTTTTAGTATTTTACAACAGATGCAATTATGACTCAGAAAAGCACAAACCTGACCATTGGTCAAGTTAGGTGTGAAGATTCCAATGGTCTCATAGTGACTCAACACAGTCTGCATCAGCGTCTGAAATGATCTCACTGTTCTTTACTCATCCTCGTTTGTCATCACTGATAATACATCAGTCACAAGTCCAGGTCTCTGAACTTTTTAAAGGTTAAAAACTGTGAAATAGTCCGAAAAATGTACTATTAAAACATTCTCAAAAAATAGGATTTACTGTGTCTGAACAAATGTTATGATGGTGATGATGATCATGAGACATCAACTAAAGTAGAGACAAATATTTGGAAATATCTGCATATAGACAGTATCTTCAGTACTGTGCAAGGTCTGTTTGAACATTACATACACATTATTGTATGAAAACTTGGAGAATGACATATGTAATTTGGCTTTAATGATTTAAAGGTGCATTATGTAATAAATCTAAAGCTACTGGCCGTAAAATCCTCTTAATATGTCACAGAGACTCAGGAATAATGTTCATATAACAAACTGAACTCCCCAACAACAACAGTACAGACAAAATATTTGCATTAAAAAAAATATTTTGCAGACTGCAAATCATGTTTATGTTTTGAAATCATGTTTCGACATGTGGCGCCACCTACCGCCGTCTACCAATCATTGCAGTCAGTAGAGTCTCAGCGGCCGAGCAACCACGGGTTGCCAGTTGCGTCAGAAAACGAAACCTAAAAGACCTCGGTATTTTGAATTTGAATGTAGTAACTGTTTTTGGCCACATTCTTACATATGGCACCTTTAAGTATGAAAACATTCCCATTAGACATTACGCTTTCAGACTTGAACTATGTATGTTAGGAGGATGCTATCAGTGTCACAAAAAATGAAGAGTTCAGTTTTCTGTCTTCTTCTTCAGTGAGACACAATATTTGATGATGTGAGAGTGAGGTGGTGATTCCACGGCTGTGTCATTACCAGCACAGGAGCTGGGGGTTAGGCAGCACATGCTCCAGTCGGCTGAAGTTGGTTATGCTGAAGGTTAGCACAGCGGGGGACGGGTTATTGGCGAAGTGTCGCGTAATTCCCGCCGGAAACGACAAAACCATCTCACCTACGACCTTCACGGCACACCTGAGGGCAAGAGGAGGAGAAGAGCAGTTTGATTAAAAAAAATAGGGAGGAGAGTTTGATGGTGAACAAAATACAACACTAAATAGTTTTGTTGATTGTCTCTTTACACGCGGCTGTCTCTACTGTGCCTTAATCACAACCTTTTTCATTTAGTTTTACACAGACGCATTCATTATATTCAGTGCCACTTTATTGCTTTTTTATTGCCTGTTTTATTGGTTTTTACACACTAGAATGGAGTTATAAATAGATGCAAATACATGTATTCATGCCTTTGTTAACGACTGCATTATAACCAATGATGCGTCTGTACATGATGGATCAAGGGAAACCAAAGTCATGATTGATTTAAGTGTTAATTTGATTAGAATCATTTATTTTCCATGCTTCAGGAATGTGCACTAACTGCCTAGAACTGCCTTTGATTAAGTCCATGAGCTCAGGGAGAAATCTATTAAGTGTATCCACATTTCAAATAATTTGTTTTGGACAAATTCCATTAAATATACAATCATCAGTCATCCCATGATTGTGCACAGAAACAGACAAGAATATTTAAAATGTTTGTATATCTAACTAAACGTTTCCATGCATCACTGATGCATTGCTGTTATTCGTTTCACAGCGAACTATTGCATCTAATGAACGTACTTGCTGGGGTCGGCTCCTTTAAAGAAGGCATTGACCGTCTCTGTGAATGCAGCTGCCACTGGAAGAGTGTCCTGAGCCCCCATGGTGAGAGGACTGGGCCCTCTGGAGCAGCCTGCACACACACACACACACACATGCATATTCTTAAGAATACTGGGGGGGGAAAACACACTCAAATAATGCCCATTAATTTAAACTTTTCTA
This sequence comes from Microchirus variegatus, assembly GCF_963457635.1. Classification (NCBI taxonomy): domain Eukaryota; kingdom Metazoa; phylum Chordata; class Actinopteri; order Pleuronectiformes; family Soleidae; genus Microchirus; species Microchirus variegatus. The sequence continues at coordinate 8,053,343 of NC_139805.1, forward strand.
TTTTTTTTCTCAGTTAAATCCCCAAAATGTTTCAATAAAATAATACCACATAAATAGTGTAATAGCACATATTCTGCATGTTTCAGTTTCTTACTCAAGAACCTAGACTCTTTGCAACCAATATTATTGGAATGAAATGAGGAACAAAACATGATGTGCAAACTGTCGCGATGAAATGAAAATAAACCTTGTGAACAATCTTTGTGTTAATAAGATGGCATGAAAACAGTATGTCATGTGAGTGGAAGATACTTTCTCCTCTCTGCTCTGACTGAAGACGAGGAAATATTTCAAAAAGCCTCCCATTTTTAGTTGTTGCAAAAGACACCAAGATCTGTTTTTACATGAATGAGCAAATGTGTATTAGAAAGGACAGACACAGGAAAAAGACTGAGACAATATGCATGGCATGCTTATTCGAGACATGTTGTTGAAGCAAGATCAAAGACGTTCAGAAAGCCCAAAGAGGAAACCAAAGAATCCACATGTCCAATAAGAAAAATAGTCACAACAAAGAGATTAGTAAAGAATATGAAGAAAGATTATTTTTCAGGGAATGAGAGGCAGTCAGCTCAGACGAAATGAGCAAATCCAAGAAGAGAAGGCAGCGTATGACAACAGTATGCAGTTGACCATGAATGAGGAGGCTGAGCCAAGGGTTAGCATGGTGTAGGGTTAGGGTGAAAGGGGCAACTGCAAAGAAGAGAAGGACAGAAGGGGCAGGACAGGGACAGGGGCAGGGGGCGAAGCTTGCACAAATGAGCCTCGGAAGAGTGTGTGTGTGCACGCTACCCTGGTGCAGAGGAAACTTACCTTCAAAGGTTAAATAAAACTTCCCTCTGTCAAACCATACAAGGGATGGCTGGTCATTCTCTGTGTGGGGTTGAGGGATGAGGAGAGAAAGACGAGGAGGAAAAGGGATGATGGGGTGGGGGAGTGGGTGAGAAGGGGAAGGAGAGAAGGACAGCAGTGTGAGTCTCACATGGTAGGTCTATCACACGTCACAGTGAGGTGGAGGAACGTGGAGGTGGAGGTGGAGGCCGAGGGATGAAGAGGGACGGATGGCTGGAGACACTGGCAGGACATTTTGACAACATGGGCGAGACGGCATGTTTCTGATGAGTGTTTGCATGTGTGAGGAAAGGTGCAAGTCTCAGCTGCAGTGAGGGCCAGGTGTGTTGCCGCTGGATGCTGGCAGTAGTACAGCTTGTAATGTATAATGCAGGAGAGAGGGACTTGAGGCTAGAGGGACTGAAAAGAGTTCCTGAAGGAAACAGTGGAGGCTGCCAGGTTCAGAGGCAGCAGTCACTGCTTTGGTAATTCTACACCAGCTGATTCTCCAATTGGCACTTCTTTCCTCATACTCAGTGTCTTAACAAGCTTGCAGCTTTCTTCCAGGCCTGCACTTTTTTTTTTTTTTGAATGACGAAAGAAATGCTATGTGTGAGGACACACAGCAGGGGGCAGTCATGAGACTGGGACCACAGAGCAAAAAGCTTCATGTTTTCCAATTTCAGGGGCTGGACCCTCGAGAGAGGAACAGTCGATGAAGGTGGGAGCCATCAGAGGCCCTGAGACCAGACACATCATCTCACCAGTCTAGCTCCAAAACTCACCTCACACCTTTTCTTCTTCCTTACATGACCTATAGGGTTTCTACTTCTCTCTCTCTATAATATACAGGTGCTGGTCATATAATTAGAACATCATCAAAAAGTTGATTTATGTCAGTAATTCCATTCAAAAAGTGAAACTTTTAAAAACTATTTTATATTCATCATCAGACTGATATTCAAATGTTTATTTGTTTTAATGTTGATGATTATTACTGACAACTTATGAAAATCCCAAATTCAGTCTCTCAGAAAATTAGAATATTACTTAAGAACAATACAAAAAAAGTTTTTTTTAGAAATGTTGGCCAACTGAAATGTATTAACATGGAAAGTATGAGCATGTACAGCACTCAATACTTAGTTGGGGCTCCTTTTGCCTGAATTACTGCACCAATGTGGCGTGGCATGGAGTCCATCAGTCTGTGGCACTGCTCAGGTGTTATGAGAGCCCAGGTTGCTCTGATAGTGGCCTTCAGCTCTTCTGCATTGTTGGGTCTGGTGTATCTCATCTTCCTCTTCACAATACCCTGTAGACTTTCTAGACTTCAGGCCAGTTTGCTGGCCAATTAAGAACACCACGGTCCTTAAACCAGGTCCTGGTAGCTTTAACACTGTGTGCAGGTGCCAAGTCCTGTTGGAAAATGAAATCGGCATCTCCACAAAGTTGGTCAGCAGCAGGAAACATGAAGTGCTCTAAAACTTCCTGCATTGACCCTGGACTTCTGAAAACACAGTGGACCAACACCAGCAGATGAAATGGCACCCCAAACCATCACCGACTGTGGAAACTTGACACTGGACTTCAAGCAACGTGGATTCCGTGCCTCTCCTCTCTTCCTCCAGACTCTGGGACCTTGATTTCCAAAGGAAATGCAACATTTACTTTGATCAGAGAACATAACTTCGGACCACTCAGCAGCAGTGCAGTCCTTTCTGTCTTTAGCCCAGACGAGACCATTCTGACGCCGTCTCTTGTTCAAGAGTGGCTTGACGCAAGGAAAGCCACAGCTGAAACTCATGTCTTGCATACATCTGTGCATGGTGGTTCTTGAAGCACTGACTCAAGCTGCAGTCCACTCTTTGTGAATCTCCCCCACATTTTTCTCTATTAATTTTTTTTAATTAATTGCCAGCCTCTTTAGCAATTACCTTTTGCGTCTTGCCCTCCTTGTGCAAGGTGTCAAAGGTCGTCTTTTGGACAACTGTCAAGTCAGCAGTCTTCCCCATGATTGTGTAGCCTACAGAACTAGACTGAGAGACCATTTAAAGGCTTTGAGTTAATTATTTGATGAGTGTGGCACCAGGTGTTTTCAATATTGAACCTTTTCACAATATTCAAATTTTCTGAGAGACTGAATTCTGGGTTTTCAAAATAGTTATCAGTTATAATGATCAAAATTAAAAGCAATAAACACTGGAAATATATCAGTCTGTGTAGAATGAATGTATACATTATACAAGTTTCACTTTTTGAATGGAATTACTGAAATAAATCAACTTTTTCATGATATTCTAATTATATGACCAGCACCTGTATATACAGATGTGAAAAATGTTGTAAATAAGAATGCTCTCACAAAAGTTTTTTTTCAAAATCAGAATCATTGCAGAAAAATATCCTGCCCACTTCACCTTACACCACAATGAGCACTTTAAGCAGGCTGTGCATGCTCCAGTCCACATTATTGTTTTGTCAGTGAAGGTGTGTTGTTGAGTGATTGCTGGGTGAGGTGAACTATGAGAACAATGCCAAGCTTCATGAAGAGAACAAAAGGGCAAGTTTTTTAAGATGGTAACAGCGAGGTTTGGGGTTTCAGAGTGCGTGAGTGAAGGGTGTGAAAGGTGGGTGTCATGGGTCAAGTGTGGGAGTAGACAGACGGATGCATTACGGCCGATGTGGAGACTGGTTGAACTTGAGGCTGTGTCGTGCTCCACGAGCAAGTACAGAAGAGGATGGCATGAATAACAAACAGCTGCTGGCTGCCTAATTTGGCCCAATTCTCACGCCAGACTTCAAACAAACTCTAAGCATCATAGCTGATTTGACTGTGTGCAGGAGTGTGTGTGTGTGAGAGAGAGCGACAGATAGAGAAAGACAGACAATATGAACCTCAAGAGTCCACACACAAGGATCTCTTCAGACATGCTCAATGAACTCGCACCACACAGACATTTAAATGCAGGCTCATGGTGCAGACTCGGAGCAGAGGCATCTGGGAGTGACTGCACAGCACAAACACAATATATGCCACCGGGAAAAGAGATGGGAGGTTGCCATGGCGGCGTGGCAAGACAACCAGTGGTGCAGAGTCATAAAACGGAGAGAAACGTCTCACAAGCCAGCAGATGAATGAAGGGGAAGCTTTGTTTTTTGTTTTTTGTTTTGCCTCATCACGACTTTCACTTATTCTGGTAGATTTTAAACAAGTGAAATGATAATGAGAATCGGAAGATATGCAAATAGAAGAGGGGGGGGGGGGGGGGGGGGTAGAGAGAGAGAATGTGTGGGAAGGTTGAGTTGGCGAGCACAAAACAATGCAACAAACAGGATGATTTCAATGGAAAATGCTGCTGCTTTAAAATAAAGAGAAAAATGAACGTATGCTATGTTACTATAGCTATGGTCAAATAGGTCGGTATCAGGGCAATGATACACAAAGACCTTTCAATATGTTTAATGCATCACATAATGTTAAATATATTTTTCCTTTGAACCAAAATTCAAGGGATAAAAGGTCTCACTGTCCTTACACCTTCACTCTTGGACAACTTTGTCAAGAACGTTCAAAATCTTTTATCCCTCAATGAATACACTGTGGGTAAGCAGCATTCGATTGAAACAAGACACAGGAACACTCCACAATCGGTCCCCTCCTCTGAGAGGAACGTTACTATACCTGCTAATGAATCAATGTGTCTCTCAAAGGTGGGCAGTTTCTCTACATAAGCATCGTCTTCTGACAAGCCAGAGGACAAATGGAGAGAAAAAACAAGTGGCAAAACAAAACAAAAATAAATTAAACCAATGAATAAACTATTAAATGGACAAACATTAAACAAAAAATAAAATCACTCCAAACTCAGTGTAGACTCAAAATGTCGAAACAAACCTGCTGCATCGGCAAAGTCAAAATGAATAAATATTGCACTGTATGACCTATTATATTTGTCTAAAAGCAAAAACATCAGCAAAATCACCACACTGATAAAACTCTCTCTAATATTACAGTCTGCAGAGTGAAGCTATTTCATTGTTTGTTCCTGCAATCCGTTTAAAAAATAGCAAAACTCCAACCAGGGACTATATTCCCCTTCTTATCTGCTGCCGCCTCCAGAGTGTGTACTTTTTAAATCCATGACTCAGCCATGTTACAGTCTACTGAGATTTGCTATTATCAACTCACAACTCGACACTCCGGGGTCCATCGGCACCAACTGTGCTATAGCTAGATTGAGGAGTAAAGATGGAGGTTGTGTCATCAGTTCATGAAAGGTTTGCACACTACGTCTGTGCATTAAAATTAACACCCTGCTTCATGTTCTCACCTCCCACTCAGGCTGTGTGTGTGTGTGTGTGTGTTAATATCAGCCAGAAACAACACTTATGTACAGTTTAGTAACCAATCAAAATGATATTTGGGAGTATTCAATTCTTGTTTTCTGTTAAAGGTGCCATATGTGGCCAAAAACGGTTACTACATTCAAATTCAAAATACCGAGGTCTTTTAGGTTTCGTTTTCTGACGTAACTGGCAACCCGTGGTTGTCCAGCAGCTGAGACTCTACTGACTGCAATGATTGGTGGTAGGTGGCGCCACATGCCAAAACATGATTTCAAAACATAAACATGATTTGCAGTCTGCCAAATATTTTTTTTAATGCAAATATTTTGTCTGTACTGTTGTTGTTGGTGAGTTCAATTTGTTATATGAACATTATTCCTGAGTCTCTGTGACATATTAGGAGGATTTTATGGCCAGTTGCTTTAGATTTATTACATAATGCACCTTTAAGACTAATCAATGTACAAATTGTTGTTTTCTAATATATTTGTTCCTATATAAAGAAATGGCTCACATGAATGAAGTTCAATAATAGTTTCATCAGTGACCAACACTGCTTGGAAACCTAGAAAACCTCAGAACCTCAAGGGAAAATAAAACTATTATAATGACATGAAAAAGAATAGATAAACAAATAAATGAATGAAAAAAGTGCATGATTCCTTGCACACAGAATGAGTTAAGTGAAAGTAAGAGCCAGTACAAGGAATCAATGATTAGCTTTTAACTTCAGATTCAGTTAAGCAGCCATTGATGGCAACAGCCCAGACTGAACAGATCAGCGACGGCTGATGGGGCACACACACCTGAGACAGACACGGACAGCTCTTTACCAACGGTGGGTGTAGTAGCAGCACTCATTGAGTTGGTGGACGAGATTGAAGAGGTGCTCTCAGCTCGTGCCAGAGGAGCGATGGGAGGAGGACTGGCTGAGTGTATTGGCGGGCTGAAGGGACGACTCTAAAGAAAATATAAGAAAAGGTGGAGTTAAATTACGCGTATTTGCGACTGAAATATTCTAGTTAAGCACTCTCTCACTCCAAACCCACATCATTAACACCACTCGGTCAGCCTATTACCATCTCTGCAGCATCAACTGTCTCCGCCCATCCCTTACTCCCAACTCCACTGCTATCCTGGTCCACTCCCTGGTCACATCCCACCTTGACTATTGTCTCCCTTCTTATTGGTCTGCCTCACAAGTCCATTCATAAACTCCAATTGGTTCAGAACTCTTCCGCCCGCATCATCACCAGGATCCCATCTGTCAATCACATCACACCTGTTCTGCAACAGCTTCACTGGCTCCTGGTTAAATTCCGCATCGTTTTCAAAATTCTGCTTCTCACCTTCAAGGCCATCCATAACCTCTCTCCCCCATACCTCTCTGACCTCCTTCACATAAACACCCCTTCTGGGACACTCAGATCTGGCTCATCTATCAGCCTAATTGCGCCTCCTGCCCGTCTGACCACCATGGGGGCCAGAGCCTTCAGCCGCTCTGCCCCCCCGCCTCTGGAACTCCCTCCCCCCCGGCATCAGGAACATTGTCTCATTCCCCATCTTCAAATCCCATCTGAAAACCCATATTTTTAAACAGGCCTACTCTCTCTAACTCTCTAACCCTCTACCCGCTGCTGTTATATTTTGTTATTATTATTTTGTTGTTGTACGGCGACCATGAGTGTCTTGAAAGGCCCCTTCAAATATAATGCATTATTATTATGATACACTATGACACTCTAAGTTACTGGACTTAGCAAAGTAATGACTGAACTCCCCCATTCCCCAACAGAAAAAAACTGCAGCAACAATAAAATAGCACAAATAAATTGTAGAGCTTACTGCATCTCCTATGGTTGGTTTCCCAGGAGGAAGTTTGGGCCGAGAAGGAGGGCGAGGTGGAGGAGGTGGTGGGGTTGGGTTGACTGATGAAGGAGTAGCAGGTCGCACTGGAGAAGAGGAACCTGCGTGGGAAGAGCAGAAACACAAAGCAGCTCAATCACATCACACTCATTCAGTCTGGAAAAATACACAAGAATACAACGGCACAGTATACTGCAGCCGCAGATGTAAATGATGCATGCTGTACTGCCAGCAATGCATGAATATGTTTGTTATTGTTGTTTTTACGGTGCCTATTGGGGAATTCTACTAAATAATTAACCTGTCGAGTGCTATTTAAAGCATTACAGCATTACAAATAGACTATTATAGTATTATATTCATTCAATCAGTCCTTCCCAACTGTGCTTGCTCTGATTTGTGCCAAGACACAAACTCATGCACACACACAATCTGCCAATGAGAGGCCCTGGAGAAAAACACTGGGAACTACGGCCTCAAATTATCAGCTTCATCAAAAAAAAAAAACATTATAAAGACACTGCAAGTGCAATAGGATCAGAACAAAAAACTCTAAAAATAACACAGCTCTGCAGCACGGTACATATTACTGTTCATCCTAGCAGAACAGACTGTGACATCTTTTGAGGACAAAAATGCAGAAACATGGTTCAGCTTGTGCAAAATTAACAAACAGAGATCTAAAGTGAAAAAACTGAGGCAGTTGGCCCTTGGCAATAAAAAATATTTTTCAATTCCAATCAAAGCAATGTGGGTGCACTGGTACCTCATCCTGTCCCGTCTCCCACTGTTACCATCAAATTAAACAAGTCACAAATGTAAAATACCTATACTGTGAACATTATTCATAAATATTATATTAAATTACATGTCACTAGTCCTCCTACTGACATCATAAGTAGTAAATTATCATAATTTCAATTGTGACAGTGTGACAATGCTGTTATCTTTGTGACGTGACACATTTATTCCCACCAATTTAACATCTAAAAACAGTCATCACTCACCACTATTCGTTCCAGAAGCTCCAGATGTGGGACCTGGCGATGACACCACTGTCCGGTATGTGGGAGGAGGAGGTGGAGGAGGCGTGCTCCTGCTCCCCTGACTGACATCTTTGGGTGAGCTGGCTGTTTCACTTACATCCTCTTTGAGTTGGGTGGTGTCTGTGTTCCTGGGCTTCACCTCTTGAGACAGGAAAACTGATGATGGGACAAGACGTGCAAGTTCTTCAGAGGAAGGACTCACTGCTGGAGAGAGGCTTGCTTGGGGAGCAGAAGCTGGTGGGACATTGGCAGGCGAGTCGAGAGGAGGGGGAGAGGAGGTCGTGAGAGATGCAAGATCTTTTGGTGATGGAAGGGGTGGAGTGGTGGCATTTGTGAGAGGATTTCTGTCTTCTGGTGTGGGAGGACCTGAAGGGATGGGAGGTGCAACAGGCTCTTCTGAGGGAGGTGGGGAAATAGGAATAGGGGGAGCAGGGTCAAGTTTTGGGGGAGGGGACGTAGGGAGCGGTGGCACAGGGTCTTCTCTGGGAGGTGGTGATGTAGGTAATGGAGGTGCAGTAGTTTCAGGTGGAGGTGGAGAGGCTGGTAAAGGAGGTGCTGGTTCCTCTGGAGGAGGTGGGGAGCAAGGGAGTGGAGGTGCAGGTTCATCTGGTAGAGGTGGCTGGTTAGACGATTCTTCACTGAAGCAGACCCATGTGTCATTTGTATCCTCCACAGTAGACAGGTCTTGCTCTGGTCCAAAAATGTTGTCCAAGTCTACTATGGAAGGGTTCTTGCCATCTTCTTCCACTGTCACTATGGAAAGACAAACAACCAGTGACCAAACATAGTCTGTGTGTGAAGAGTAAATTTACACAGGGAGATCAAGTGAAACAGACAGACAAGCAAACAGACTGACGGAAACATAGAGACAGACAGTTGGGAGATAAAGAAGATTCTGAGATTAAATGTAAAAGCTGGTGTGATATAACTAAAGGCAAGGATAGATAAGAAGACTTCTTACCAGCTTCTGCAGAGGGAGGGCCAGTCGTTGGGGGTGAGATGGGAACATTCTTGGGTGGAAGTGGTGGTGGTGCTGCAGAGATACGAGTGCAATAATAAATAGTCATGGTAAGTCAAATATTGAGCCTAATCAACTGTGACATGTTCATTAGCATGTGTGTGTGTGTGTAAAAAGTAAATGGCCTTTTCAAATCATTGGGAATTATGCTTGGCTGCATACAAGGCAAAAAAATAAAGCAATACAAGGAATAATAGATAAACTTGTAACAACAAAACCTATCACAAAAACTGTACGTTTAAATCCACGCACAATGACAGGTATAATTTCCACCTGCCAAATACAATGAAGACAAGTTGAGGTAAGGGCTCAACCCACAAACCATCCACCATGCAACACTGGTACATTCAGTCACCACCATGCCAAATGCAGGGAGTGGCAATGGGGGAGGAGGGGTTGGTGTAGTATGGGAGACTTAATGTACTTAAGGTCTCCCATTTTAAGGAAACTACAACCAGTTAGTTGAGCAATGGATGATGTCTGGATCCGTTAGTTTGACAATCTGGATGATGTTCATGAGGTGAGCTGATGGGTCAGTGCAGTCATTCCAGGGAGAAGAGGAAGTACGGCACAACACGTCGGGATTTTATAGAACTTACTTCCTGTTGGGAAGGACATTGTCAAAGAGGATTCAGACCCTGACAGAGGAACACCCCACACATCTGACTCTGACAGAACCACTAAGTTCGGGAGGGGAAAGAACAGCCCAGTCAGCAGCATTACAACAGGAACATATCATGTTTTCTCGCTGTCATGGGCTTGGAAGGATAAAAAAGAAAGTTTAAGGGGGAGAAGAGCAAAGATCAATACGTCAATAAAGAGTTAGAATGTGTTGTTACATACTGAGACCTCATTAGTTTTGCCAATGCATATATGATAGGTGAACAATTCAACTTAATAGGCAAGCAGCTGAAGATGTGGCTAAAAAACAGTTTTTTGCCATGGATTTCAAAAAGTGACGAAATTTTTTTTTTTATGTCGAGTATTGGCCTCTAAGCACTAGTGAAGAACAAGTGAGCATGAACAATAAGTCTTTACTCTCATTTCAATAAAATATCATACATTAACAATCAGGACAATACAAATCTTTGGTGAAATGGTGACTGATCAGCATATTTTATTCACTCGGAGATAAAATAAATAAGTAAACTTTTACATTTTATTGTCTGAAGCAAACAGTAAATCGTAATACTTGTTTAATGATTAAAAATTAATGCAGCATGTTTAGGAGTTGGCCTTACAGCTACTTTCATCAGCATAGCAGCCAAATTAATATTAATCTCAATGTTTACTGTGACTAGGCAGGAGCACATTCATAAAATAAAATCACTGTTTCAGTTTGTCATGATGGGACATTGTCAACATCACAAATAATAATCACACAAACCTAAGTGTGTATATGTCCTGTGAATACAGAAGCATCATGACGGACAAAGTAAAACATCATGAGTCAGCAGTGTCAAAGTAATGCCTGACACGACTGTTACAGCGTAACAGTTAAGAACTCTCCTGCAGCTGCATCGCTAAATCCTACTCGATCAAGTGAAAGTGGGTGATGGCAGAATATGCATACGCACAAGCTGCAGTGTGCTCACGTGAGCATGCACTGCCAGTTTCAACTTTGCCCTTAGCAAAGACAGCTGGAGAAAATCCACAACTGCACAGTGCACCTGAAGGAAGAACAATGATGTTACAGAACTAGATGAGAGGGAGGGTGGAAGGAAGAGCATCTGCAATGACAGTCGAGCAGGTTTTCGCTGGCAGCCTTGGATAATAAGCGTGTTTAGAGAGCATTTTTGGCCGACTAAAACAACGTTGGTAAAATATGTCAACACCGACATGTCAACCGAACCAACAAAGACAATCACATGAAGACACACATTGACAAACATTCAAGTGTCAACACTACAGTAAGAGGGCTACCTTCAACTTTCTGTTCTGTTCCAAATGCAGTTTCCAAAGGAGGCCCGAATAAGGCTGTGGTGTCTTCAGGGACTGGTGTTTGTTGACTGCTGCAACAGAGGAAGTGCAGGGAAGGATGTCGATATAAACATCTTTAAGTAGCAGTTATACAAGTCAATTTGTGGCATCATATTTTGAAGTGGCAGACCACACACACATTTTTATATTATTCAACTTGTGTACTGAATAAGAAAACGTAGTCTTGCAAGTGATAGAAAGCAAGAATTGAGAAGTATAATATACAGTAGTGTAAAACAGTAGCTTGTTGTGATGAACATACCTGGGGGGCTGGAGTGCTGGAGCTGGTGTGGGGGCCACAGTGGGAACAGTGGGAACAACACGTCTCGGTCTGGCAATCTCCTCACCTGAAGCCCCAAATTAAATCTTATCATTCACTATGATTAAAATGTAAAGCCTGGTCTGAGGTGCAGCAGGGTTCATACTTACTAGATGTGTCTCTTTTCAAACCCTGACAAAAGACAAACAGAAGAAAACAGTGAAATGTGAAAACACAAACACATTGACTCTCAGAATGTTATTGTTAATGTTTAAGATGCTTCAAGCAAGTGCAAAAATAACACTTTGACAACTTTCATTCTATAAAATCAACATATTGACTATAACCATGTTAAATCCCCCAAAAGTATAACCCACATAGCTGCGCTGTATGGTTCTTGTCACGCTGATTATAGTGTTACTGGAATCATCATCAATAAAAGCCAGGTGACAGCAATAGTATAGATCAGGGGTCACCAACGTGGTGCCCGCGGGCACCTGGTAGCCCGCAGGCAGCCAATACGGTGCCCGTGGGCTCACTTCACTTTACCTCTCTTGCATGTATCCATATGATCACTCAGTAAAATATCTTTGATATTGTTTATAAAAACTGGTAATCGTTAGTAGTAAGCACTGGAATGAATGTGTATGCAGTTGAATGAATAATATTAATCATTTAAATGGTAAACAAACAAAAAAATATTATATGGTAGCCCTCCATATTATTTTTTACCCTTAAGGTAGCTCTCTGTCTCAAAAAGGTTGGTGACCCCTGGTATAGATCATTAGGCGTTCTACAACTACTCACTATATGACTCAGTAACTTTAACATTGAGTGTTAGTATAATAATAGCCAGAAAAATCTCAGTTTTGTAGTCTTAGTCTCAGGACTAGAAGAGATGTGATGGTGATTTAAGTGAAGCATAAAAGACATACAACGAGAAAATGTTAAGTGACCCAGCAGTGAAACTTAAATCCTGAGTGTATTGAATGTGACCATTCGTATGAATTCACCATGAGGGAAAAGTGTCACAAGAGACAAAGAATTGAAGAGGCCAGGTGAGGAGAGTGATAGAGAGAGAGGGAAAGGACGAGACGAGCAGATGAGAAAACTCAATGATGGGGAGGAACTGAAGTGAGACATCAAAGCTCCATCTGTCACAAGTGCACATTTTCTCCCACTATACAGACTAAGTATGAAGCCACTCAAGATCAAAAAGAAGTAAACAAGTACACCAGTGAATTTTATAATAAGAGAAGAACACTGCACATGTGTAAATGCATTAATGTGTGTGTTTAAATACGATAACATCACAACAAATTAGCCAACAATAGCGACCCACTGATTCAGCCACTGAACCATCGACATACACCGACACCGAGGAGGAGCTCCGAACCAAAAAGTGAAATATTTAGTCTGAACCCAAGGAGACGAAAGAAAAAGACACTTACCGGGCTACGTCTCTGTGACCAGCAAAAAGGAAGAGAGAAGAGACACCTGGTCAGAGAGTGACAAATCAGTAAAGCAGACATCATAGTGTATGCATCAGGAGAAAAGGAAGAATATTGCCCTGCTGGGTCAGATCTGGGGACAGGTTATTAACATGTTCACCTGTCAAAGATGTCATGATTATTAAAAAATAATAATACAATTATTCATGCTTAAATATATTTTATTATGAATGCAAATAAATCAATAAGCCCCGTGTAGCAAAGCACGAGGGTATTAAGAGACCACTGCAATCTGACAAAATGTCTCCATCTCACTGTATTCAACCCACTCTGCATCAATGCCATCTCCATTATTCCTCACTCTTACAGTTGTTCCAGTTGTGCAGTGAGCCATGATTAATTTAAGTGATGCAACAAAGGGGTGGGGCATGTTGGTAGCAAGGATTAATTTCATTGGATGCTTTGTTGCTTTGATGCTACAGGATACAGCACAACTGTTTGTCTTCACTAATTTGTGTGTTCCTGCTGTATAAAAACAGGAAAAACAAGTTCTCAGAGTCACGCGCTGTGACCTTTTAGCCTCGATCAGCTGCTGATATTGATCTTTATTATTACAAAACTGTTTTGTGCACTTTGCAAATAATGTCAGTGTCAAAATGGACCACTCCAAACACGTGTGAATGCAAGATCAGACAATGTAAGAAAGCAGCTTATTTTTTAGTTCCATTTCTGAGATTCTTTTCTGTAGATGGCAGGGATTTTGTGACTGTGACAGTTCATTACACTCAGTGAGTGATTTTGCCTGAGGTGAGTTCAAACTGCAATGTGGCTGCCAACACTTTAGGCTAATACTTGAAGACGTGAGGAATTAGTCATCCAAGTAAAACGCTCGTCTTCCACATTATAGTACATCTTTCAACAGAAGGGGAAGCAACATGAAAAAGAAGACAGAAACTCCAAAACAAAGACAAAGACAGTGATGTCCTCCTGAACAAATCAACTTTCATGTACCATACAAACCCTGAATAGTTGCATGCATGCATTTGTGTATATACTATTAAACACCACAATGACATGCACTCACACCAACAGAGAACTCCGATAATATTGGCCATTTTGTCTAATAAATACTGGGCCAATAATAAAACCTTTGGTAATTACACACCGGTTTAATATCTAACCACAAATAGACATTTAAAAACAAATGGCAGATTTTAAGTCAATTTTAAAGATTGAAAAGTTAACAGTCATGAAATATATATATAACATATATTTCACAACAACATGCAAAGCAAAAGGCTTACCGGACTCCTCTACAGAGTCAGCATCATCATTAGAGTCAGCAGAGGATTAGAGACAGAGACAGATGAAAAAGACATGGGTGGACATGTTAGATGATTCAAGGGGAGAGAGCATATTAATAGTGCATTTAATCTGCGATCATTATTGTATATAAAATGAAGCCAGTGTGTGCAATCTGCTATAAAAAAAAGCAAAAAAAATAAAAAATATGGAGTCTGAGATAAAAAAAAAATGAAGGAAACACGTAAAATACTATTCTACTATATTATACTGTTTTAAGAATATCTGTGGAGAAACTGCCTTGAATCCACCCGACAGCCTGATTAATGGTCACTCTATATTAATAAAGATATGCGACACCCACAAAAGATAATTAATGTGGCAGAAATCCAGTCTAACTATGAAAACTAGTGCATCATATTTTGTTTCATTTGTGAGGACAAAAAAAAAAAAAAAACTCAAAAAGGGCCAAAACTAGTGTCCCCTGATGTCGCTCACACACATGGACACAACCATTACTGACACCAGAACAACATCACACCTGATCTACAGGCTCAACACAAAGAGTCTGGACTGAATTATTAAGGACCAAAGCTCAAATGACCACAGACAATCTCACAGTGAGGCAGACCGACACACAGGTTCATAGAGCCCACTTTCCTACCTGAATTATTTAAGGAAGACACTCAGTGGAGGACATACGAATTATGGAGCTAGAAATGCACTGAAGGCCAATATCTGCTTTAGAGTCCTGTTGCTGATTACAGGGTGTCTATAGGAAGTGGAACTTCAGTTTGGACTCATCACAAAGCTGCATCACTTCAAACATGACCTTTACACCCTACTCTTTGCTTTGCAGCACATCCTCAGATGGTGTCTCTTGTGTTGGGATGTCTGCCCTTGTGTTAAATGACACTGGTCTGAATGGGAGAGCATCGAGGTCACTGGCAACACAAATTAACTGTATGGAATCATATAATCAGTTGACCCTGCTCATTACCACGACATGGATAGTGGTTTTAAATCTAGGGCTCGAGCCGCAGACACAACGTACTCCTGCTCACTGGCTCATTATAACGAACCAGTTCTGTCATGTAAAGACCAAAGGAAAGAGAAGCAGCGACCCCTGTGGAATACAAAAAAAGTCGAGGAAAGAACACATACTTTTGGTCGAGAAATGAAAAGAGCCTCAGTAGATACAAGCACAAAAAATCATGCAAAATTACTATGGGGAAAAAAAAAATGATCAGGATGTAAGACAACATCTAAACAACACTGCTATCTGTGCAGGCAGTTAAAGAAGATGAGAAGCAGGGGCGACTTTTCTGCACATGCACAGTATTAACATCGTAACACTTAGACTAAGCCCTCTGTGAATGAATCCAGCAGTGAGAGAGCAGTAACAGCAGAGCTACTCACCATAGGTGATGGAGACAGAGCTATGTTGCCTATGGAGGCTTTGAGCTCGTCGACCGAGGGTGCTGATACAACGCAATCGGACGGCAGTGGCTTGATCTTGATTTTGAACCTTTTTTTTTGTTCCTCATCTTCTTCTGACTCATCAGAGGAGAAAAAGTGAGTCTTCTTCTTCTTGGTGGTAAGTGAGAGTGCAGCGTCAAGGAAAGCAGTGTCCTTCCTAAAATAGACCAGGATTTTAAAGAAACCAAACAAATATTTGACCCATGCAATTGTGTAGGGGCTTCTTGTCAATGTATGCGTTTACATACTTATTATACCGCTTTGTCAGTTTTCAAGTGACATGGTTTAGAATTTTAGATTGAAATCATTTTATTTTGCATTGCGTCTGCACTACAAACATGAATAATCTTCCTAAATCACTATAGATTTATATTAATACTAGTACTATATGAACAAATCAGATACTGCTGTTACCCCCTGCTCAGAAACTCAGCAAATTGATTTCACAAAGAGGTTGTGAGGTTTTCTCACTTCTCTGCAACCTCCTGTTAATGTGCAGGGATGACTCATACTTCTGCGACTCCTTTGTATGATGCGTCTATGAAACTTTATTTAGACATCTGTTAATTGCATGCCATTGACGCACTTTATCACCATGTCAAGTGGTGTGTGTTTTTGTTTGCTGCAGCCACATCAAATTTTTAGTAGATATATGAAGATTTCTTACTATCAGTGTGCAATAATCTTACTAATACTGTACTAACAATTCATATACTCTGTTTACAGTAAGCTCAAGTGACTTGGCAGTGAAAAGAACATAGCAAGCATCTTTCAGGATATCTTCTTCTGACTCGTCATCAGGTCTGATGCTGTAGCCCTCGTCGTCCACCTCAGGAGAGTTCTGCAACAAACAGTGAGTCAGTGAACACGTCAGGTTATGTGTAGAAACACGTTTGTGTGACGTTAGCTGGACGAGAAACAAAGTCTAACACAGAAACAGCAGATGATTCACAGTCTACGGAAGGTTCAGAGAGATTTAGTAAATCTTATAATGGCAGATGTTTGATCCTCTGCTAAATGAAACGTGACATATTGAGCATATTGATAAAAGTACTAATCAATGTAAGCAGTAAAATGTGGCAAATAGTAGTAATAAAAGGCCTCGACTTGATTCACTATCTGTGACCACCGATTTAATTTAATATGGATTTTACTATAATAAAGATCAATTCCATATCATAAATCAGCACCACTGAAAACAACATTGAAACAGATTCTTAGTTGATATTGACTCAATCAGGTGAATCATCATGTACAATCTTACATTAGAGATGTTACTCACATATCTGTCCCAGTCGATATCTCCGTAGAAGCCATTTGGGGCCCCGTTGGTCCTCTTCTGAGACTGAAAGGAGAGAATTATTAAAAAGCCACCAGACACTGGAGGTTCAGTATAATCTGCCCTACTGCACAACTACCAGATGTACTTCTGTGATAACTATTGTACAGTGAAACTTCTGGGGAAACTAATGCAGGCCTTCAAACCCTGACCAGAAAATCAACTTATGTGAGACAGTGTTTTTTTCTCTATGTCTGTTTTCTCACAATTCCAAGCTCAAGTCAATAAATCATAACAGGGCATTTCTAAATCAGTCCGTCACCCTGTATATAGCAAGTAGTGAAGTAAAATATTACGATATTGAGGTTTCTTCATTACCAAATATCATGGGGAAATATCCCATCTCCCTTTTTATTGATTCTCCCCTCAAACCCTCCACTTACGGCCTACTTATGAAAAGATAGCTGAAACAGCAGCACTGGCTGCTGCCTAATTAACTCAAGAATGTACTGTGGTGTCTCAAACACATCTAAGATCTACACACTACATCTCTTTACTAATGCTCTAACAGAATAGCACCAAACTCAGTACCGATTCAACCTCTTCAGGTTCCTAGTAGGTAAGAAAGAGACACAGAAAAAAACAAAAAAACGATGCACCAATCAATCACCAGTGTGGATTTCCTCCAGTAATAAATGAGGCTAATTTGCAAGTGAATAAAATGACTGATAAATATTAAAAATCCTTTATTACTTACACCACTCTCTCTCTCTGGGGACCCCCTGTGAGGAATTAAAGAAAGAGTCAAAGAATGACATCGAATGTAAAATATGAACTAGATTGAAATTGGTGAAAGTCGAAGTTTTCAGTGAAAATATAACCTCACACAATACTTTCCACCTACACAAACACTACATCCCAGTATGTTGACCTTAATGTGGAAGTGTGTAAGATTTATGTGTACTTATTTCCCTTTGGCAGAAATAGAATGTAACTTTTGTGTCAGCCACTTAAATGTATGAATTTCATTAGAACAGAATGAGCCTCTATAATTTTAATAGACAAACCTTTTTGTTTGTTTGTTTGTTTAAATGATAACTGAAGGATACCATATGCTTTCTACATGCTTGGAAGGAAAGGGTGAGGAGAGAGCTCTTCAGCTGCAACGCACAACTTCATAAATAGATTTTGTTGAATCCTACACACTGCACCTTTGAGCACTGAGTCATGTAGGCATCAAACTGGCAGTTTCACTGATACAATAACATAATACTACAAGAGATGTCGTTTATGACATTTTATGACATTTAGACTTGGCCTCCCCAAATAACAAGGATCCACGCTACATTCAAACACCAACAGAATGAATGCCTGCAGGGTGTCTGTGCCGACTGGGCCAAATTATATTGTCGGCCTCGCTGCTGTCCGGAAAAAGATCATTTCTCAAATCAAAGTTGTCAGTGAACGTCGTCTGACAACGGTCAGCACGCCCAGAGGTGGTACGATAAAATCTATTTAATCTTAATCTAAAAGCTTTAAAAGGAAACACCAGAAAAGACACATGGGCTTTAGCACAGCCCAAAGCAGATTTATCTCATAAGGTTCCAGAACATAAAGTTAAACGTGTCACTGACTGAAATATTAGAGAAATTGGAAGTGGTGCACACTTCAGATACATGGTGTATAAGACTGTAGGCTGGTTCTTATCTGGATGTTCCTAGAAGCATTTTTCAAAATATGGGACAAAACTTGTGGATTGGGGTTGATCACAATTATATCTGAAGTTTTTGGCAAATCATCCTGTATATATACTTTATATAAAATGCACAATATACCACTGCAACTCATGACTTGCAGCTCCATTGACTTTGAATAGCTCAACCAAATTCAAACAGAGACTGTACTTTGTGTGCCATGATTGTTTTGCCCATTTCTAATCGCTTCAATCTACTGTAACGTACGAGTAGGAGCTACTCTCGTGTACCAATCTAATTTCATAAATTAACTTCTTTCAGCAGTGAAACAATAACGAGCTCTGTGACTGGAACACACATTAGAAACTGTACTTACGTAGAATCATTGTCCTTCTCTTTCTTCCGTATCCCAAAAGCCTTCCTGGTACGTTTTTTCAATCCTACAAAGACAGAATAGAAAAAAAAGGGGTGAATTCTTGGAAGAAGAGACACCAAGGGCATGACTAAAAGAGGTGTCTGTGGGTGGGCGAGGTCAGCAGTTTGGTATCTATCATTCAGCAGATAAAAGGCAACATCTTTATGTATTATTGAGAAACTGGAGGTGTGAAGGTGAACACTGGATTTCAGGAATAAATGTGTGTCCATGGGCACCGCAAATGGAAACGACAGCCTGCCTTGGATTCCTCAAGGCCTCTTTTAGGAATAGAAATTTCATTAGCACTGTAAAAATCAATGCACAGAGAATATAACAAGAATAGCTTGGTCAGCCATGGAGCACAGAGGTACCTAGTGTAAATAATCATTTCAAAAAAGAATCTTCACTCCATTATGCTGCAGCATGTCAGATCTGTAATGTCACTGTTGCCAGTTTGAATGCCTGGCCTAAAAAACTCTGCTGAAGAATTAAACACTTTCTCTCTCTTTCTCTCATCACTTTACATCGACATGTCAGTGTGTCCCTGAACAAAGTGTCAAATCTCCTGCTGCTCCAATGAAGCAGCTCACCGACAGACTGCCAAAACAAAAGGTAAGTGAATTGTTGGAGTTAAATACTAATTCTGAACCATAAAAACGGACACACTTGTCCTGAAAAGAAAGTGAACACTGACCGCATCTAACCCAATTTGAGTGTCGCTGAAGGACACAGGTAAGTCTTCAAAGGCAAAGTACAGACACTGTATTCTGTCCACAAAGCAACATTGCAAGCTTTTAAAAGTAGCAACATGTTTATTTTCTAGTTTACTCATTTCAAAAAACATGGAAATATCGCCATTGTCAAAGGTTGTTTTCAGATGTCTTGTTTTTAATAACAAATAGTCCAAATCCCAGTGAAGAAGGGAACTTAAAGTTATGGAGGTCTACTTACATACATTAACTTTTTCTTAATGGTCAAAAACCTCCTAGTTTATGTAAACGAGCCGATAGAAATCCTCTTTTCTGACGGTGTTTCCCAGCCACAATATTTCAGACTCAACTCTCACACCCAGAAGACAGAGTGTGTTGTGATTGGCCAGCCATCGTAGAGGCTTCCCAACTGTCTTGTGATTGGCCAGTACCTGAAAGTGACATAATCAACACACCCGCTCTCAGAAGTGCAGCTCCCCCCTCTGGAACGGTGGATGCACTGCTACTCATTATCAAAACATTGTTTTAACAGTGTTTAAAAATAGCTTCTTCACGACTCCCCGCCGCAGTCCCTTTGATGACTTTGACCCGGAGTCAGACCCAGAGTCAGAAGACACTGTCGCTCGTGAAACACCTCCACAACGGACGTTATTCTTCTTCTGCGGTTAAATGTACGCAACCGGATGTGCCCGGACTAGTGCCCGGAGCAGGACGATCTGCTGTTCAGGAGAACCGCTGTTTACGTAACCGGACCAGGTTTTCTCAGAGATCTTGCTGAGCCTGAGATTACAATAAAACACAGCGTTCTCAGCAGTGGCTGAACTGTTTGTTTAGAACCTTCAGGGCTTCTTAAACAAGGTAAGGACGCAGATACACACTAAAAAACAGTGTTAATTGGAACTTCTGGTCTAGGTCTGCTTTAAAAATATTCAACTTTTAAGAAACTCACCTCACATTGATTTTAAATAAACTCAATAAATTCATAGTCAAATGTTGATGTGTCACAACAAGAATGTCAGCTGATTTGATTAATCACTGCAGCTGATCGATTTTATTATTTATTTATCTATTCATTTGGCAGAAATTTTGCTCATGGCACAAATTTCCAGATTACATTGAACATCATTAGAACAGAACAGCAATGACTCAAGCTTAAATTTTAAATGCACTGCCTGTATATTCTCAAAGAAAAATCGCATTACAAAATCAACCTGAGCTCATAATATCCACTGATTGTAATTACCCCCCTTTAAAAGTTTTCCTTCCCTCTATACAGTATGAAAAGTTTTACATCCAGCTGACTTGCTAAAATATACTAAAACTATGCTGAACAGCAGCCTGATCTGAAGTGTCCCTGTGCTTTTCTTACCCCAGATGAATGCCCAGTGGTCTCCCTCCATCTCATCTGTGATAATTCCTTGATTCTCATTCTCCTGCTCGCTCGTGTGGCAGCAGACTCATCATATCATCTCATGACTATAGCCGATCTCTTCCTGGTGCCACAGACACACACCAAGGCTGAGAGCAGTAACCTGATGCAACCTCTCACTAACAGACACACGGACACGGTATCATGCTTTGTTTGTTACCAAATTCAACACCACTGACTCCACTCGTGAATTACTAACAAATGTCATCATCCGAACAAATAGAAATTACCGGTACATATCCACTTCTTAGGAGAGTCACATAATACCACAGAAAACAGAAATGCAATAATGAACTCTTTACATGATATTCCCTGGGTTAAGACATTGCTTCACTACGCTGATCTCGGTGTGTCAGCATGGCAGTAACCAAAATGAGGAATGGATCCAAAAAGGCCTCCTCCTGGCCATTTAGTCTTACCCAGAAATACACTCTGATTGATCCTGCAAACGTGTTTGGCCTCGTTTCCTCAAAACATCTGCTGTCAAGGCTCAAATAAATGTCCCGGTGTGCTCACAAGCTCAAATTCAAAGTCCTATTTAAGCAAATGTAATTTTAAGACCACAATGCAGAGACACGCACGCATTAGAAAAAAATAGAGCTTAATGAATATTCATGGGTGCACTAGGTGATGAGGAGTTAGGATGCAGCAACCACCCATTTCTGTAAATGTTGTCAAAGTGAGAGAAGGACAAACAGAGTGTGATGTTGTGATAAAAATGTGTAGAAAACATTATCTTTATATATTTTATTTATTTAACAATGTATTTGAAGTCTGTAAATTCTACCTCTGGTTCTGCTTGGGTGTCAATGCAACACTCACTCATCTTCTACCGCTTTATGCTCCACATGAGAGTCTTGATCAAAGGAGTGAAACATGTGCACTTGTTCGCTGTGTACACATGCTGTCTTTGTCAAGCCAACTTTTGTGAATATAATTCATCCAAACCTAGTGACACATTCAACTGCTGCTCTGACACACGGTCTCATCTGAACGCATCCGATATAAAACCAAGCCTCCGTCCACTTCTTTACTTTGTACCTGATGCCGTTCATCAGCGCAGTGTGTGGATTTAGGGTGGCACTTCATTACAGCAGGACATATTTAATGCAATTTGTTACAGGCACATTTTTTTTAAGCAGCTACTTTGTTCTAAGCTGAAGTTGATTTCTTAAATTAATACTTCACTCTAATCCACTCCCCTCTTTTTCCACTTAAAGATGTGTTTCACTGGCCTGTATATTGACTGGTGCCCCCAAGCAAGAGCTGACAGCTTTACAGCTGTACTGATCAAAGTGTGTGTATGAAATTGTGGCAGACAGAAAGCAGCATGTGGGAGCATGTCTTCTCGTCATATAGCATATCTGTTTTTACAAAATAGAGACCAGCTAAAGCCGACAGAAACGATAGTTAAGAAATAATCAGAATAACTTGGCTTCAGAGCATTTCATAATAAGTTTTAATCTCTGTTGTACAAACACACCTACAATGTAGTGACTCTACGCTCGTTTTAAAGAGCAACAGATGAGTTTTCCATGTTAAGAGCACAGCAGCACCGAAATTTGATTGGATAAAATGAATGTGAAGGTATACATGAATACGCACGGCAGAGTTTAATTAACGGAGAGGGAAATAACAGTGTGTGCTGCACGCATGCTTTAATGACTTAATAGCTTCCGTTCAGAGGGATGCTAGCAAATGTGCTAACGTAATTTGTGACCTGCTCTCATGACACGATAATGTAATACCAGGAAAAGCCAAAGAACATGAAGCCAAACGTGCCAGGACACTGCCAAAAAATAAAACAAGGAAATAACTTTTCTGATAGTGGGTTGCTCTGAAAATAGTTTGGAATCCTGGGTTCAGGATTTTCTTGGACACGTGGGAGTCTAAATTTAAATAAAAAAGGCAAGTGAAAACAAACTTACAGCAGGAGGAACACACCCCACTGCAGCAGAAAGTGTGTTATTAGTATTATTATAGTTCTATGAGGTCCACCCTTTAACCTGCAGGAAGTGGTTGCCTAGAATGCTGAGTAATAATAATAAAAAAAGAGCCAGCACTGAAACACTGCAATCACACCCGTTTCCCCCCATTATTAAATGGAGTCCACACGCACAATACCTTATGTCAAGGTTTCCTACTCAGCATGTGGACATGGGAATAGTGCAATTATAACGTACAGTCACGACCTGACGCAAGAGCAACAAAAGGTATTATTGCTTCATTTTATGACTGAGAAATGTAACTTTGGAACACTGATCCAATACCAAAGTTACATACCAAAGAGAGTCATAGTTGATCATTAATATTTTTAAAGATTTACTGGTGAACTTATTTTATTTTCTATGTTACAGAATGTACTTTACACAGATTCAACATAATGCACAAAACAAAAGGATTCTTGTTATGCAAATGACAACTTGCATACAGTGGCCCTCATGAAACATGAGAAATGGGCATGATTGGCATTTATCAATATGTATATTGGTGTAGCATACAATCAAGCACTGTA
This sequence comes from Microchirus variegatus, assembly GCF_963457635.1. NCBI lineage: Eukaryota > Metazoa > Chordata > Actinopteri > Pleuronectiformes > Soleidae > Microchirus > Microchirus variegatus. The sequence continues at coordinate 8,076,964 of NC_139805.1, forward strand.
GACAAGTGTATGCAACTTTGAAATCAGCATGGACTCACATTGCAGTGTATAGTGGTGTTGGATAATCGGACAATTGCTATTAGATAAATGCAATGTCCAGTCACTCAGAGGTTCCCAGACATAGAGTTGAATTAGATATTGCATAAAAGTTTAATTTTACTATTCAATCAATCAATCAATCAATCTTTATTTATATAGCCCACAGTTTACAAAACTTAGTTTGTCTCACGGACTTCACAGGGTTGGTAACTCTGTCCTTAGACCTTCGACCAGGGTAAGGAAAAACTACCAGGGAAAAAAAAACCCTTGTAAATGGGAAAAAGGGTAGAAACCTTAGGGAGAACCACAGGTGAGGGATCCACTCCCTGGACGGACAGACGTGCAGTAGATGTCACCCAAAACATACAATACACAATGACAAGAATAAAAAGTGAAAAAAGTCTTTAAATGCCAGGATCATCTGCATCACTGGGTATATCACAGCCTGTAGTGAAGACTGTTGTGGACTATTGTAATATTGATAACAATAATAATAATAGTAATACTAATAATCTAGAGCCACATATTCAGGACTAATACAATATATATCTCAAGGTGAAGGATTGATTTCCCTTTAATTTTTGAACCAGAATACAGGTTACATAAGCACTTTACATGAATTCAGCATGCAATTACACACACTGGTGACAGAGGAGCACTGCACTGGGCTTCTAAATGACAGATGGCTGTGTATGTTGTTCCTTTGATCAGACTTTTCAGTCTGTGAAACAGATTCACCTTGTTCTATTAAAAATGTAACAGTATAATATCTAGTTTCAGCCTCTCTTCATGGTCGTATTTCGCATCTCAGTGTTGTTTCTAAACCATGCATATATAGGGGAGTGATATTCACATTTATCAATGCATGATCAATCGGAGTGTTCAACATCTGGTTTGGGGAAGTGGAAGCTGTTCAACAAGCTGCATCAAAAAGGGGGTGAGAAAGCGATGAAGAGGCTCTGGCCAAGTAACCAACAAAACACACATACACACACACAGCTTGTGCTTCCGGCCACAGCAGAGCACCAAGCTTGGCCACTTCAAACTCTGAATGGAGGACCTGTGCTGCTATGCATAGTAAGTAGGAAGGACGATAATACAGCACTGAGATCGAGGAGGGTTCAGGGTTTTTGGTTAAAAGACGGAAAAAAAACGAAAAAAAAAAACGAAAAAAAAAACCTTTGAAACACTTAGATCTGCATCTTAAACACATTTATAATTATTTGTTGAGGGTTAGGGGTTGGGGTTATGTTGTTTACCATTCCATTCTGCATGGTAAACATGACAGAGCATGTTCAGCTGGGAGCCTGTGATAAGTGTATGAAGATGGTGAGTCGGGTTGTTGTTGGCATTGAGTGAATCTGTTCACTTAGCACAAGGAGAAGCATGTGGACGTACTGGCAAACAGGCAGTCAGTTAACAGACAAGGTGACGTGTAATTAGTGTAGCCGTCCATGGGCTGGTAGGTGCAATAACAAGAAAGAAAGAAAGCCAGTGGACACAGAGGCTGAAAGAAGCTGCAAGCACACAAGGAGACAGAAAACTATGTGAGACAGGCATGCTGTCATAGAGCAGACAAGCTAAGAGGTAGACGGGAATATTGTAAACAGGAGGTTTAAAAGGCTCTTTTCTTGAAGTGACTCATCCATCCTAGGTGAACGCAGGTGATTTGTGACTAACACTGACAGACACACCGACAATGAACTAACAATACTGACATTCAGGTCGAAAAAAAATTCCAATCTTGTCAGGGTTAAGTGAGTTCAAACCTGAAAAACCATACAAGGTTAAAACAATACTGTCTAGAAGCACGTCTTGGCTTCACTTTGATGCAGCGAAGGAGGCGTCACAGTTGAGCATTGCAATGAGTGATTCATTTCAAGTGAAGAGTAATAACAAATAATGCTGTCACTTTTGTAAGTAGGTTTTCGCAGCCCTATATTGTACGATGCTAAAGATGTGCTAACATATGCTCTTCATCAGCAGCACAGCCTGAGATGCCTTTAAATATGGAGCAGTATATTTGATTTAAGATTTTATTTGCAGGGATGTCACATAATATTTGAGTAGCTACTGACATCAACTACTTCATCAAGAAGAAAGACAACTAGGACTAGCACTCGCAGTCATGAAAGGGCCCTCGTACCGTGCAACTCGGGGAGCGCAGCAGTTCCCCGACCTCACAGTCTCCCTCATCTCGATATATTTTCATTTACGGACACACTTTGTACCAAATTCCATGAATTCATTTGCGTGTCAAGTATTGCGTAAATGTGACTTTCAGTCAATCACAGGGTCACAGAGAGACACAAAAACAAATTGGAACAACTATGTGTGACTTATACACAAAAGAAAAAATTAAAAATTGGGCATTTCATGCAAATTTTACCACTTTATCTTGCGTCAAAAATTCCCAAAAAGGCTAGGCACAGGTTAGTGCCTTATGCCACTATCGCATTTTTTGCCTACCTGACCTCCATGCCAAATTTCAAGAGTTTTTATGCATGTTAACCCCCTCAAAATTGAGCGCAACTTCTGAGAAAAATTACCAACTGAACAGAAACAATAGGTTCCTCGCACTTCCTCGCACGCCACGTTGGCCCTGGCAAGTTTCGTGCTCGGGCCCTAATTATTCACGCTTACATTCCTGTCTGTAATCTGTCACCCTCAGAATTTATGCTCTTACTTCCCTGAAACAGAAAACTAAGAAAGATAATTAACAGAACCCACTAACACCCCTCAAAAAAACCAGGCCAGTGACAGCCATAACCAGCTGTACACCAGTGTATACATGTGTGTTTGAGTGAACAAGTGTGTGTGTCAGTGTGGCACAGAGAAAAGACAAAGCCAGTGTCAGTTTGCGTTTGTGCCCACGGATGCTAAAATTAGACTTGGACTATACTGTCCAGGTGGCTGCACTGTGAGCCATGCGCTGTAGCACTTTCATTAGCAATGTACCCCGAGCACACAAGCACAAGCACACACACACACACACACACACACACACACACACACACACACACACACACACACACACACACACACACACACACACACACACACACACACACACACACACACACACACACACACACACACACACACACACACACACACACACACACACACACACACACACACACACACACACACACACAGAGGCATGCACACACATGTTACAAACTGGATGACACGCATGTCTGTTGCAGCCTTTAAAATGAAAGTAGAAGAAAAGAAAGAAAAAGAGCCGTTTCACCGAGTGACGTAATCCGCCTCTAACTAAAGTGGGTCAGGGCCAGAAACCATAAAGCAGCGAGCCCGCAGTTGGAGCAGAGATCAACAAAAGATGGAAGTGATGCATTCATCTGTGCACTTCTCAATTTCCTTTTTAATTTCTAATATTCACTTTTTCTATGAAGGTTTTTCCACTCTCAGTTATTTAATAGGTCTACCTTTACATTGACCAATGATTAACTGCAGCTTAAATGTTGAAAACAAATGATTGCGCAGGTGACATTATTGTAACAGGTGAAATCACTGAGTAACAAGTATGTTTTTGTGTTCGTTATCTATCACCAATCGGAAAAATCTCGTCCACCCACGGCCATTATCCCTCATCTCCTCCCCTTATTCCCTGTGTCTCTATAAACAGCTTTGGTACCCATGGTTCCCATCCCTGGGCTTCAAATAGCATTTGCACCAAGGACTGGGTGGCAAATGACCCTGCTGCAGAACCAACACAATTATAAACACAGGGATTTTTGCCACAATGACACAAGGAGAAGATGCATTTTCCACCAGTTTGATATTTACCGACACCAGAATTCCACGAGCAAAGAGAGACGAGGGATGTAAGTGGGCCCCCTTGTTTCATGAGGACAGAAAGTAAATGGTGGTTTCTTGGAAGATTCAATTGAAGATACATGCTGAAATTAGTTAGTTGAGATCATCACTTTGGTTTGCCTCTGCATATACTGAAAGTTATTTAAAGACCCTGTACTTTAGCTGTAAGACTTTACCCAACTAAACGTTTGATATACAGACCCCTTCAAATGTCTACAGTGTATATATGTATAAGAGTTGTCAAAACACCTTGTAAGCCCCATGGTACTCCCCTGAAGATGTGACACTCCATCAAAAGAGATCACCACAGTCACTACTGAGAGGGGAAATGTGGAGAAATCCTACCTTCCTTTTTCAGCCACATTAATCTGTGAGTGAAATGCCTTCTGCAGCCACCTCACTGAACCCCATTACCACAGGAAACAGCAAGGTGAGGAAAATATCCTCCTTTTATGCATGCTGCATTTTATAGCCACACACACCTGGCTCCTTGATTCATCCACGCAGTTACTCGACAGTCAGGTTGGTGAGAGCAGCAGCAGACATTTTTGCTGCAGATATCGGGTAAAAGTGAGGCCATTGGTCTTTATGGAAGTGTCTTCCATAAATGGATGCTCACTGTACACATGGGCCACTATCACCAGAATGGCTGCACGCTCGGTAAAACGGTCTAATGTTCATAATTTCTCATTGTAACGGTCCTGCTATCATACCAGTTGGAGAGTTTTGTGTATGACTTATTTTTAATTTGAAAAGCTAAGAGGCAACTGAGGATACACTAACAGTAAGCAGGACAAAACCGTCCATATGGCCAACTCATACGTAGGAAATGAAGGCATCAACCTAAATACTTCTCAGTCTCCTTGAAGAAAGAAGCACCAAGGACTGCCCAGTGGGATGTTGTGCTCTGCTTTGCTTTGCTAAGGTAGCGCGCGGCAAGAGTTGACCAATGTCCGATTTAAAAGTATGATACAATCAAGTCACCTTTCAGCTTTTGGCTCAATACTCGGCTCAAACAAAGCTCTCAGACAAGGTTGTGCCATATTATACCCAACAATGACGAACATCACATGTATGACTGAAGCAGTGTTAACAACGCTTGCAACATTTTCTGCCAGGACAAACACCAACAGTCTGGCCTGCCCGCCTTTGAGGATTAAAGTAATAAACTAACAATAACATGAAGTAAAAACAAAACTATCAAAAGAAAATTCTCGATTTATATAAATTGTCCAAACTTTTTAAGGCCTTGATAAGGAAAAAAAAACAGGACAGGAAAAGAGTATTTTTGATGCTTATAGGTAAGATGCCAGACTGAGGTGTTCATTTGGCTGCATGTCAACATCATATTGGAGACCGAGGCCATGTGTGACGTCTGTTAGTGTAATATTGTCTGTTTTTCAAGGTTACAGTGGTTGAGTAGCTTTAGCTGCTGGCTAGACAACAAAACTAAGACATCATCTAGAGTTGAGTGGATTTGTCATCCTGCGGGGTAGGTTCATCTTTCCCTACAAAAGACTGAAGATACTGCCTCAATCCACATCAGTTCAGTATCAGACGATGTGATCAAACAAGCATAGGGAGGAAATTAGGAGTACCACATCTATAGATATTATATTTCACAATTATATAGGACCTTAACTGACCTGTGCATTCATGAACCGACAGAAAGCACACGCAACACAGCCAGAATTACTGTCCTCCTCTTGTGTCTAATGTAGAGGGTAATTCTCTGTTAACAACAGAGGAGCCATGACAAAAGCACACTGCTCAAGGGTTTGTCGTCATAGACCGAGCAAGACAGTCACAGTCTATTCATTGCAAGCGCCTGAAAATCCAAATGTACTAAGAGATTTTCCGATGCATCTTCTGATCTTCTAACTGATCTTCGAGCCAGGACATGCTTCTTCTTTCTCCTGAAGGTCTCTGCTGATCTGTGAGATGGCTCAGGGCTTGAACAGTGCAGACCTTTATATTCGCTCCAAGTTTTAATGTGAGTCTCATAAATGACAGTGTGAAGTCGTCAGTCTGACTCAGTGATGATCCAAACATTTATGAACAAATCTCCTGGATGTAGTGTTTGTGATTAGGTGGTAGGTAATAGATAATAATTAAATAATGTATAAAAATATCAAACTGGGTTTTAAAAACATAAAAAAGGTGCAAAATCCGGCATGCAAGGCTTGTTCACTGTGAGGCAATGGATGTTTGTCGGGATTATCCGTCTGCTGCAGAACCAGCGCAAATGAGGAATGAGGAACTTTTCAGTATCAGACCTGAAAACATTACAAAATTAATATTTTGTGCCTTCAAAGGTGTTCGTGTAAATCAAACAGTAACACATTCATTTATTCTGCAACCCCCAAAAGAATGGTTCATATGACACCCAAGATTCAAACAAGCTAGTTGAACAGTAGCAATCCTCCAAATGAGAGATGATCTGGTTTTCTATTGGGGTTACCAATGTGATGTATTTACTCTGGATGTGTTTATAGGAAATAATTTGTCAACATGAATCGTGGTATACATATTTTATTTGAGGTTCTCCTCCAATCAGCGTTTGCCTATGAATTTGACATCATCACTTCATCCAACAGAGTGGGAGTGAAGTTTTGTTTTTAGGGGCTCTGTGTGTCCGTTTGTGCTTCCACACTTGCACTTTCCAAAATGACCAACAGAGGCTTGTTGTGTGAATGGGGTGCCATCTGTGATTGCCTTAAGATACAAAACAAAAAGGGTTGCTTTGCACCGTAGGCTATGACTAAGATTATTGAAGAGCAAATATGTTTAATACATAAATTGTTAAAGACTTGACTGTCCAGAGAGTATTCCTTGTTTATCATTCAAAGATATTGAGCCATGAGGCAAAAAGGAACCCAGAGTGGGAGGACCATGATGTGTGGTTCACTGATGAAAGGATGCTTTTTTTTCTCCCTAAATCTGGAAGATCTGTGTTTGCTATGCTTGTATTGAGAGATGTAGGAAGGATGGAGGGTCTGTGATGAGAAAACATTGGCTACGCACACGCCCGCTAACACAAACACACACCTACACTAAGCCAACACAATCCCCCATTTGATATGAGTCACCGATGAATCAATTTTACAAAACAGAATAATGGAAAATAATAATTTTGTGAAGACAACTACAGGGAAACATAAAAATGAAGAGCCTCTTGTGGTCTTAAAAAATCAAAATTAAAGTTTATATTACCCCTAGTTTATGCTATTGAATGAGATTTCCAACAAAAGTAATGCTGGCTGTCACTTTTTATTACATTCTTGGGATGTAAAGTTCACATTTGAACTGTTATTAAATGCTCGAAATGCAGGTTGCCATCTCTGAAGCACCCATTTAAGTAGAACCGTGCATGGTTTCCTACCATCATATGACCACAGCAGCAGCAACATCTTTGAAATGCAAGCCTACAATACACGAGGGAGACTCCTCTTTCTGCAGATAGTACCCAACTTGTTTTAGTGAAGAGAAAACAGTTTGCATCAAATACCTGCTTATAACATAACCTAATACTGTCTGTAAGCTTGCTCATAAATATCTGCGTCTGCCAGAGACATCTGTATGCTCTGAGTGTGTGTGTTCTCATCCACAGGTAATATTTTAAATTAAAAGAGAGCCTCAGTCAATCTCGATCAGGGTGACAGTCTTGTGTTTCTGGCAAATAATATGGTCTGTCTGTATTTATATAGCACTTTTCTAGTCGCGATGACCACTCAACGCTGCTCTACACTGCGGTTTTTCCATTCACCCTTTCACTCACACATTCAAACAGCACATCTATGTGCAGCACATTTTTCTATCACATCTTTCAAACCCATTCACATGCCAAGGACACATCAGCATGTAGACTAGCAGAGCCGGGAATCAATCCCACAACCTTCCTGTTGAAAGACGACGCTCTACCACCGACCTACCATCGCCCCCAATATCAAAAATTAAGTTTGCCTTGATGTAATATTATTACCCTTTAGTAAAAGCTGTTCCATATTGTGGATACTTAACGCTGGCAGCTCTGTTATTAAAGTAATAATTAGTCTTATTGTTAATAAAGTAATGAAAACTGTGACATTTGTGGTGTGGAGTATGTTAAAATGTATTCAAACGAATTACGGATCATTGATTTTTGACAGGATCCAAAAAAAGAGCTGGCTCAAATTCCTGTGGATTACATCTCCATACTGACTCCCATCAATCTAATCTAATCCCGTGCTGGTTAAAGCAGACCACCGACTCCACCCCTCTGCAGTTCACACCCAGATTACAGGTTTCCTCAATTTTTGGTGAGGAAAGGAATGTCCTGACTGCTTTCAAGGACCTATTAAAAACCACAGTCCTCAAATACAGAACCGCCGGCATCAGGTGGAATGCTGTTGGTCAACGAAGAGAGAGGAGGGGGTGTCAGAAGGAAAAGAGGCAAAATGAGAGAGGCGATGTGAAGAAACCATGATGAACCACAAAATCTGGAACCACTTAAAGTGAACACACCATCAATTCAAGTGTCAAGCTGACGCCCAGCTATACAACCAAAGCTTATAAACCCCCAGGTTAACCAAGGCAACGCACACATACTGCACTTAACAACACTGCTGCATACATGCTGCAACAATGTATACAGACTTTCTGTAGGTTTCAACGAGTTAAAAAATTAAGAATGTCTATTTTAAGACTGCAGTTAGGAATGCTAATGATTAAGCATTCGTTGATTAATTGCTGTTTAGAGTTTATCAATTAATTAACCAACAATGACTGTTTCTTTCCCTCTGAAACCAGCAGAGGTTCAATGCACTAACATTATTAGCAGGAGAAAAAGTCTCAACTGCCTAAAAGGTGAGGCATCCTCTGAGCTGCACCTTCACCAGGACATAACACCATAACTTTGGCATAGAACAGTGTAGCTACAGCCATGACGCTATCATGCTACTGCTTGTGGATCACTACATTTTGTATTTTAATCTCACAGCACAGAGACAGCGAACAACTCCATGATAAACTCTCTTCTCTGGATGTCAACAATGAAAAAAGATGGAAAGAAAACACATCACATTTCACTAGTGCAAGTGCTGTCCCGATTCATAGAACAATTAAGTTGAGGGGCGAGTTTAAGGGCTGCATCGCCCTCAATATTGAGATTTTCCGAGCCCACCCATGGGAGCAAGGGCTACCCAGAATGCATTGCGTGTTTTCACATAACAAAGATGGCGCCAAAAGCAGCGAAATGAGTACGCTACAAATTAGGTATTTTCTTTGTTAATCGAGATATAAAAATTATGAAACCCATTGTATTATTTTAGTTTAGGCTAATATTATGGATTACTGATGTCATTGTTGTGTAACATTTATTTTTATTTTATGATCTTTTGTCAATAGCCGGCCGGTGCGGACAAGCGATCGTTTGCTATGGTTTACTTTTCAATAAGTCGTGGTGTGTGGTAACTGTCAGCTGAATATGTATGTGGTTGTGGTATTTGTACGAGTATCATCTTATAACTAACTGACAACCTAATAACTTGACTGACAAACAGATCCTAATAAATAATCGTGACGTAAATGTGTTCTTCTTCTTTTTTGGATTTAACAGACTGGACGCAGCTTTCGCGTTATTCTGCCCCCTACAGTCTGAAGACGTATCTGCATTTAAGGGGTGTCCCAAATACACTTGGTTTTGAGGGACAGTTAAGATTAAGGGTTGAGCTTGAGGGTTAAGACTGAGGGTTAAGATAGGAATTGGAATTGGCCCATACTGTACTATGTTTCAAATTTAAATCAAAATCAAAACGATTAAGGAAAATGCATGAAATCCTATCCAAACCAAACCCTAATTGCAGTTAATGAAATTTAACCTCTATGTCACACATGACGCATCTCTGGAGTCCCAGACATACTTTCAAAGTAAATTAATTCATCCACATCCCTAACTGCACTATCCTCTTGCACAATGTGCACTAAGAGTCAAATTGGTTGTTATGCACGTGGTTTAAAACTGCCACTAAATACATAATTTTTAAGCCAAGAAGCATTTCATAAATTTTATGAAAAATAAGACGAGGTGGGTTTTCAGTTCCATTCCAAGATCTGGGTTGTTAATCGATCATTACAAAGACATGACATATTTGACAGTTAAGACTTTATATTTTAACAAGTTTACACCTGCAGTCAATAACTTTTGAAGAACATTGTCATTGTGTTCACTCACTCACTCATTGACTCATAAGCATTCCAAATTGATTGCGACCTGCTCGTCTTGATACAGTGTCTCAGTTATGGACAACAGATTTTGCGTTTGTGACACTCGTCTGTAGGAGCTGCCAACATTGTGCACCCATGCTGTGTAAGCTACTGAAAAAAAGACTTTGTTCTTAGTGACTGTGTGTGTGTTATGTAACATGCTGGTACTTCTAAAACAACAAAGGGGGCCATTCCAGGAAATCCTGCTAGAACTGCTGTACTAATGCAAAATGGAGGACAGTGTGGCCTTTACGATGAACAGAATTACTCAAGCAACATAAAAATAACTATACATCGAGGAACAGTTGCATGCGCTTGCACCGCAGAATGCTGGCATTTAATTTATAGGAATGTGTGCTTAATGTGTGTCAACAACACCAATGTACTTGCACTTATATGTGAATACCTGTGACATAAAAACTAACTGTACCATGTTTATGAGACATGTAGAGTTCAAAAACCCTGCTTCTCCTCCTAACCAGAAGCAGTTTAAAATGATTCCACTGTGAAAAACAAATTCAATAATTGCTGATCACAACAAGAAAAACAAAATACTTGGCTGCTTGACTGATACTCATGCATAACAGTATTTGTAATTGCAAGGAAAAGTGTAAAATAAATGCTGCCATGATTGAACAATGCATGTAGTGCATTCTCTGGAATGACAAGGTACACAGGTCAGGAGGATAGATTACATTCCCATAGATCCAGATGCATGAGCTTCAGATTCAGCTTAACTGTCACACCTGGAGCTGCCCACATTCAATCATATGGGGAGGATATAAAAAGAAATGTAATCGCAATGTGCGATGACGCAAAAGAGCTTATTTGGCACTGCTCGAGGGTGTGGCACATGGTTGACTTCGAAGAAAGAAACATTTCAGAGACCAGGAAGATCTGATGGCCAGTGATGATGAATGTCTTAGTTTTAATGTCCATGCACACAACTAACAGAGGAACTTAAATCCAGGCAGGTGAATCATGCACACAATGTTAGAACTGATGCCTCAGGTCTCAATGTCTTTTTCAGAACCCAGAGATGGAATAATTTAATTTTCCACTTTTTTTTCCAGGGCAAAATCAACAGAAAATATTCCCACTTTAAAAGGACAAAAAAATAATCTTGTGATTGTGGAGAAACCTCAGCATTGAGCGGGATTTACAGGAATACATTCCTATTCCTACACTGTCACTATACTGGTTAACTCTGTGGTAAAGTTGAGGGCGCTCAACTTCCTTTTCCTCCAGTCTTTCTGTTATATTTCATTCACTGTGCTCTGAACCAATGTGTCTGTCCAGCCTATTGGTTTTGGAAAGAATAATAAACAACAAAATATGAATCTCATGCAGTCTCTGAACATTTTCACTAAAGAAGAATTTCACATCGTCTCCATCCTCTCTGGGTGAATATTCACAATTAGCTGAATGACATCAACAAACGATTTACAAACAGAAAATTTTAGAGCTACCTCGTGTTTTCTATACATAGATACTGAGCTGTGCACCAACACTTCCCTCACTATCCTCCTCAGAACGTCTCAGCCTGCATGTGACAGGTGCTTTATGCCATGTGGTTTAGTTTTACTGATGTGCACTTTTGCTTCAGCTCCAGTTCTCTCTGTACCCGTCCCTCTTTCTCTGCCCCACTCTGCCTCTCCCACTGCTGATATGAAAATCAATGGCTCCGTTATTCTGTGGAAGGTCTAATGTCTGCTAATGAAATCCTATCTGCTGTGAGTCATCCATCTGATGGCTGCTGGGACAACGACGGCCTCAACGACCAACCACACATAAATGTGTTGCCTGCAAAAGCAAACACTGACTATTGGGGTCACTCCACAGTCCATATTAAAATGAATGTGACATAGACAGCCCTTTGTTCCCGTTTGTATCAACAAAATATTTTAATATCTCCAATTTATCATTGTTAATTTTGGTGTGCCAAAGATCAGGTGTGTGCAACAGCTTCATTGCTGATCTATCATAATATACAATTGATTCATTGTTTACAAACGCACTGTAAATGTCATGTGATGAGACTGAAGTGTTGGTAGAAAAGACAAATCCTTTGCAATTGATACATCATGGAGCATCAGCAGGTTAATGTTCATCTGCCCTGCTGCACCACTCATGAGCAGCGCCCTCAGGGCTGGCAGGGTGGGCAGCGTGGTGATGCAGCTACAGCCTTGGTGGTTTCATCCACATTCTCCAGTGCCCACCTAAAAAGGTCCCAGACAACACTGACCCAAAGGAACTGTACTAAGAGTGTAAAAACACACAAGGGTTTTGATTTAAATGCACTACACCAAGACGGTCTCTATCTATAAATGGCAGGAACATCTGTCTGTGTGTGTGTTATTCACATATCTCTCAATGGTCTGATTGATTTCAAACTTGACCCGTGTCTTGCTACGGGCATGAGTAACTGCAGTGTGGCTACAGCTCTACTGTAGCCACTCCCCCACTCACTCACACGGCACTGTGGGCTACCTGAGAGGATAAGCGGACCTTTTGGCAGGATTGAATTTGCAGGTAAAGCAAGTGCAAGATGTGTGGGTGATTATTATGTCTGACCTCAACAATAAAGACTCCCTGAATGAGGTGTGCCTGCATTATAATGAGTCAGCGGATTTTGCTAAACGCCGTTTGCTTGCATTACAATGAGTCAGCGGATTTTGCGACAACACGCCAACAAACACAGGTATGCATTGGCTATTCAAAAATATGTAAAACATGATGTGCAATAAACTGATACTTCCAATAGCCCAGTCTACTTTGGACAGTCTTTAGACTTTGAATAAACAAACAAAGTCTGACTGCAAGGTCTCAAATTTAAACAATCAATAATGGTTCTGAATTTAAGGACTTTTCAGAATCCCACACATGCAAAGCACAACCAGCTACAGACAACAGTATCAGTATTTGCTTTCTACCATACACAAATAAAAATTTCACTGGACTTTTGCTGTGTAATAGTAACAATGAGCACTCAAACACACCAAACCAACAATTACTAAAAACACACACAAAAACAGATTTTGCACGAGAACTGCACTGGTTCATGTAAAGGTCAGGACTCTCGAGAGATGTCAGAATACAGCTGTTCTACTTTGAAACTGGTTCAGAATTTCGTTTGTTAAACATACAACAGATAATGAAGAAACTGTGGAAAAGGAAGCAAATAGTGGAAATTGTATTCCCAAAAAGAGCCGTGTGGCAGTGTGGCCACTCTAATCTGTCAACATTTACAAATGAAAATCAGTCAAGATGTTTATCAAGTTGTGTTACTCCAATGTGTAGTATTTGTGGATAAAAATGTAAATGTAAATTGTCTCCGCATTTTTTCTTACTTTAATTTCTGTCTTGTCTGTCTTCTCTAATGTCTCATAAAGCTACAACATACCAAGGACTAATGACTAAAATCAGCAATATCCTGCTGTCACCACGGGCAGAAAATGGATGTATAGATCTGGATAAGTCTGAGAGACATACAGACAATATTAATTGTTGATTTTATTAATCCTTCATTCACGAATACTTGTTATGCACACTGTGTAATGCATCGTCCATCCATCCATCCATTATCTACCGCTTTATCCTCCACCAGAGGGTCGCGGGGGGTGCTGTGCCTATCTCAGCTGACATTGGGCGATAAGCGGGGTACACCCTGGACAGTTCGGTAATGCATCATATTATATAAAATAATGCATGAGTACATACTGAACAAGTCACTTAAGAAGTCATGAGACTCAATGGTCCTTACTTGAATATAAAGAACAAGATAATACTGAAACAGATCTGTCAACAGAGAGAATCTGTGCAACAACCCACATTCAGTCAGACAAACCAACAATCTTTAAAAACCAAGCCGCAGTGCTGTGATAGATTACACTGAAGGGAGCCGATAAAAAGTCAGGTTTCTAAAGGTTATGTCAAAGTGTCCCTATATTCATCAACATTTATCAGGAACACTGATGTTAAAACAACCTAATCTACAAGGCTGGAGAAATATTATAAGCGTGTGTGAGGCGTTTGTCTTTCACGTCATCGCAGTCTGTGAGTTTTGTCTTTAAGACAGAACAGTCTTAAGAGTTTCACAATATTTTATTCACACACAGGCACTGAGGGTGACATCAATTTGAGAGACATTCTGCAAAGGATTATTTTTAGTCACACAGTGTGGTCTACATGTGCTAAACACCCTTTTGAAATACTCCAGAAGGCAAGAATGAATGAGGCAAGTGTACCGAGGGATTTTTCATTCAGCTGCGTCACTTAAGCCTGGATGTAAACCAGGCGTATACAGTAAGAATGCAGACATGAGCATGACATCCACACTATCAGAATGTTCCCATGTAAACATCATCCTAAAAACATGTCACACAAAGCTTAGATGCATTGACGCACGATGCATTTCTAAAACATTTCCGTCACCCTCACTCTCAACATCTCTCATTCTCTCCCTCTGTGCCTTCCAATCTTTCTAGCCTCCCCTTATCACTACATCTTTCATCCAAACCAGTTATCCATCTCAATGCTGCTAATCCCTTCCTGTAGCTGTGTCCCTGCTTCATGGTGCTAGTGCATCCTCCACTGATTGAAGCTGACATCTGTTTGCACTGGTCTGGCTCACAACCACGCAGTACAAAAACACGCAGATAGTTTGACCCTGACAAATCCACATATATAGCAAACGTTCACACGTGCTGCACATGGATGGATACAATGGCATTTTTTTTCAGAATTAAAACCGTACTGAAAGGAAGTGTTTTAAAATGGAGGAAGTTGGGAAGAAATGAAAGCTGATGCCTAAAAAAGAAATATGAAAAAATATGAAAAAACTGATGTCAGCAGTTAATCTTGTATTTCACAGGTTGTTTTTTTTTGCTGCTATATTTTTCTTCTTCCGTTGCAAAACTACACTGAGAGCTGACATATCAATGATGTTATGTGAGCACACAATTAAACAGCAAAGAGAATCAACTACCAGAAAAGGTATGCTTAAAAAAAAGATGTTGCTCAAAAGATGTTTTCTTCACCTTAGTTGAAATTAAATGCAGGCACCATTATGTTTTGAGAAGGTGGGTCATGATTAATCAATTTTTAAATGTTTTGCTTTTTGAACAGCATAAATATTCCTCGGATTCCCTCCTTGGAGTATTCCTGCATCCTATGACACCCACTGCCGGGTAATTTAAGTTATTTCCCTTGAGCTTGGAGAAAGGTATTCTGGGAAACTAAGAAAATCATTAATTGAAGTAGACGACACAAGTTGAAGGTGGTGCTCCAAAAATAAACACAACACTCATATTATCTATCTATCTATCTATCTATCTATCTATCTATCTATCTATCTATCTATCTATCTGACCTGGATGACTGAGAACCATAACAGACATGTTAACAGCAAAAACGTTTTTTTGTTTTTTTTTTAATTAAGTAGAGTGAAAGCAGATCAAGCCAAACACTAACCGTCTGCCTGGAAGCTAAATACATTATGTAGAGAAGCACATTAATATTATATGGTCTAATAAATTCCAAACCCTTTCCCAAGGGCTTCCTTGCCACCATGTCTTTTAACTCCTTCAACAGTATCAAAGTCAGCGCAGGAAGAGGGAGACATTAACTTCAGATTGACAACAGGAGAAGATACACTCGGGGGATTGGAGGGACTGAAATATCCTTCCTGCAAAAGAAAGTTTCCCACATGAAGATGTGACATGTGATGCCAAAATGGTGGAAAGTGCAGAAATAGATTGAGGCCAGCGATGACACAAGGATCATGGCCACCAGTGAACAGGGCTGGGAAATAATTCAATGGGAATATATAACCTTCTTCAGTGGTACTGTAATATATCAATATGATGTCGACACTCTTTGAGGTACAACACATGTAATCTCTTCAAACGTTTACCTCAGATGTGTGATTAACAGATGTTTGTTGTTTTCTGCCCATAAAAAAAGTCTAAAACCACCATTTGCAGGGTTCTGAACTTTTGCTCAAAAACAACAATTTTTTTCTAATCATCTTCCATTTATCACAAAATTAGAGGGAAATGTTAATCACGAGAGCCTTTGGGTCATATGGCCTAGCATTTACATCCATCGATAATCTAGGTGATAACATTTTATACAGCAACTGACATGGTTCTACCTGACCATGAAAGATGTGTATAGGGACAAAAATGGACGTACTGTACGTCATTCAATTTGAACCAAAATGGGAAACTGATTAAAGAAGAGTAACATTCTAATGAACAAACAAAATATTAATTCAGATACCAATGTCTAACCACCTCTATTAACTTCTAAATCACCATTTCCCACCACATGAGCTGATCGCCCTCCAAAAACGGTCACACACAAAGAAGCAACTTTACTTAACCAAACACTGGCTTCTCATGATGATGTCTCTGCTCTCCCCTCCCTCTGTATCTATTTGTCTTGTTCTCTCCCTCTGGGGCTCTGACACACATTGCTGCTCTTCTTGTATCTTTTCCCCTCTCACGCTACGACATTTTAACTCACTTTCGTCCACTTTTCCATCCCTACCACTCCTCATTTTGCTTACATGCTGCATACTGTTCACTCTCCCCTCTAAGTCGGAGCTTGAAACAGACTTATTTTGTATCTTCCATCTCTACTTGGGGACTGTGGATAGTTTTCCTATCTGCACTGGTATTGACTCTGTAAAATTATGAGCATGAGAAAGTTACACACTTAACTCGACGTGTCAGTCAAACAGACACATTACACAAAACTTTTTATCAGTAAGACTTGAATTGTTTCATATTTCCAGATTTAAGATTTCACCATAGATCCATGACCGCATATCACCTACCAACAGTGAGCTACCTTAATCTATCTCCTCCTAATTCCTTTCTGTTGTCGAACTATGTGTAACATTTCAATTAAATGAACTAGGACAACACGAATGAAAGAATTGTTTAGTTAGTTCCTCTTCCTCTCCTGAGTCTCTGTCTCTGAATGCATTGGTGAGAAAGGTCATTTAGGTTTTTGTCAAACTCGGTGTCAAACACAGCCACAGTGGACCCATTCCACTGCGATGCATTCAGTCATGCACTGTCCTCCGTGTCCTCTCCTTGTAATGAAGAAACACAAACATGTACTTTGAAGAACATGTATGATTGCACAGTTTGTCATATGTGCATCCATAAGAACTTAGTTAAGAAAATGACTCACGCAGACTGTCAATTCTCAATGCAGATCAAAATGTCTGTCAAACGTAGCCTCGTCTGTCACCCCCCAATAACATACGCTGGCTCACTTTGCTTTATTTACGCTTTTAGTTTGTTTTCGATTGTAAGTATATCGTGTAATTGCAAATTAGTCATAACTTAAGCGACATGTTAACGTAAACAGAAATGTTTGGACACACGCCTATGATAATCACATGTTATCAAAGCGGTGCCACTCCTAAGCTGCTCCAGTGCAGGGATTTCCTAAACATCTACCAACAGCAGCACTGACATGACTGCTTTGATCCACTGCACCTCCTTCCATCTCAGTCAGTCTGATGATGGCTGAATAAAAACAAAGTTCTATTAATTATGCAACACAGAGGCTACAAGACTACAACAACCTAAGCCCTACTATGTGCCATGCTTACAATTACGACGGTGAACGGTTACATTTGTACATGTGTGTCTAAGTAGGACGAGATTAGATTGTTACAAGGACAAACTATGACGCAGGCACGGCAGAGAGATACAGTTGTGCATTTCTGCATTTCGCGTTCACAGACAGTATACAGCTCTGTTCAATACCATCATAACATTCCTCCTGGATCACTGAGGACTGTTTCCGTAGCATCAGCCCACATGAGTTATGTTTTTGGTCCAATGACAAGAAATTAAACTGCTCATTTGGTTTTGTGGTATGGAGCACTGTAGCAATCCTTTCAAAATTGTCTTTAGGAGAAAATAATAACCATTAACAACGTTTCCACAATAACGGTACAGGCCTGATGGCCACCAGGTTTTTTGTGCGGCCATCAAAGGCTTATTTATTCAGAAACCCGGAGCCTCTGCCTAACTGTACTGAAACAGACATGACATTAGTCAGCCTCGTAGTCGTTACCGAGGAAACCATACGTCAGTCCCTTGGAGGGAGAGTAAGAAGTCATTGGTTGTGATGGCAAATAAGAGCAGAGTTGACGGGAAATATACTGATCATTATCCAAAGCCTCCCAGATGAAATAGGTCACCGTTTTTGTGGTAATGAATGTATGTCCCTGTGTATGGCTGTAACAGTTATATTATTATAGCATATATTATATGACAAGATCAAACAAACGGTTACCTCTTTCAACTAACAAGGTAATGTTCCGTTATAATATTTTCTGTTTGAGTTAGTGTGACAAAAACATCCTTTAATCATGTCCTAGAGCAGTACCTTAATCTTGGAACATACGCCTATCAACATTAATTACAAACAGGACCATTTACACGCAGCATCTAAAAATGATTGAAAAACATCTGGATGAACCCTGAGGTTTTTTGCATGCAAAGGCACTTGTGGGATTGCCTTTCTGTCCCAACCGTCGTTACCAAGCAACTAAGCAACCAAGACCTTGGAGCTGCTGAGATCACCAAAGTTGCTGCAGCTTCACCAAATTAATTAATTAAATCAAGGAAAACTAATAAACAAACAACAGATTACCCCAGCCGCTTCTCCCTGACTGCAGATTTCAATATGTGTGTGAAGTTGGTGTCTGACTGCATCCTTTACTGATTCAGGATCTTTATTTGGATGATGGCGGCTCAGAGTAGACATAGAGCAGTTTGCGATATATTTTCATCACGTTGTGACACAGACTTGCCCAGACAAAAATGGCGCATCCTCCAATGACACCAATGCATTTACGAGGGCAAAAATTGTGCATGTGAATGACCCCGAATATTAATATTAAGCTGCAGTCCCAGTGCTGGTTCACGACCTGAACTGACACACTGAGATCCCCGTGGTTAGTCCACAGAGATATCAGCAGCAAATCTCATGAGGCTTTCATTTCAACTTTATTTTATTATGCTGCAATCATTTCAACGATTTGAGTCAGTAGTTAAAACCCTACAGTACATAACTGTGCGCCATGAGCTGAGACAGACAGGCATTCAGACCCCAAGTTTCAGTTTTTATCGTATCATAGCAAAACCAATGAAATTATCATTATATAATTCACTTTTTGAGAATGGTCTCTTCATTGGTTGACCATAATAACAGAAGCTAATCATGATCATTTTATCATTTGGTATGAAGTTAAGTAACGGACCATTTAAGGAATGCAATGGATCCCACCATATGGCCCAATGTCCTCTCTGCCCTCAACTCCACAGCATTCCAGTCAAGGGTTTATCCAGGCAAACCCTAAGTACAGGATCTCCCTGTGACGGTGTGATTTCTACAGTAAAGTAACGAGGATTAACAAGACGACACGTCTGGAAGACTACAAGTAGTCACAGGAGTCTGCAGTGCTCACTAAAACCCACAAGACTGTTGGATGGAGTCAATAACATTCATGAAACATACTGAAGCCTGACTGACAACAACATGCACGTCTTTTTTATAAACTCAGAGTCTCATTAGTACAGGAACTACGTGGTCATATTGTCCCGATAGTGGTGCTGCAGGAAATGCCACAGGGTAATTCAAATCTGAGAGGGTTTTCCCATGAGGAACAGAAATGTTGCTAAGATTGTGAGATCATTTTGTATGAGTTTTACAATTTGGACCACGGGTGAAACAGTGTCCAAAATGCTAAATGTTTAGGAAGCAGGGGAAAATTATATGGATGTCTGCTCCTGTATTTTGATGTTGTTTCAAGTGAACATAATTTCCATTCGGGTACCATTTAGCTGAACATGAGTTGAGACCGAATAGTAGTGCTACAATTATGTTCAGAGAGTTTACTATGCATTAGAATTCATCCTCTCTGAGGACCCGAAATGTACAGTCAATACAGATCCATATCTGACAGAACTAATAATCTCAAGATAATACATTGAGCATGTACATGGTATACATTGAAGGTTGTTGAGCCATTAATAATGTGTGTGTGTGTAAAATGCATTAATCACCCCGTGTTATTTTCTCAGTGAGTAACCAAAGGGACAGCCATGCTGGCTGCAGTATTGGGCTTTAAAAAGCAGAGCTAACAAGGATTAGCATCCAATTTTAACACCTGACTGTAATCCCGCCCGCACACAGTCCATGCTAAGCCTGTGTTAGCCATGTCAATGGAGGGGAAGCCGTTTGCAGACGGTTTTCGCCCTGCCAATGTTACCTAACAGCTTGGTTCATGTCAAAGCGAACGATGACAGGACACACCAGCAGGAGAGAGGGAGCAACGGAGATTAGCTTCTCATTTATTACTATTGAGGAAAAGTTGTAGAATCATAATTTTGTTGTGGGATCACATTGTTTTGCTATTGCACTATGTGTGTGCCACACTGCCCAATTGTACCTAAAATAAAATATTGAGACGTACAAAAATGTAGACCTAGCCTGACTTCATGGAGGTCAGTAATCACATACAGTACAGTTTATTCATTTGGGAATCATACAACTGGGAGCAGGGCTGCAACTAACGTTTATGCAGTAATTGAGTAATCTGTTGGTTATTTAAAATGGTGAAAAACCTCTGATCCTGGAAATTATCATTATGATTTTCAAAATAGTTGACAATTTTGTGTTTGATGTCATTGCAACTTTTCTCTTTAACAATTCGGTTTGAAAAGCTTATTCTTTCTAACTTAATCAAACAACGACATGCCTATAAGAGCACCATCCACTTCATCTTTAAAGAAAGGTTTGCTATTCTTAAAAGGTTCATTCATCGTCTGCTCCACCTCAACATCGCGAGGGACTGGAGCCAATCCCAGCTGGGGCGAATGGTGGGTCACACCTTGGACAGGTGCCCAGTTCATTGCAGGGCAGGCGTACAGAGACAGACAACAATTCACTCACACACTCATACCTATGGTCAAATTAGAGCGTCCAATTAACCTAATCTGCATGATTTCTGGACTGTGGGAGGAAGGCTGAGTACCTGGAGAGAACCCACACACCCACGGCAGGAACATGTCAACTCCTCACACGAAGGCTCTCGGTCGAACGGGGAAACCGGCAGCGACCTTCTTGCATATTACCAATTACAACGGAGGACTATAATATGATACAAATCAGTCAATATTGATACTTGTTATGAATACCAGATAATTAAAGACTGACATTTGCTCGGCCTGTCAACAATTATTACGATAATTGATCAATTAAAATAACCTTGATGATTTCAGTTTAGTAATTGAGAATACAGTCAGGAGCAGGCAATGATATTCTTTACTTAAATTTTTCTTAAATCTCCCATAGACTGGAAGTTCCAATTAACGATGTTGTTTGGTGTGTATCTGCACCATTACCTCGTTTAAGAAGCCCTAATGTTTCAAAACAGACAGTTCAGCCATTGCTGTGAACGCTGAGTTTTATTCTATTTTCGGGCTTTGTGCGCTCTGTAAAAGCCTGGAATTGTGACGTAAGGATCCCTTCTCCTGAACAGCAGATCCTCCTGCTCCGGGCACTCGTCCGGGCAAATCCTGTTGTGTACGTTGAACCGCATGAAGAAGGGTGAGATTCCGGTGAGATTTCGGTCAAACAGCGCGACTGACGAGAGCTTCAGTGAGGAGAGATTTCTATCGGCTTATTTACAGTAACTAGGAGGTTTTTGACCATAAAAACAAGTCAATGTATGCAAGTAGACCTCCATAACTCACATATATGTGCGATAGGACCACTCTATGGGGGCTTTAATAAAACATCTTTGGTGGGTGGACAAAAACCAAAAAAATGTAATTTCAAGGTTTGAAAAACAGCAATTTTAGAAAATAGTCAACTAAACTGATTATGAAAATTATAATCAGGTGCAGCCTTAATTTTTGGAAAGTTGAGGAAAGTTGAAAAAACAAAAACATCTGCTCGTGGATGGTAATGGTCGTATTGGGTAAAAAAAAAAAAAAACATTTCATGAATCTGAGGTAAAACATTAAAGTAATTATGTTTTAGGTAACACTAACATTTAGGAAGGCAGTGGGTAACATTGTTTAAGACATACAAACACAAGCTAATGCGATTAGCAGTGGACACACTGGCAAAGAACATTTTACTTAAGGCACCGACTGGAATAAAAAGTCTCGAGTGACAAAATCATCTAGCTAAAGAAGTAACAATTTGAAATTAAATTAATATTGTTGGGGTAGATTTTCTTAACAATATCTTTTCAGATGAAAAGCTATTGATGTTTTCACGGAAATGTTGTATTATTTTAAGGTTGATGCAGCTGCTCTTGTCACTTCATTGAAATCATTACTGAAATCATAAGATAATGACTCCTCGGATGACAAGTAAGGAACGAGAGCAACATTATGAAAGGTACGGATGGATGGATGGACGCTTTTGCGTGCCAGCTGCAGAGCTGTAGGGATTCATCCCTCCGTCACTGGCCTTCCCCCTGATGATGTCATCAATTAAAGGGACACAACACTAAAGCAAACATCATTTTTTTTAGTCACTATGCTTAAAACTGACATACATGGCTCCTTCCAACCATGTGTGCGGACACATGAACCCAACCTCTATAGTGGCTTGATGGAAAAAAAGATTGTGTGTATGTATGTGTATGTGTATTGTGTGTGTGTGTGTGAGTGCACCATACAAAGAGAATTTATACAAGTGAGCCAGCTGGGCACATAAGCCCTCTTGCACCATAAATCCAAATAATCCTTTGCGATGGGAAGCGGGAGAAAGGGGGTTGGGAGGGTTGGGGGGTACTCGGACATATGCACACACACACACACACTCACAAAAGGTGCACATGGTTCAATTAACCTCGCCATTGTGCCTCTGTGGATAGACATTCAGTGGCTGTGCCCTTTTCCTGGGAATAACACGCAAGTCACTGGGATGCATACACTCAAAATAGCATGGCAGCTATTGACATTTGAACCTCCCAAACAAACACACACACACACCAACACTCTGACACACACATATTTTCGTACACACATGCCTTCTAGCAAATGAACTGCTGTAGGACAAGGACATAAAAGGAGGATTACACTGCATTTAAACAATAAGAATTCAGCTTACCTTCCATCATGGTTGCAGATTTGCATTCCTCTATCTCCAAGGATCCTGAAATGAAAGTAGGTGCTGTGAGGAGCAGGAGATGGAGTCCACCGTTTACAGCAGAAATGATGGGAGGCACAGCAGCTGTGTGTGTGTGGCTAACGCCCTGGCTAACTGTGAGTCAGTTGTCTGTCAACTAGCCCAGGAGGGAGAGATGCAGAGAGATATATAGACAGAAAAAGAGGAGAGAGAGAGAGAGAGAGAGTGAGAGAGAGGAAGGGTAGGGTCCTAGTCAGGATGGCTGCCGTTCTGAGCTGTGGCTTAAGCCATGGATGCTGCAACTACTGCTGCTGCTGCTGCTGCTGCAGCTCTAACCTACACATTCAGCCTCAGATGCTGAGAGGTGGGGAAAAAAATAAATAAAAGAGGAAGGGTAGAAAGATGGAGGGAGGAGGAGTGACTGAGAGGGAGGGAGGGTGTGTGTGTGTGTGTGTGTTTGGCAAGGGGGTGGGAGTGAGGAGGGGGGGCGGAGGTAGTTGGCTGAGGTCACAAATGGCTTAAGCCAATCGCTGCAGGCCTGTGTGCAGTCACATGGCTGACAGCTTGAATCTCCTGACAGTACAGACCAACAGAGAGTCCTGTGCTGCGTTAGTGACCTCTCTGTCTGCGTGACTGTAATAACTGTGCACATGCTCTAAACTCACACCACACACACACACACACACACACACACATCTACATATACACACACATTTACATATGCACACAGAGGTGGAGATGAAGCCAACTCACGTGAACAGAGTAAATACCGAGGATACACACACACAAAATAAAATGACGCAAACACATGCCCTCCCTCCTCCTCTTCACCCTACCTTATGTCTGTGTGTCGAGTCTGCCCAGCGGCGAGTGACATTAATTATTTGCTGGTGCAGGTGTGCGCCAAGTGAATGTTCATGTTGACGACACTCAAACACACACACATACATACACACACATACACACACTCTATGTTTCTCTCTCTTTACATTAACACGCCGCCACTGCACTAAATAATTAGCGCCCACCGCTCCCTTCCGGCACAGTGACCGTTCCTGTGGTAACTGCTAGTGTAACTGGCTGCTAATGTGTGTGCGGCTCTGCCTCGTTTCCTCCTTTACACACCCCGCCCCTCCCACCTCTCTCTCTCTCTCTCTCTCTCTCTCTCTCTCTCTCTCTCTCTCTCTCTCTCTCTCTCTCTCTCTCTGTGTGTGTCCACGCTTCCCCGCGACTCCAGGACGTTTAATCGCTCTATGTGACGTCACGAAAATGCTAACTGCGGTCAACGAGCGCGGCCTGTGTGTTTGTACGAACATATTGTGCGTGCGCGTGCGCGCGTATGTGTGTGTTATATGTGTATATGTGCGTATATGGACATATTATTATTATGTGTGTGTGTTTGTGTTCTTGTACTTGTGTCATACTGAGGACCAGTGAGGGTTTTTAACCAACAAAGTGAGGTCATTTTTACGGAGTGAGGACATTTTGACCGGTCCTCACTTTGTTTTCATTGAAATCACTTCCTTAGGTTATAATCATGCTAAACTCAATTTGTCAAAAACATTTTTTGACGACATAGTATAGTATGACTTTTTTGTCAAATTTTGGCCCTAATTTTTTTTCAAATTTCGGACGATCATAAGTATGACGTTTTTGTCAAATTTTGGACCAAAATGTTTTGGTTAAATTTTGGACCAAAATGTTTTTGTTAAATTTTGGACCGAAATGTTTTTGTTAAATTTTGGGCCAAAATGTTTTTGTTAAATTTTGGACGATCATATAGTATGACGTTGTTGTCAAATTTTGGACCAATTTTTTTGTCAGAATTTTTTTTGTCAAATTTTGGACCAATTTTTTTGTCAAATTTTGGACCACATTTTTTTTGTCAAATTTTGGACAAAATGTTTTTGTCAAATTTTGGACGATCATATAGTATGACGTTGTTGTCAAATTTTGGACCAAATTTTTTGTCTGATTTTTTTTTGTCAAATTTTGGACCAATTTTTTTGCCAAATTTTGGACCGCATTTTTTTTGTCAAATTATTTTGGACCAAAATTTATTTTGTCAAATTTTGGACCAACATTTTTTTGTCAAATTTTGGACCAACATTTTTTTGTCAGATTTTTTCACATTTTGGACGATCGTATAGTATGACGTTTTTGTCAAATTTTGGACCAAATATTTTTTGTCAAATTTTGGACCAAATATTTATTGTCAAATTTTGGACCAAATATTTATTGTCAAATTTTGGACCAAATATTTATTGTCAAATTTTGGACCAAATATTTTTTGTCAAATTTTGGACCAAATATTTTTTGTCAAATTTTGGACCAAATATTTTTTGTCAAATTTTGGACCCAAATTTTTTTGTCAAAGATTTTTTCACATTTTGGACGATCGTATAGTATGACGTTTTTGTCAAATTTTGGACCAAATATTTTTTGTCAAATTTTGGACCAAATATTTTTTGTCAAATTTTGGACCAAATATTTTTTGTCAAATTTTGGACCAAATATTTTTTTGTCAAATTTTTGACAAAATATTTTTTGTCAAAGATTTTTTCAAATTTTGGATGACATAGTATAGTATGACGCTTTTGTAAAATGTTGGGCCTTACATTTTTGGTCAATTTTTTTTTTTTTTTTGGACGACATAGTATAGTATGACGACAAATTTTGGACCAAAAATTACACCAAAAAATAAAAACATCGAAAAAGTTTTCCAGCCCTTTTTGCTCTGGGGCTTCACCTGCAGACATTTTATGGTACTGCAACCAGTAGTTCTTTGTAGATTTCATTTCATGAAGTAGATATTTTTTAATTGTGTTGATTTATAAAGTGGAAATGCTGTTCCTCACTTTGTCTGCAACCCAGTCCTCAGTATGCAGCAAGTACAAGAATGTGTGTGTGTGTGTGTGTGTGTGTGTGTGTGTGTGTGTGTGTGTGTGTGTGTGTGTGTGCGTGTGTGTGTGCTCTCATCTGACAAGATATTTCTCAGGGCCAGCCCAAGTCTATATGGGGCCCTAAGCTCAATTTAATTTTTTTGATTGTTGTTCTTGTTTTTTTCTCACAAGGGAGCAGAAAAGTAAAAACAAAAAAAGACAACGACAACTTTGCAAACATTCAAAATGAAAAGGCATCTGCATTGTTATGCACATTTTAAATTGTAAATAATACGAATTGTAAATTGCACATTTTAATTAAATGTGCCATATGTAAGAATGTGGCCAAAAACGGTTACTACATTCAAATTCAAAATACCGAGGTCTTTTAGGTTACGTTTCTGACCTAACTGGCAACCCGTGGTTGCTCGGCAGCTGAGACTCTACTGACTGCAATGATTAGTAGATGGCGCATGTAAGGTTTTTTTTATGTTGTTGTTGGTGAGTTCAGTTTGTTATATGAACATTATTCCTGAGTCTCTGTGACATATTAGGAGGATTTTATGGCCAGTTGCTTTAAATTTATTACATAATGCACCTTTAATTTTTTACTTTTTATAACACCTTTAAACTTGTATTCTTCTTGTATTTTGATGATTGCTTCTATTTTTACTCAATGTTTGTCATGTTCTAATGCATTTAAGTTGTGCTTATTGTTTTTTTTTTTTTTATCTTTTGTTATCGAGAAAATAAATGGCAATAAAACATGACTTTTTATTCAGTTAGGTTGAAGCAACTGAATACACTCAGAAAGACTTGTAGATGAGTTCAAAGCCAAATAACAACACAATAAATGAAGCTGATGCAATAAGAACCAGTTTTTGTTTGACAAATCTTTGTTAAGTTGAAACTTCCACACATAAATGGGAGAAATCTATGTGAAAACACAGAGAGAATGAAATAAATGTAGTTTGTGGTGACTTTTTAAAAGATATCAGTGTATTTTCTTTTTCTTATCTCTTATTTGTCGCTATGACTGGTCAGTCAGTCAAAGCACACTGCATTTTATTGGTTGGCCTTGGGGACAAAGAAGTACCTCTTAGTACCTTTTTTTTTCCATCTATCCATACATCTGTTGTTGGTTATGCTTTAACCAGATCAGCCCGTGTGCCTCTTCATGCCCACTGAATCCTTCAAAGTCATGCATTCTTTCACTGATTTGCCCATTTCTCTTGTTTTCATGCAGTCATTTTTGTCAAGCTGCTTCCATGGAGCTCACTCTGTCTCTCACCTCCTCCCTCCTTTCATGCCTCTGTTTTTCCTTGCCCAGCTCCTCTTGTTTTAAAAACCAGCAGATGCTCCTAAAGGGGGGGTCCCCACCCTCAGACCCTGCCCTTTGTTTCAACCCCATTACCCCATTATTTTTCATCCATCCCCCTCAGTGATTATTGTCCCTCTCTCCCCCAATATTTTTTTATTTTTCTGCTGCCACTTTTTCTTCTTGCTTTCACATCTCCCTTGTTTTCTGCTCAACATACATGTTTGTTTACTATTCTAAACTACATACATTCTTGCTTACTATTCTAAATGTCCTCTCTCTCATATTTTTTTATTCCCTGTCTAATTCCCGTTTCCTTCCTTTGGTGACAAAACAACCAACATCTTCTCCTGCACTGCCATCTAGTGTTCACTGCAAACGATGAAACCTGCTGTGCTGCAGTTGAGGCCTCGCAGCTGAGGGGGGTAGAATATTGGTTATTTCCTCATGTATTGTATTTTCAATATTGTTGTGGGCAAGCCTAGTGACAACTGTAGGCTGATCCCTGGCCATTTCCTTGAATAAATATAGAGCTATGTATTGTGATTATGCAGCTGACTAATGCTCCCCTGTCAGCTCGTGGAGGAGTGTCGAATAAGGGAGGAGGAAGGGAGGGTTGGGATTTGCTAAATAAAGCCTAATGCCCTATAAGCTCCGTTTTTGGAGTTGCAGGAGTGTAGTAGGCTGAATAAAGACACACACTAGTGTCATTTATGAGAAAAAGGAACAGACAACCTCCCCTGCTATTTACTGTATGGGCATCTACACTGAAACTCTCAAAAGTCATGTCTCTTTTCTGCAACTACTTGTACCATCTATGTTGCTATATTTACCAGGACTCCCTGGAAGAAGAGATCTTGTATCTCAATTGGACCTGCTTTAGGAGCATGAATGAGTAAGTGACTAAAGTTTATTTATATATCACCTTTCACAGATATAAAACCACAAAGTGCTTTACAATAAAATACATTTTAAAAGTGACATAAAATATAATGGATTAAAAACAGATTCAAGGCCATAAAAACCTTTATCTAGCTAAAAGCCTGCTTGTATAAAAGAGACTTTAGCTGCCTTTTAAAAGAATCCACACAAATTAAACAATATAAGAACAGAGGCAGCACATTCCACAGTTTGGGAGCCACTGCCTTGTTAGCTGTTCCCAACTAACAAGACGACTTCAGGGTGTGTGTGAGGTAGGATCAGGTCAGAGATGGAAGAAGGAGCTTGTCCATGTACAGTAAAGCTGTAAAATAAGGATCAGGTTTTTCAAATGTACTCTAAAGTGAATAACAAGTGGAGGGATGATAAAACTGGTGTGATGTGATCTCTTTAGCGTGTGTTAGTTTAAAGCTGTGCAGCATGGTTCTGAACAGCCTGGAGACAGTGAAGCTCTTTCTTATTAAAAACAAGTAAAAAAGGCTGTTAGAGTTGTCTAAACAAGAAGAGATGACAGCGTGAAGAATCATTTCATGTTTGGCCTTAGACACCAGAGATCTTAATTTGGCAATGTTCCTCAGCTGGAAGAAGCAGTTTCTCACTAGTTGTCTTGAGTGAATTTCAAAAGACATTGCTGGGTCCAAAATAACACCCAATTCCTGAGGTGAACAAAGGAGCCTAACGCTCCAGCGTGCTGTTTAATCTGATGGAAAGAGGGGTCTTTAAATGGCATAGAAATACATCCAACATCTTCTCTTTATCTTTGATTTTTTTTTTTTAATCTTGTCCATCCTCCCTTACTGTCTGCATGCATCACCTTCCTAATGCAACATCTGAGACACGACGCAGTGAAGGCAATACATATCAGTAAGATCGAGGGAAATATAAAGGAGAATACCTACACCAAGTTATGCATTTTGCTAAATGAATAAAAGTCAAGGACTTACAAGACTCAGACCACAGAGACAATGCAGAAAACATAAAGAGGAGGCCATGCACTGCTTAGAAAGGAAGGTGTTTTACTAACCCACTGTAGCTGCGATGATGTGAAACCAGCCAGTACACAGTTCCTCAGCCATTTGCAGCTCTCCCCATGGAGCCCCTGCTCTCAGCCCAGACCAGCAGATGGAAGGGAGAAGAACGCACAGGAAACAAAGGTAGTTTTGCTGGAAAAGAGAAGCGTGAGACAAGGATGGCTAGCTAGTGACCTCGAAATGCTGCCAGACAGAGCTGCTCAGAGGACATGCACATGCACACACACACACACACACACACACACACACACCGATGCAGATACATGCGCATATATTTAAAAATAAAAGTCCACAGGCCAGAGAATAAACATGACTACACACTCAGACATAAACACACGTGACAAATGAAGGATACACTTTGCGCTTTACATCCAGACAAGTCGGGCAGGGTGGATCAACATGGGTTTTATTGCAGTACAGGCTGAAACACACAGATCTATGCTAAGTGTGAATAATTTTACCTCATCACGCATAAATCATGACAAACGGGGCAAATATTTAAGACTAGACGTGACTATACATGTCTCAGAAAGCAACACTTTTACTAAAGATGTCCAACAACAGCTGTCTGTTCTACACACTATGTCTGTTGTAAATACGTTTTTGTTTTTCAAAACATTCTAAATCCATACTAAATTGTGGATTTCCAACTATGACAAGGACATTTTCAGTTACAGGTGAAGTGCATCAAAAGTGGATGCTGATGGCGCCACCTTCTGGTCACTTGAATACACTGTTTTTCTTTGCTATATTCTGTGGCTCTCCAACCTTTCCATCTGTGATCCATTTCTCACGCTGCTCTCAAATTCACTCTCCAAGAACAGAGCACTGACAGCATCAGCCTCATCAGATGAAAAAATATTAATTTAAGGACAGAAGAAAGAATAATCCTGGCATAAATGAGCAGGTGCGACATCCAAATGTTTGAGTAACAGATTTACATATACAGTGGTATGCAAAAGTTTGTGCACCCCTGTAAATGTTTATCAATTTCTTTAATAAATCAATGTTTTTTTTTTAATAAGAAATGTCAGTTAAATATATCATATAGAAGACAAACACAGTGATATTTCAGAAGTGAAATAAAGTTTATATGATTTACAGAAAATGTGCAAGAATAATTTAAACAAAATTAGGCATGTGCATAAAAGAAAAATGTTGTGAATCCTCCTTTTGCAGAAACAACAGCCTCTAAACCAGGGGTGTCAAACTCATTTTCATCTTTAATAAGATTCCCAGTCCCTGCACTGGCCACACAGCCCCACAGCATGATGGAACCTCCACCAAATTTTACTGTAGTTAGCAAGTGTTTTTTTTGGAAAGCTGTGTTCTTTTTCATGCATCATGCATTACGTCCCTCGTTTTGCCCAAATAACTCTATTTTAGTTTCAGTCCACAGCACCTTAATCCAAAATAAAGCTGGCTTGTCCAAATGTGCTTTAGCATACCTCAAGCGACTCCATTTGTGGCGGAAAGGCTTTTTCTGCATTACTCTTCCATACAGCATCTCCTTGTGTAAAGTGCGCTGAATAGTTGAACGATGCACAGTGACACCATCTGCAGCAAGATGATGTTGTAGGTCTTTGGAGCTGGTCTGTGGATTGACTGTGACTGTTCTCACCATCCTTAGCCTCTGCTTATCTGAGATTTTTCTTGGTCTGCCACTTCGGGCCTTAACTAGAACTGTGCTTGTGGTTAACCAATTCCTCACAATGTTCCTCACAGTTGAAACTGAGAGCTTAAATCTCTGAGATAGCTTTCTGTATCCTTCCCCTAAACCATGATGTTGAGCAATCATTGTTTTCAGGTGATTTGAGAGTTGTTTTGAGGCTCCCATGATGCCACACTTCAGAGAAGATGCAAAGAGGAGAAACACTTACAAATGGCCTCCTTAAATACCCTTTCTCATGATTGGATTCACCTGTGTATGGAGGTCAAAGGTCACTGAGGTTACCAAACCAATTTTGAGTTCCAATAATTAGTGCTAAAGGTATTGAAATCAATAAAATGACAAGGGTGCCTAAATGTATGCACATGCCTAATTATGTTTAAATAATTAGTGCACACTTTCTGTAAATCATATAAACTTTATTCCACTTCTCAAATATCACTGTGTTTGTCTCCTATGTGATATATTTAACTGACATTTCTTATCCAAACAACCAATGATTTACAAAGGAAAATCATGAAAATTTAGAGGGGTGTCCAAACACTATATATATTCTGTATTCACACTGGTTCAATGCAATTCTAATCCTTTTGTTTTTTCCCAAAGCAGATGATGTACAAAAGAAAACAACAACACATTTCCTCAATTCCCACTACATTTCCTCACTTTTACCTTGTATCCATCTCTATAAAACCTCCCTCCGAACACCCACCCACTTACACCCTCCTCCACCTCTTTCCCTCTAACCTACTTTCTCTCAACCTCTGTTGGTGTGTTTTGCCTGTGGGGTGCAGTGTTGCTCCAATCTGGCTCTTTTTTTCATCATCCGGCTACAAGTCCAAACCTGTTCTTATCACCAGCTGTTTCCAACCAGCAGCAAAACTTGAAATGGGTCATGAACTGTTTCTGTATGAATGAATACTATAAAAGGCTGCGTGTCGCACCTGCAGATGAAAACTGCATTTACCATGTGGCACGTGTGGAACCACTGGGAAATACTGTAAGAATGAGGTATGGTGATGCCACTTTCAGGCCCCTGCATAACTGATCATTTATCAAAGGTGTTCTAGTTCCATCCACAATCTCCCAATAAAACAAAAATAGCAATGTAGCACAGCTTGTGCTCTTCCCGTGTTCTAATCGATTAGACAATCAACAAAATCCATCCTAATGACCTCATAATATTGTGACTATAAGCAATCGGATCAAGTTGAGCTGCACGAACATGATTACATCTAATGTGATTATGTCTCTTGCGTTTAAAGAAGTGAGCACTATGACAATCCATACACCAGGAAACTGCCCAGGTAGTGATGGGAGTCAAGACAATCTGGCTAAAACAACCACTTCTGTCTCATCAAACCTTTCAGTTCCCCCACTGTAAATCAACAACAAACAGCGAGAACACGGACTAAGAGTGACACATACATATGAGAGGCCATTTGAGAAATAATTCAGTCTTACGCTCACGTAACATCATAGTCTCTCACAAACAGTACTATAGTCGCGTACATTTACTACCATACTCTCTCACAAACAGTACTATAGTCGAGTACATTTACTACCATACTCTCTCACAAACGGTACTATAGTCGCGTACATTTGCTACCATACTCTCTCACAAACGGTACTATAGTCGAGTACATTTACTACCATACTCTCTCACAAACGGTACTATAGTCGAGTACATTTACTACCATACTCTCTCACAAACGGTACTATAGTCGAGTACATTTACTACCATACTCTCTCACAAACGGTACTATAGTCGAGTACATTTACTACCATACTCTCTCACAAACAGTACTATAGTTGAGTACATTTACTATCATACTCTCTCACAAACGGTACTATAGTCACATACATTTACTATCATACTCTCTCACAAACGGTACTATAGTCGCGTACATTTACTATCATACTCTCTCACAAACAGTACTATAGTCGAGTACATTTACTATCATACTCTCTCACAAACAGTACTATAGTCGAGTACATTTACTATCACACTCTCGTTCACGCTATTATGGATGCAACAACATGATAGTGAATGTATGAGACAATGATATGCAGTGTATGCGAGTATACTACTATGTGTGAGAGAGTTTATGTTCTTCTGATTGTTTTGGTCATTTTGTCCAGCTGTACGTCTACATATACATGACACCTTTTCCTTTTTTTCTCCCCACTTGGGGAAAGGTTTCTCAGAACTAAAGCACAGATTATAGTATGTGGGCAACTGGAGATATACAGATTGTTGCTCCTTCAGTAAACGTCATCCCTATACCGGGACTTCCCTGGGCTCATGTTGCAACTGTCACGTCTCATGTCCCAGGGCCTGGTGCCATTTCCTGCGTATTGCTGAAGCAACGTCGCTGCAAACCTCCACCCAACTTACTTCATCTCTCCCCAGACCCAAAGTACCTGATGAGGGATGATGATTAGACAGCAGTCATTAAATGCACACAGGCAAACACCCAACCACCGATTAAGCGGTAGTGAGTGCAGTCAAACCAAAACAACATTCCACTCAGCGGTAGGGGGAGGGCGTGTAGCGCGATAAGACGTGGCAGTGGCAGGGTGCTATGTCGAGTGCCTACGTGCTGGCCAGCCACTCGTGATGCTCACTGTCTGCCAGCTAGACACAGTGCTCTATCATTTCCTGATGTGCTGCCCTGTTCAGGTGACCACAAACACACATACGCCAAAGAAACATGAAGCAGCAATGTTTTCATCACCACTCACTAATTGCATGATGAGTCTGAGGGGATAAGGGTTACTGTACTAAAAATGTACAAAAATTACACCAGTTTTATTTCAGTGCCAGGTGAGAAGATCAGTCAAAGTCAGTTCATTTGCTTGTTGGCAGGTGTTGTAGGTAACATTATGTGGCAGCTGATCACTTTAAGATTAGGTGAATTGGTCACTCTATTGGTCACTGAATTGATACTCAGTCAGCGTTTGTTTGTCAACTAGGTAAAGAAATTAACTTTACCAACTTTTAATGATTTTAAACTTCATTTCCCAAACCACTCCTTCCTTGTAGCACACGTTTAATGACAAACACTGTCAGCCTGGATTACCCTCACACCTAAAAGCCAGTCAAGAGTCAAGTTCCTGTTACAAGCCCCCTTCTGATACTCCAATCCTCTGAATAGTGGATGGAAAAGATGAGCTCATCCCTCTGATACGGCACCGGACTGCTTTGCTCTGCGGTCTCCCTAATGGTCTCCAGGATGTCAACAGCAGCCCAACATGTCCCTCTTACTCACACCAATTACCATTTCCACACAGCACCGAAGCCTAAATAAACACAGCCCAAAACTTGCTATACAATCAGCTTAAATCTATAAACAGTGGAGTGGTTTAAATTAGGCCACTCCCAAGAGTACGGGTCTTTGCTTGGACAGCCAGGCTGGGATGACAGAATGGAGCCAGATGAACTTACTGCAGGGAGATTCAAAGGAGATATTTTAAAGGCAATAAAAATAGCACATGCATGAGTTCTATACAGCTTACTACAGTAATTCAAAAAAGAAAATGGTTTCGATGAGACTTTAACATAATGGGTGTATTTAACAGGGTAGCAGTCATCAAAGGTTTGAAATAAGTCTGTCTCAGGTGACGTTCAAGCCTGGTGTTAACATCTGACTGAATGAGGATTGCTCACACCTGGCATTAAAATGTCCTGGATGTGTCCCCTGTGACCACAGATGATCAGACCTGATGTCCTCACCCTTTGTTCAAATACACAGTGATGTAATGACGAAAAGTAACTGACGAGAGAGAGAGAGAGAATCAAAGCTCCTCTGATTTAACCTGAAATAAGTTTCACCCACTTAACCACCAGAAATCATATGGCAATCATAGGTTATATTGTGGCAGTGGCTGTAAATATATCAATTACTGCTGCATCTCAAGCTTATTTTCATAATCAATTCATCTGTCGATCACTTTCTCAATTAATTGAGTAATTGTTTGGTCCATAAAATGTTATATTGAAAAACCTCAAAACGATGATGTCCACATATTTCTTGTTTTGTCCACAAACCAAAATGATGAAGCCTTAATGATTTCTTTGTTATATCAAGTAAAGACACCAGAAAATATCCACTTTTAAGAAGAACAATTCATCCATCACAAAATTAGTCGACTATTAATTTAGTAATCGATTAATTGTTGCATCCCTAAAATCAGTGCTTGAGCACTAATTGGTGAGATTCATTCTACTTAGATTATCTTTTCCCTTTACTGTCATAAAATCCAAGATACCTCCAGTGAGCATTTTGGAGCACTTATATCGCAATATAGGATGCATTGCCGAGGAATGAAGCCTTATGCATCCTCAAACCTCCTCCAAATTTGGTTTCTGTGAACAGATCTGAAGATGCATACAGGTTTGAGAATGTTCAGACCTGTACTTAACGTGATGTGTCCATGATCAGATCAAACAGGATGAACGTTCAAACAAGAGTAGTTAGTCAACTCAGACAGGAAAACCCCACTGGTTATTTAGAGCTGCACAGAAAGAGGAAGTGCCTCATGCCTACGCTTCTAATGGCTCACTGTAGTTTTGCTGGGCACCCACAAGAGTATTTTAATATAGGTTATGTACGTCTGTGTGGTGTGTGTATGTGTGTGTGTGTGTGTGTGTGTCGACATGATGTATTGGATGGGCCTTCCAATGACGCATGCAATACTGGACCAATAATTAATGAGACATCTTAAAATAGAGGTGCAGATTTTTAAGATCTTCTCCATTTGACAACTCCCAGAGCAGCAAGAAAGATGAACCCTAGTCCCTGACACACACTATATCAGGAGGCAGACTCAAAGTCTCAATGTGGGGAGTATACAATGCTCAGTGACTCATGGATATGTGGTATTCCTGGCCTCACACCTTTTACAGGTGCCTTAACTCATGGCAGCCAAGAGCCCAAGTATAGGACTCACCGCACTTCCTGCATCAGAGTTGGAGAATAGGAGGATAAGATGATCACTAACACTGAGGGAAATGTTCTGTTACAATGTAAAAGAGGGCTGGGTATTTCCTACAACCTCATGATAGGATACATACATGATACAGGGGCCACGATAATACGATACACATTACAATGACTATTATTTTGAATCACAATGATATCCTATGCAGAATTTACTTCAAGAGCTGAATCACTCATCTTCTACCACTTTATTATAATATAATTAAGTGGTAGAAGATGTTATATTTAGGGCGAAAGGCGAGGTACAACCTGGACAGGTCGCTAGTCCACCAGAGGGCCAACATATAGAAACAAACAACCATTCACACCTACGGTCAATGTCCAATTTACCTAATCGCCATATTTCATGTTTTCGGACTATTGGAGGAAACCCGGAAGAAAACCCCCCCACACACGGGGAGACCATGCAAACGTCATGCAGAACTACAAGAGCTGCTTTATTAAAGGTGAAGTAAGTAGTTTATAGTGCCATCTAGAGGAGAGGCTGAAATTTATAACAAAGACCTGCTCCTCTGCTCACCCCCTCCCTTCCCTGAGCGCTACGGTATCCGCAGCTGGTCAAATGTCGTCCTCGTCGTCTTTCTCCGTGTCAGTAGATGAGGTTCGTGAGGCGAGGGAGAGGGCGAGCTACCACGGCCGTAGCAGACGAAGCGGAGAGAGAGGAGGCGGGACTTCTGCTACAAGTAAAGAGACGCTTGATTTGTTCTCTCGCGTTTGTCCTTTCAGGCTCCGGTAGAAACATGGCGTCTCGCTGCTAACAGTGGCTATGCAACCGCGGCCCGCGATAATGTTATTTTACATGACTTTTTGAAACACTACGAAAATGAAACAAAAACTATTATACAGCGACTAGACAATGCAGGAGCACATAATATGTATAAAAAAGTGGATTTTGGGTAATATAAACCCATAAATACTACACATTGTCCCTTTAAATGTATATTTTATGGTCTATATATCATATAATGTCTATTGACCTTAGGAGCAACTTATGTGATAATTGTGTCTTAAGACCAACATCACATCATTTGCTGCCAAACGGATTCTGTAACATTGATACACGCATCAAAAAATTCAGCAGGGATTTTCTTTTTTAAACAACAGCCAGAGTCAAGTACACCATGTGCAGACATGGCTTTGTTAAATGACAAGGTAATGTGGTAATTGGCAGAGGATGACATTCTTTTAGGACATTTTTTTTTTCTTACTTTACGTACTAACTGAGACTAAGCAGCTCACAAAGGCTGACCTAAATAAATCAGTCACTGTCAGAGTTCAGATTGGATGGAGAGGATACGCCAAGAACTGATGACTAACAAGATGAAACAAGAGATTTTCTTTTTCCTTCATATTTTTGTCCATTTTATTAAATTTATAAATTACGTCAGGATTTGAAACTAGACTTCATTCTCTTTGGTGATTACAAGAATATGCCTAAAGAAAGTACAGCTATAGTCCACACTCACGCCCTAATCTAATACCATAAGTGCTCTTAATGTTGATGACTGGAAACCTACACAGACCAGTTGACAAATAGTTTAATCTCGAGAAAGTCGAAAAATAAAATCAGAGAGTCACAGCACAGCAGCTGCAGTAGTTTGCACTGTGCTACCTTGAGGTGTAAGAGGTGTCTCATGGACCCACTTGGGAGCATGTGTATGTAGGGCACTCCCACACACACTCACTCATCCAGTAACAAACACACAGTATTGGGGTTGACACATAAAAGGCCTTTCTACCGTCTATGCTGGAGCTGGCACTTCTTTGCCAGAATGAAAACGGCACATAATATAAAGACACATAAATATACACGATTCTATACATAATAAAGACACAACAATCCATCTGCATATGCAACACATATACAAAAAAATAGACAACTTGTAATCCACCAACTCGTGAGTAGGTTCGACCTGTAGATTTGTTTTGTTCTCTTCTTTTCTCTGCCTATCTCTCTCTCTCTCTGATTTTTCAGCCTCTTAAACATGATTTTTCTTTATGGTTTCTGTGCTTCATACAACAAAGAACTCATTAAAACGGAAAAATTCTGGTTTGTGAACAAAATAAGACATTTGAGAACATCATTCAAGATTCAAGATTCAAGATTCAAGATTCAAGATTCAAGATGCTTTATTTATCCCGAGGGAAATTATTGTGCAACAATTGGGAGGTAAAAGTGTAGATGTACAAGAGTTAAAAGATACATAAAATAAAATAAAATAAAATAAAAATAAAAATAAAAATAAAAATAAAAATAAAAATAAAAATAAAAATAAAAATAAAACAAAAATAAAGTAAAATAAACAAGTAAGACAAATGCAACAAAGTGCCAAACAGAAGGAAAAACAGTAACTTACAACAGTAACTTAAATGCAACAATGCCACAAAAGGAATCAAAAAAAAGAATCACAGTCAACGTAGGTATATATAATATACATCATGGCTTCATAAATAAATATGAAGGTAATCTCTAATTCCAGCCCTAATTATACCGCATTTCAAATCACAATCACAATATCTGTCAAAAAAAAACTGGGATTAGACGTTTTCCACTATTCATGTCTAATTCTTGACAGTAATTATTAGACAGAAAAGTTGTTAGACAACGGATGTGTAGGCTGAACAATGAACATATGGCTGGTGTTTTCCCGAGCACGCAGACAGGCTTGAATGACTGATACTCCGAGGAAATACTTCTTTCTCCTCCGCAAATGCACAGAAGGCTTCCCCCATGAACAATCTATGGCATACACTGCATGGATGACTCACTCCATCGCCAATAACAACAACAACAACACTTTCTGTATTTAACCATACAGATTCACAGAGGACACATTCAAACTCCTATATTTAGACCTCTTTGCTCAAACATTCAGGGGAGACTCTCACAGCAATGGCTTAATCACGGAAAGTCCCAGGTGATTTTTTTTATAAGTTACATGATGTTATTTCTGCATCTTAGATAATTTTTGCTCAGCAAACCTGATTGGACAGATCCCAATCCTCCAAATGTTTTATGTCACACCATTTATACACATTGAACAGGTCTCAACAGACGCTGCACAGATCAACACGGGAATATAGGATCAGGAATTTTCCCAGGCTGAATTCCCAGGCAAAGTCCGCAACGGCTTTTCCCACATATCACTAACCGATATCTGACCTCACTTGCCTTTAACTCTCACACTTGTAATATTCTTCCTGGATATACAGTGCTTAACACATTTATTAGATATCCTGTTTTATACCCACTGGGATTAAGTCGGAAATGAATCAAGCATAACATTCAACCACTAAAACAAATCTTTCTGTTTGGGAATGCAAGTAAATAACTATAATTTGACATCTTAATCAATAAATAATAGTGTCCTTTACTATTTTTTCAGGTTTTAGTAAAACGTGAATTATAATAATTATATTGTAGCATTAAAAACATAATTTTCTACATACTGGTGTTTTTACCATTACAGAAACCAGAGCCAGTGCTGTTAATTTAAGGCAGCTGTGGCTTTTGATGGTAGTCTAATACATTAAGCACTGTATATACTGTACACAGCTGCTTACAAGATACCCCAAAACCCAGAGAGCTCTGTCTTTAATCTACACTAAAGTCTTCCTCGTGATTTGTTTGAATAATTATAAAGCAGATTTACTAATTAATGTCAAAAACATGTGTTTTCAAACAACCTGAACCTACAATATCTAAAATAAAAGACTGAACATACATTTGCTGAAAATGAGATTGGCTGCTCCATGCCAGGACCACAACTGACACAGGGAAGTACTGACATGGGAGCCAGAACCAGAATTCAGGTGTTTCTTCAGGTGTGAGTTATCACAGGCAAAAAAAAAAAAACCTGTTCAGTTTAAGTAACACGAGGAAACATTACACACCAACAGATGTGTGGAGGATAGCTTTCAATCTGGCTTTTAATATTTTCAATATTTTCAAGCTTCCCCAGGCACAAAACCGTTGTGTCAAACCTCCTAATGAAATAAGCAGGACCACTCGACCTGAATGAATCGACTGAAGCACACTGACATGACACGTAATTACTCGGATGCCGTTCCAGATGACAAAAGAAAACCACTCGTGTCCTCTTCTCCTCTCTCTCCTCACTACTTCATTCTCGACCGTTTGGATTAGAACACTCTGGAATAAATTGTGACTTGCTACAACAGTTTGCCAGGTGCTTGTACAATTGTCAGGCCCAGTCAGGTGGCTAATAAAGTCACTTAAATTGCCCTCGAACCAACAGAAACATGTTTGGATTAAAAAATAAACAAATAAAAATGTGTTAATCTTCCTGTTTTGCAAACAATGCTGTTTCATTTCCTGCACAGCACTTTCACCTGGGCAGCACAGGCAGCTTAGAAACACTTAACATACAGTAGATTACATTAATAACGTTCCATGGTTGGATGATGGAATGTTATTTCATTAAATGGCCCTAACTGGACGTGATATTGGCTAAACATGACGGTAAAACACAGCAGGACACAGTCTGTCAGCGTCTATCTCAGCTCATAAAAATGATGTCAGATGATGGAGCAGCAGCAGCAGCAGCAGCAACAACACACCAACATGGTTTTAATCTTCTCCCAATTCTCTGACTCATACATGTACAATAAAGACTGACTCCTGAGACCAAAAAAAAAGCCTGTTTCTGTTTCCTGTTTCAGTTTTAGGGAAGTAAGACATAATGTGCCAGGTCTCCATGGTTACAAGAACAGGCCAGCTCTGGGGAGAGTAGTTACATCATTTGCTGTAAATTCCTGATAGGTCATTTTATTTACTTTCATAAATTAAATCTCTCAGTATGATATCAGTTCCTGTGTGATCATCATACACAAGTGACTCAATGCTGAATTGTCACACAACCAAGGTCCAGTCTCCATGATTTTAACATTATGCTCAGCTTGTGCTAAATAATATATGGGAAAACATATCCATTCATTACAATCTACAAACTTACAAAGTTGACAGTTTCATATGATTTTTGTTTATACTATAACTGTCATTTTGTGCCTGCACCTGAACAAATCCACAGATATTGGACGACTGTGTTGTATGAAATACTTCATTTAATTAAGTATTAAGTACTAATTTAATTTAGGGTAAAAGCATTTAAAGCGAGGGTTGATATATTATAATGACACACTAAGGCTCGGTGTGGTAGGAGAACTTGAGACTGGTATAACAGTTTAACAGTTTTAGCTTGTTGCAACGGTGTCTACATTTGAATCAAAGCCGTTTAAAGCAGTTTAAAGCCGTTTAAAGTGAGCTAGAGCCAAGCGTTTTTCTCGGCGATAAACAACAATACTCCAACTTATCTCTTGACGTTGAACAATCACAAAATTTCCTCCCATTTTCAACATTCTTTTTTGAGGATTTCATGGCGTTTGGCAAACAACGATTTGGCGCATTACCGCCACCATCTGGTATGGCATGTGGATCAAAATGTTAGCAATTCTACTACTGCTTAAAATGATAATAGTAATACTATTATTATTATTAAAAAAAAAAAAACTTATATCCTAATCTATACCCTCATCAAATATGTTGCTTTAAATAATTGACATATAATCAGCTCAAACTTTATTTAATGTCTCTTAACTTTTGGATTAATTTTCAGTATTATTATTATTATTATTATTATTATTATTTCTTCTTCTTTTTGGTATATTAGCGTTAGATAACCAGGTTACAGATAGTATTACCGTCTCCTACTGGACTGGAATGTGGACCAGTACTAGTACTAGTAAAAGTACTACTACTAACCACTGCTACAACTAATACTACTCATATTATTACTACTATTACCACTAGCAGAAAAAGAAGAAAGTGCAGGAAGGTGTGTATTGGGAACAGCATGGACAGAAAGCATAAAAGAAAAGCTCTTCTGTAACCAAAGATTGACATAACTTGTTCATATCCTTCATATCTGTAGGTCATTATGAGGCAATTAGTTATTCATACCTACAGAGAATAAATGGCTGAATAAATGCTACGTCTGACTTTTTCACTGATTCATACACCTGCCTACGCAGCCACTCACACAACTCACTGATAATTCATCATCACAGTCCAGGAAACTAGCTTCCTCCAGCTAAGCACAATATTTTGACGTGCAGTCCAACATTGCTGCGCAACAAGGAAGCCTCTCCCTGTTCACTCACATTTGATTTCCTCCACCAAGAGATGTGCAGCAGCATGTTGTGAGGCCAATTAATCTGAATTAAACCAAACTTAAGCAATGTTTTATGAATGATCTCTATGTTAATGTACGGTTTCTGTGGACATGGCGGTCACATTTTCGTCTGTTGGGTGTTTGTGCATGCACACGCGCAGGGTCAGGGATTAGAGGGCTGCTGGGATTATCTTCCTTATGATATCAGAATAATCAATAAAGGACTATAAAATATACATGAAAGAGAAGGTAACATGGAACAAATATTTTTGTGAGATGTTTTGTTTCTCTTTAAATGATTATGTAATTGTTAAGTAATTTCTAATCTGAGTAGTTGCTGAGTTATTGGTGTTCCTGTCTAGTAATCTTTTCCATTTGTTCCCTCTTTTTTGTCCTTTTTTATGCACATGGGGCCAATGCTATGTGCATTTATGAGCTTTCATATTGTGTATCTGCACGTGTCTGTCAGGATTTATCAGTATCGCTACCTGCCGTACAAGACTTTGCCTGCATGGTATTGTGTGGAGATGTTATCAAACAGCTATACCACAAGAGGCTAGAGAATGCGTCTCAGTGTTCAACTCCAGCACAGTTGTCATGGAAACCTGTTCCACAGAATGCCGAGGTTAGAAAAACTCTAATGCACAGCATCTCTCTGTCTCTCTCTCTCTTTCACATTCCCTCCCGTGCACCGGACAATCCCTTCCTGTGTGAACGGG
The DNA here is from genome assembly GCF_963457635.1 of Microchirus variegatus. Lineage (NCBI taxonomy): Eukaryota > Metazoa > Chordata > Actinopteri > Pleuronectiformes > Soleidae > Microchirus > Microchirus variegatus. Next base: position 8,120,020 of record NC_139805.1, read on the forward strand.
CCTATATTATCAAAACAGTGTTCAAGATGTCTTCGGCCACAGCGTCCAGACTGAGATGCTGCACATTCTTAGCTCAACTGAGCAAAACAAATCAGGGCCTTTGACCTAAAAATCTGCGTCACAGAATGTGCAGTCCAACCTCTTGGCCTGATAGGACAAGTTTAACATGCACCCATTAATGTTTGTAGTATTTAAACTTGAAGGTAATGGTACGAGTTACAAGTGAGTTTATCAGTCAGCTTTTCTTTTTAAAGTTACTGAGTCCGAGCCTTAGGTACACCAGTTCAACTGCTAACACAAAAAAATCACATGAAATCATTTTTATTGTCATTATACAACCAAAATCGCACAATGAAATTTTGAGGTGGACAGAGCACACTGCCTTAAAGGGGAAATAAGTAGTTTATAGTGCCATCTAGAGGAGAGGCTGAAATTTACAACAAAGACCTGCTGCTCTGCTCACCCCCTCCCTTCCCTGAGCGCTACGGTATCCGCAGCTGGTCAAATGTCGTCCTCGTTGTCTTTCTCCGTGTCAGCAGATGAGGTTCGTGAGGCGAGGGAGAGGGCGAGCTACCGCGGCCGTAGCAGACGAAGCGGAGAGAGTGGAGGCGGGACTTTCGCTACAAGTAAAGAGACGCTTGATTTGTTCTTTCGCGTTTGTCCTTACAGGCTCCGGTAGAAACATGTCGTCTCGCTGCTAATGGTTGCTATGCAACCGTGGTCCGCGGTCATGTTATTTAACATGACTTTTTGTAACACTACGAAAATGAAACAAAAACTATTATACAGCGACTAGACAATGCAGGAGCACACAATATGTATAAAAAAGTGGATTTTGGGTTATATAAACCCATAAATACTACATATTGTACCTTTAAGGAACCGATCTGACCAAACCAAGCACCTTCTTCCTGTGAGGCAACAGTGTTTACCACTGTACCACTGTGCCAACCTGGCATCTTCTCATATTAAGGTGACATATTGAAGTTCAAACTGAGGATCAGATTCAGATTGAATGCTGTATAAGTGTGTCTGCCAGACCGGCTTTTCAGAAACTGCACATCTACTGGGGATTTTTTTGCACACAACCATCTCTATAGTTTACAGATAAGGGTCTGAAAAGGGTGAACATATTCAGTGAGCCACAGACAGTCCTGTGGGTGAAAACGTCTTCGTACCAGAGGTCAGAGGAGAATGACCAGACTGGTTCGAAATGATATAGAAATCACTCATCTCTGGATGCACAGCATGTTGAACCTTGAAGCAGATGAGCTACAGCATCAGACGTCTACACATGTACATATGATATCTAAAGAAGTGGCTGGTGGGTGTATATTCACATGTGAAGAGTATTCCACAGCAACCATAACCAACAAACTCCATGGTATTTTGACTAAAGCATGTCACAGACATGTTCATTAGGTCATCAGAAACTAGTTTAACCTGGGGTAAAAAACTAGTTCCCTATATTATATAGGGTATAATATGTTTACTTTAATGCAGACCAATTCCTGTTATGGCTCACACCACCACCAGTGCAATGCTGTGAGCATCACTGTTTTTATTTTCTAATTTTAATAGGATCTTGTTTTTTTTAAAAAAGCCATTACATTTTTTAGTTGTGATGCTAGGACAGCACAAAACGTTCTAAAACAGCACAGCCCCGGTTCAAGCCCTGTAGTTGACCTGTATACGACTGCCATGAGCAATAACTGCTCTAAAAGTACAGCATATTACTGGAAGTGATGGAGGGAACAATGAGTGAGACACACACACACACACACACAGGCCTGTGTCATCACACAGACTCTCACGCAAACCAAGAATTGTTCCCATGTGCTGCAGACCTCTGTGATTTGGGAGGAGTGCGTGAGAGCAACACATGATTCGTAAAGGTTAGATTAATATACCCATAGGGCTCAGTGACACAGCTGTGGAAGAAGCAGCGAGAAGGTAAACAGAAAACCACTGTGAAAGTGGTCACACAACGGAACAACACACAATCCCCTTTCTTGCTATCCCATAAGATTATTCATTCACACTTGTTCTATAGAAAGCAATGGAACCACTGTTTTGTATATCAGTGATTAAAAGGAATTTAATAGAGAGAATAGAGAATCTCATGAGTTCTGTTTTCTTTTGCAAGCATCGCATTATCTTTAACCACATTGAGCAGTTTGTGCTCGATAAACATAGCAACTCAAACAAAAGTTGACACGTTTAATTGGACGCAGTTAAAACCTGATACAAAAGTCTCTGTTTTCTGTCTGTGTCCTGGCTCATGTTTGTGGCCTCTGGAAACACTCGGAGCAAATTCTATAATATCTATCCCCGTCTTCGCTCCGTCTGTTTCCACCTCTGTATAGTTCATAACACTTTTAGTAATATTTGTTTATATGTGTATCCTTGTGCTGCAGTAAACACACAGGTACACTGAGAACACGTTGAATGGAATCATCCTTCCAAAGCTTCTCAACCAAGTCGACTCGGGACAGTTTCCAAGTAGAGTCGTGCTACACCAAAAATCTATATACACATAATGACAATCATTGTTATACCTTTCCTCAGCTACTGTATGTAAATTAGGGCAGTGTCTTTGCTGATCTATGAACATATGGTTTACCGCAAGGAAAAGACCACTGCAACATCCAAGTATGGGTTTTGTTTTGAGTACCAGGTCATGATTTTGTGGCTCTCCCTTCTTTATCTTTGACACGATTCTCGTGTAGGTGGTGAGAGATTTGTCTGTGGTATGTTTTTATTTTTCTGTCAGATGATGATGAAGCCCCTTCACAACCTCCTTGTATTGACTTGGCTGATCTTAGTCCTGTACAGAATTACCCCACATGTTCATTTTCCATGTTAGTTTGTGTTGCCTTCATGCAGATTTCCTGCCAGCATATAAGTTATGTGGACGAATGCAAGATGCTGTTCAAACGTGTGAAAATCTGGCTATAAATAAATACAATACTGTTGTCATGTATCATTATATAGCACAACCCAACTGCTATATCCAACTTCCAGGAGCTGTGAATCCCACTGTGTAATATTTAGGATGAGTAGGTTTGTGCAAAGGGGAATCTCATTTCAGTCCTAGTTATTTATGCTATAATAGTCTTTTTATTTACAGTGTATAAGTACGAATGAAAATGATCTGTATCACTGAGCAACGACACACAACGACCAGCTATTTGTCTACAGACTTCACTCACAAAATACACACAGGACTGAGGCAGAAAAGGCTCTGTTAGTTTCTGCAAAGCCATCAGTCAAAAAATGGTCCCACTTTTCAGACAGTTCCTCCTATAATTATGCAAAAGTCCAGCATCCGCGCCCACCCACTGCTCCATTGACTCCCAGAGAAGCTGAGCTTCCGAGGAAGTGACATTTGAAAAACAACATTTTAGAGGGAGCTGAGCTTCCCTTGTGTCTTAGTGCAGTGGGCACTGGTATAGGCCTTTTATATGCTTTGCAATATGAAAGCTGCCACCTTGTACTGTCATTTTAATACTGCGGTAACGGAAAAACAGAAACAGAGAGCAGACATTTCACATTTTAAAGCGGGAGCTTATTCCATAGCAACTTTAAAACATTTGTATCAATGGGAAACTCATAATCTAGATCAGGGGTTCTCAAAGTTTTTATATCTGAGGGCCAATTTAGGAACCCAACGTTGGACTGAGGGCTGCCAAAGGAAAAAAAAGGGAAAAAAAACTGAAAGAAATCCCATTTGTAATAATTTTAATGACCAGATTGCAGTTCTACAGGTTACACTTATTGGTCTGTATCCACTAATGTCCAATAAACATTTAACAAGCTTAGTAGCTCCTGGATTAAAACTATCAACTGTAATTCATTGCGGGCCGCCAGAAATGTTTCTGCGTGCCACCATTGGCACCCGGGCCGAACTTTGAGAACCAATGTACTAGATGGATGAAGTCAACAATGATTATTGATGACTTTCTGGTATGGTCAGGCCACCGTAGTTCTCTGATGAGCTTTGCTCGTTTGTTGCATTCTGCAGTCTCACCATTAGATGTCACACACTGAGCCTTTAAACCTCACCTGAACCACTGGTTCTGTACATCAACATGCTTGAGACCATCACAATCTCATCTTTGTAAGATACAACACTGAGATTTTGTCTTCGCACTGTTAACACCGCGGAAGTGTTGCCGTGTCTATACCTGTGCCCTCATCACTGTGGCGAGTACAGCGAGTACTCGACGAGGTTCTTTAAACAGGCTGTCAGTGGCATTTCTCTGAACCCTCAGCCACTTCATCATCTCACCTCTAATTGACTCGAGGGGGTATAAATAGCCACATGTGAGGCTGATTTACTTGCTTCACTTACAAGTTAATGTAGCCTCGGGGGACAAAAGAGGGGCATCAAGTTGCCTTTATCCTAGAAGCCACGTACTGGAGCAACAACCAAAACGGACAAGTTTTTAGCCTTGTGCTAATTTATTTGTTTCTACCGCTCAGTTTAGCTTTTGCAATGACAAACCTGGAAGACACATCAGTGTATTAATAATAAAAGCTCAATATTTTGTGGCCTAAAATCAATAGGCAGGCCTGTCATTTTTAACAGTGTACTCCTCTGAGAAAAGCTGCCGCAGTGTTTTGACCCAGCTGCTCCCACAGACAGCTCTGAAACCACAGTGACGCAGAAGCAGGGGCCACATCATTTGCATTCAAAGAGAAGATGTTTAACCCTGCACAGCCATAACAAGGGTACGATAAGACTGAAAAGATTAGGCACTGAACTGAACCCCATGTGTGATCTGTTCTTTATGTAGCTACTCTGTGCTAAGTTATGAACTCAGTTTTCTTTTTTTAACTCTTTTTATTTGGTTTTCAAAGTTAAAGGTGCATTATGTAATAAATCTAAAGCAACTGGGCATTGAATCCTCTTAATATGTCACATAGACTCAGGAATAATGTTCATATAACAAACTGAACTCACCAACAACAACAGTACAGCCAAAATATTCGCATTAAAAAAAATATTTTGCAGAATGCAAATCATGTTTATGTTTTGAAACCTAAAAGACCTCGGTATTTTGAATTTGAATGTAGTAACCGTTTTTGTCATTCTTACATATGGCATGCAGATAAAAATAATACAGGGGTGGAAATAAAATTACTGATATAAACAACAAAAACAATGGTTTGCCACACATGCGTAGGTGATACAATTATAGGCTGATAAAATTGTCCATTTTCATTGTTAAAAAGAATGGAGCGAAAGTAAGTGCTTAGTTTTAATTTTGCCAGTTGCAGGAATCAAAAAGGTGATAAGTTAGTTAGTTTTAATTTGATTTATAAACACATAATTCAGTTTCAGTTAATTGTGGGGTTATTTAAACTTAGTTTTTATTTTAGTTGAATTTAGTTATTTATTATTTAATTAAGTTTTTTTATTATTATTGTTTTCTATAATAACCGTGCACTGTATTTAGGGTTTGGGACTAGTAACTCCCGATGCCGATATTATTCCAATACAGTCATTTTAGACCATCTATGAACTATGAAGCTGTTAAGACATTATTTTACATTTCAAAGACATAATTCTCCAACTGTGTAACAAATATTGTTCTCCCAAAAGGAAACAAACGACCCAAACATGACTCAGCTAAAATACTTATACTGATTTTTATTGTATTTATTTATTCTTTACATTTTAACAGCATATATCATGCTTCACAGTGTGCATAGTGAAGCATGATATATATATATAGGATTTTCGGGTTCGATCAGATTCCACATTTTTTTATCTGTTCAATATCCATTCCAGTGATTTTGACCAGTATTGGACGGATACTGATCCCCATCCCTACTTACAAGCATAGTTTCATCTCACAGGGAACAGATTTTGAAAAATTAAAAACCGTTGCAAAACATTTTAGACAGTATAATTTAGTATAATACAGTTGTGCAGAACACATTTCCAGCCATAAACCAATACATATTTATTAAGCTGATGAATCAATCACAAATTTATGTACGGCATTTGAAGTGAATTTACTTGGCGATCAATCTCTTCACCCTTACACTCTCCTCCTTTTCTTTCCCTTGCGTCTCATCCGTTCACGTATAGATGATATGATGAGCGAACATTTCCTTTCCTGGCCCCAAAATATCCCTCATCCTTTCCTTTGTGCCACACAGGGGAGGATCTTCATGGTGTCATTTACTTCAGTAGTACTAGTGGGAATGATGTGCTCCATTTTTAGACCTTTCAGATAACTCGGCCATCGGCAGCGGAGGCCTGGTGTCCCATATGTTGGTTGGTCTTTCGTCACATTTACGCAAGTAGTGAAATCAAATCAAGAGTAATTTTGTCACAGGCGCGAAGAGCAGAGACATCCGGAGTGGGAAATAGGACAGGGATAGTGGGGCAGAGAGGTGGAAGGAGACAAGTGTTTTTGTATAAAGAACATTTTAAGTGCACATGCATAAGATTTAAAAAGGTGTCAAGAGGAGACCGGAATATATTTACGTGGGCTTATATGACAACTCATCTAGCCAAAAGATGAAAATAGATCATGAGAGGCAATAAATAAATTAAAAGAGACCATGTTAATATAATTCACTCATGATTCTCCTTTAAAAACGAGGTTGTCGTGGATTTACGTGTAATCTGCTATGGATCACTATGACATTGGATATGGAGGGTCATGCATGGACGTTACACAAGCATGACTTTGTTTTATTCATTTTTTTTTTTTTTTTACATTAGGTTTGATTATTGTCTCTCAATATTGTGTCCTCATTCATTCATCTTCTACCACTTTAACCTCCACATGAGGGTCACGGAGGGTCGCTATACTGACAATCCCTGCTGTCATGAGGTGAAAGGTGGGGTACGCGTTGGACATGTTGTCAGTCCATCACAAGGACACAGACAAACTCACACTTACAGTCAATTTAGAGCGTCCAATTTGCCTAATCCCCACATCTGCATGTTTTTGGACTGTGCGAGAAAACCCACCCAAGGGGAGAACATGCAAACTCCATGCAGAAAGGCCCTTGTTCCAAACCCAGATCATCTCGCTGCAAAGGCAAGAGTGCTAACCACTGATTTCGAAAAACAACCACAAGTCCAAAAACAGAAATGACTAACTGGACAATATTGTATTTCATCGCTCCACTGTACATTAGCCCACAGTCTCTCCAATCCAGTCATTGGTGAGAAAAAAAAAGCAGGCAAACGGGACATTCTTTGGAAATATTGCTTCATAAACCATCGTTGCCTTTTCACCTCGTCCGTGTACATGCTCCCCACATATTAAACAAACCACCATAACAGTGTCGCAATAAGAAAGCAACTTAGCAGCCACATCGTTTACAGATAATGTTAAGGGGAAGCCCCAGGAGACAGAGCTGAAGACCACAGCTAATGGTTAGTATTGGACCTAAACTAAACACCATGACCTCCAACCCCACTTAGATTCCAGATATTTTTTATTTTTCTCCAGAAATGTTGATACATATTTGTTCTAGCTTCATGTACGATGGTGTTATTGATTTTTGGAGAAATATTAGAACCGTATGGAGATTATTTTATACACATATCAAGTTTAAGTAAATGGGTCAAAGATAACAGATAAAGGCTTAACAAAAAAAAAAAACACTGACTCAGGAAGTAATCTCACAGCATCTGCGAGAGGACACGCGGGTTTGTCCAGGGAGTTAAGTGTCCTTAAGCCTGACTTATCCTTTAGAGGAGAAAATAAAAAACTGACCAGTCGAGTGTTGTGATAAAACAAGGGCTGGATTTAGGCAGCGACGGTGGCAGAGGTGGTGGTGGTCCAACACGTCTGTGTACTCCATGAATGGCAAGACTTCTGTAGGAAGGCAAAAAAAAAACACCACATAGACTTAGTACTAGAAACATCTCTATATCAACAGCAGGCCAGGGTTGAAGCACAAGCAGAAGACTGGAGCTCCAGTACTCGGCGAGCCAGGAACAGCTGCCACAGGTGGGTTGAATGAGAATAAATCAGCCAGCAATCACTGCACCTGCCAGGAAGTCTATGAACCAACACCAACAGAGGAAAGACTACAAAATAAAAGCATTGCAAAAACACAAACCCTCACATTACAAGACACAAGAATACACGTAAAAAACCAAGACACTCAATAAATGATTTAATTCGTTAGACTTTACAGTTTAGCTGTGGTGCTGTCTGTATGGTCAAAATGACCCCAACTTTGGACAACATACAACATTGTTTCTCCTGCTGAGCACGAGGCTTTTTGTTTCTTCCATGAGGAAATTGTTTGGAAAGTGTTTGTCTTTTAAAGCCCATTGAAAAATAGTCACATCAGCTCACTGCAGTCGAGGTTTCTCCCAGGCCTCCAGTGAAATAGAACACGAAGCATGAAATAGAATTTGAGTGTGTGCGGGGGGAAAATAATCCTTTGTGACATTTGCACTGGGACCATGATGATATCCAGTTGGAGGAGGTGTTTTTCGTGTGTCTCTGCACATAAATCTCTCAACATATGCGAGAAGGAGCTGTGTTTGCCGGCCTTGTGTGGGTGTGTTTGTGTGTGTTTGTTTCGCACGCCTGCAAGCGCCTCGTGTCGCATCAGGACAGTCGTGTCAGGTTGTGTGTGTGTGTGTGTGTGTGGCCTGTGCCGAGTCTGTGTCACACAGTGTTCTTCTTGTCTCTGCACATTAGAGCCAAACCTCTGTGATGATGATGCTGCAAACACGGGGCACATCAAAGAGAATGAGGAGTAACATAGTACAGATGTGCTCACACACACACACACCATGATATCATCTCATTTTCTTCTCTCTCTCTCCAGGACGGACTGGAGGTTCGGTGGGTTTTTCCCCCCACAGAACTGAACTTGATTAATTTAGCTGGTGGTTGAATAACTGTGGGAACTTTACTGTGGGAGTTTACCCAACCGCGATGTTGTAATGTCGGGATTATCACAGTTGTCAAACATAAGAATTTAACGAAGTCACATCTTCTTCTTACGCAGCACGGCACGGCCATTGGGGAAAGTGCAGTGTTGTAATGTAACAAAGTACAAATACTTTACTTTGTTACTATACAACATTCAATACTAGCAAATAAAATCAGAAGAAGAAGAGTTTAATGTTTGTCTTCTTTATATCGAGCTTCTCCTCTTGATGATCTGCTTTGCACTATATTCATGTCATTCACACGCTGCAACATGGGTTTAAGTGTCTTGCTCAAGTACACATATAGGCTGGCAGAGCCAGGAATTAAACCCACAACCTTACAGTTGAAAGACAACTCTCCCTATGGCTCAATCCTTACTCCGCACTTTTAAAAAAAAAAAAAACTTTTACTTCTACAGTACATTTTATAGCAGCAAATTACTTTTGATACTTTGATACTTGAAGGGACACTGTGTAGTATTTATGGGTTTATATGACCCGAAATCCACTCTTTTATACATATTATGTGCTCCTGCATTGTCTAGTCGCTGTATAATAGTTTTTGTTTCATTTTCGTAGTGTTTCAAAAAGTCATGTAAAATAACACTGTTGCATAGCCACTGTTAGCAGCGAGACGCCATGTTTCTACTGGAGCCTGTAAGGACAAACGCGAGAGAACAAAACAAGCGTCGCTTTACTTGTAGCGGAAGTCCCGCCTCCACTGACGGAGCAGGAAGTCTGAGGTAACCCTAACCCGATATACAAAAGACACACTTATACATCTGAATAAATACTAGAACCTCATCTGCTGACACGGAGAAAGACGACAAGGACGACGTTTGACCGGCTGCGGATACCGTAGCGCTCAGGGAAGGGAGGGGGTGAGCAGAGGAGCAGTTCGTTGTTGTAAATTTCAGACTCTCCTCTAGATGTCACTATAAACTACTTACTTCACCTTTAACTAATATTATTTTGAAAAAGTGACTTCAACTTATACCAAAGTCATTTACTGGTAACATACTTCTACTACTACTACTTAAGAGTGCAATGAAACTTTAGGTCCTTGTTTTATTTACAGTTTTCTATTGACAGACACAAAGGTTATTATTATTATTGAATTGAATTCTATAACACTATTAGTATTTCTCTGAATAAAACAGTCACTTGAGAGAGATGCCAGGTAGGAAAAGGAAATGGAAAAAGCTGACTTTGCTGGATTGCAATCTGATAAATTGTCATTGTTGTGGGACAGCAGACGGTCGGTAAAAATATGTTCACATCTCTTATGTTTGACAGTACAAGCCTCTCAGGGCCTGAAGCAGTGATTTTTTTTTTTTTTTTTAATGTTGATACTGTTTTACATGCTAGACCCAGGCACCAGACCCAGGTGCTGAGTGTTGTATCAGCCTAATGAAACACGACAAACACATGAGGACCCAGCAGAAGCGTGACGTCAACCACATTTTGAGCTATGAGGAGAAAACAGCAGAAACGGCAGAGGTATATTCATGCTTTACTTTTAATCACTTCATAGAAAAGGTATTTCAGATTTATTTTTGAACACAATATACAATATAATACCATACATTGTGTGAAACATTTAATAACCCACCTGCAATAACTGGTGGACTGGTGAACATATTATTGACGATTTTTAAAAAAGAAAACAAAATAAAAACAAAACTCCATCTTTCATGCAGATAGTGCTAAGTCTGGCTATCCATTTTGGACACAACTAGGACCAATAAAAGCTTGAACATAGATAAACAATGTTAATACTGACAAATTTGAATTTCAAAACCGCTAACAAGTTTGGTCAGAAAGAGTTCACACGTTATCACAATCAGATACATAAGATTATGTGTTAATCATGACGCTAATTCAGAACGACTCAGGTCTGTGTGGTAGCATGCTACCAGCGCTGTCCATTCTCGCCCACTTTTACATCACGTGTGTTAAAGTGTAAAAGGAGTGTTGTGTTTGTCAGTCTAATCTGTGTCTGGCCTCGAATCCGTGACCAACGCTGAGAGGAAGGAAGCTATTTATCCTATTTCCAATATCCTATTGCAGTTTAACACGTCCTCTATGTTTCCTCTGGGTCACCAAAAGTTCTGCTGTCAGATGAAAACCTTGTACCTTCAAAAAACTCAGGAGGTCTTTACTTAAATCGCAAAAACGGAGGACAGTTTTTTTTTTTTCCTTTTTTTGTTTTCAAGAAATGCAACTGAGCTTACTTATTATCTTACACAGATTTAAACAACAGAAGAAGGAGAATTTAATTTTTTCAGATATTATACGGAAAGATTTTTCAAAAACGATGCTTACTGTAAGTGAGAACCTTTTTGGTTTTATATTCATGCATAATATTAATTAAGTCTTTTCATTTGTGTCTGACATTACAGGAAACAAAGAGGTTGCTTAAGAGTTACAAGGTTCCCATGTGACAACATCATGTCAAGCCGCTGCTCTGCTATATATACACACATATATATATATGTATACACACATATATATATATATATATATATATATATATGTATATGTATATATATGTATATATATATATATATGTATATGTGAACAGCATATATCTATATAGTAATACATCTATAAAGAGACTCTAATCCAGAGTCTTCTACACGTTACACACCACCACTTCCAGGTAATGCAAGTGCATATAAATTAAAATAGATTTTACACAGTATTTCTTATTTACAAGCTTAAAATATAGAATAAATACACACTGTTATAAACAGCAAAAAGGACCGACTTGAGCAGTAGCGACAAAGATGTGAAGTGAGTGCCGGGTGGTGGGTGGGGGTCGGGGGGGTAAGGCCTGGTGACAAAGTCAGCACATCCAAACACACACACACACACACGCACACAAAACCATCCATTCATACATACTGCACACAACGATTGCCACTTAGAAGCATGCTGGGGTGAAATTAGATGAAGTACCTTTTTCGAGTATATCAGTAAACTAACATGAAAATGACGACAGATGCAATTTAAACGTCCACGAGTTTCAGTCATGGAAGAAGCCACAGGAATAAGAAAAAGTGAGGTCTGCAAACCATTTTTTTAACCCAGCGTTTCCCGAATATAAACAGTATTGTAACTAGAGAGAACAGTACTGTCTGCTGTGCTTTTTCCCAGCTCCATATTATCATATTATTACAAACCTAACTGTCCTGGAAACCTGATACAGTGGGGATGATGAAAAAAGAAAAAAAAAAAATCAATTGACGTCAGTGAGCAGAAGCAGCTCTGGAGGGAGTTTTTTTTTTCTCAGAAGGAAGGAAAATAACCAGCCTGACTGTTTTTGGGCTTGTGCCGATGAAGCTGTGAAGGGTTTGTAAACTGTGAATAGTGCCACAGATCAGTGCCTTTCATACCAGCACCTTTATCCTCTGGTCTGGGCCTGAATGCAAAGGGGGCAGCAGTCGTTACATCAGACAGGTTTGGGGTCAGGACCCGTTCCGACTAACAGGATTATTAGGACTGCAGCATACCTGTGGGCTAAGAATAGACTCAGTGCTGTTGTGCATTTTGTCCTTGGCAGACTTCATTTTATCAGACATCGAAGCACTGTTGCAAAAAACAAACATGTGCCTAATATGTAAATCATTTAGCAGGAATACCTGACCACACAGGTTTAACATGAAGTCAAGTTTTGGTGTGAAAAGGCTGGAAGCATTAAATGGTCTGCAGACCGAAATTTTTATGAAGTGGATAGAGTATGAAAATAGATGTGGTGCATATCACTGTGACACTTGTTGACTGACCTCTAATATAGAACGCAACAGACGAACAAGGACATGAACCACAAATATACATGAGTTTGAATTCCATGTGTGAAGGAAACAAATGTGCGTAGGGTGTGTGTGTTCATGAATTTGTCCAAGAGTTGTTTGTTTTGGATTTCTCTATTGCCCAATACATGGAAGACTCTTCTCTCTTTAACATACAAAAAAAAAGGATTTTGCTCTTTCAGATAAGAAGGAAAAAAAAACAAAAAAAAACATTTCACAGACATACTAGAGTGTTCAATAAATAAAAAACTATTATAAAGACAATTGTAAAAAAGGCACACAAAAGTCCTTTGACAAATGTTACAGGAAAAAAGTAAACACTTTCTCTTGCTATACAAACATGTTTCGATCAGTAGATCTTACTCTATGCTACTTCTAGGTCATCTGTAAAAAAAAAAAGTCTTAAGGTACAAAACTTCTCTCAGTAGTGTCAATGTCCATTTAATGCCAGTCCTGAAAATATAACGTAACCATTTCCCAAACTGGCCAACATCCTTCAAGTTCTGCCCACCAGTCTCATTTGTCCATCAAGACTAAATGTTCGCAGCAATTATTTCCTGAGAACTCTGAAGCCGCTTCACTGAAACTGTCCATCTACGTCTGGCTTCAAACACCCAAGTGCAAGACGCCCGCGTGTGCGGGCCAAAACAAAGCCTTTGCCTCTGTGGGCTTTTTAAAAAGCACAGCTGCAAGAGGATTCTCCCCCTCGTTTTTCTCCAAAAAAACTCTCAAATCACCACGTGAGCCTGGCGATGGAAACCCTATGTATCTGTGGGTGAGGCCTCATGCGTCACGATTTCTATTGCTGTCGTGGTCTCCATCATTCTGCCCTCCTCGTGATCCTGACAGTTCAAATAGTCCGGGGGAGGAGATTCACGATCTCCTCTACTATCATCATCCTCCTCCTCCTCCTCCTCCTCCTCTAATTCATCTTCCTCCCCTTCCTCCTCCTCCTCCTCCTCCTCCACATCGCCATCTTTCTCTATTCCATCCAAGTCCTCCTCCTCCAAGGTCAGCTCAAACTGAAACTTCTCCCCACCTCCCTGTCCTCCAGTGCCTCCACTGTGTCCGTGCGGGCCTTGGTCATAGAAGGGAGGGGAGGGACTTTGGGGGATCATGCTCTGGTACCAGTTCCTGTTGTCTTCCAGAGTGTCCAGAATGTCCTGGGCGTCTGGGTGGACCAGATCAGCCCATGTCTCCCAAAGAGGGTGCACAATGTAGTCGATGAATCCCACCTGAAAGAGATAATTATGGGTTAGGATTGAGTTTTCTTTCATGCTCACCCTTTGTTGTTTGTGCATAATTCAGTGTCTCTGCTCTTTTTTTTTCTTCTTTTTTTTCTCACCTGGCTCTTTTCCACTGAGGCTGTGTGTTTATCACACATCGGGCTGATCTCCATCCCTCTCTCTCTCTCTCTGTCTCCCTGATGGAAGAACTCCTCCATTATCCGATCGGTCCACTGACGATACAGTTCCAGGGACTTGGTGGGGTTACTCAGGTCAGCACAGTGCACCATGTTACGCAGCACCTATAACACAAAATAACACAACATTTCTATTGAGTAAAAAATGCACACACTATGGTTTAGAATTGGTTTAAACGTGTGAGCTTAACAAGAAAATGGCACTTTTTATGGCACAATGGTGTAATAAAGACGAAATCCTACAAATACCAAAAGGGTGAAGTGTAAAGTGAGCACTTTAAAGCAAAAAAAAAGATGGATTGGATGAGAGAAGGAGTGATGGTGGGAGCAGAGGTCAGCGATAGAGGCTGGCTAATGACCACTGGCTGAGTAACCGACATTGGCTATTGATCAGTGCTATTAAAAGCAGGGGGAAATAGAGAAGTAGAAGGTTTCTCGTATGTTCAGCGACAAATATATTGAGCACTTGCCTGTATTCTGTCGGTGTAATTGTCCAGCAGCAGCACTCCAGAGCTTGTCACCTTCTTGGTCTCCACCATGGTCTTCAGATCAGCCAGCAGACTCATGTGTTTGGACATGTCGGTGGCTAAGACCTGGATAAATGTGAGCCAAAAAAACAATAAGTAACTCATTCAGCATCAAGAGAATCCACACAGGTTGTGGCAGATGACAGCTGAAATATGAACAAGGGATACATTACCATGTCGATGACCATCTTGCGCAGTGACTGCCTCTGTTTCTTGGTGAGGTTCTGGAAGATGTCGCAGTTGTCTTCCTGTAGCAGCTTGAATCCCACAGCCAGGTGATGGTTCTCCAGCACAGACTCATCATTGTACATCAACGCCAGCTCAGAGTCTGGACAGAGGTCAAAGGAAAACAACAATTTATATCATTTTATAGGCAGAATATCATTTTTTTTTTTTTTTAATCTGATTTGGTTTCATATGTCAAGTAATATTTTTTTCCTTACTGGTATTGATTAGGAACTGGTTTGAAACTCCAGGATGGTCAACATCATGGATAGCTGCAGCAAAGATGGCTGCTAGGATCTCAAGATCTGTGAAGACCGCCTGTGAAAGAGAGGCAGGAAGAATGAGGCAAGGAAAAACAAAAAAAACAACTCTGTTTCTTATTTGTAAAGTTTGTCCCTTATTATTAATTACCAGAACATTGTCTCAGCGAGAAAACTTTGAATTTTAAAAGGATGAATGCAAATGTTCCAGTCACCCAGAATAAAAAGTGACTCTTCATATTGTGACTTACATCCAGGGCTGGAGTTGATAGGAGGATGTGTGTGGACTGGGCCACATCAGCAGCGTGCAGGCTGTTATGGTAGGCCACATCTGAATGGTAGTGGTCCTCCAATGTCATCATGTAGGCCACAAATGTATCCGAAGGGATCTTAAATGTCTTTAAAAGATCTCTCTCCTGGAAAAAAACATCAAACATATTTAGTATATCAGGATCACATAGTCAAACTAAAGTGATTAAAATGCTGATTATATTCCGTACCTGGAAGATGGCATACATGATGCAGGTCAGGGGTCTGTTGTTGGAGAACTCTGAAACCGTGAAGATGTTCAGGCCCCACTTGTTCAGGTCCTCCAGCTCTTTGGACAGCTGCTCCTCCTTCTCGGTCTTGACACCGAAGCGGGAGATGCTGCTGCTGGAGAGCGAGGGCCCGTGCGAGACCTTTTTGACACCGCTGATCTGTGTCATCAGCTGCTGCTTCTGCTGCTTCTTCTTCTCCCGTGTCTTGGATGTCGGCGACGGGATCTCCACTTCATTCTGTTTGTCTGTGGGAGCGACAACGGGAGGATTAAAAGACCCATTGGAGCCCATAAAACATGAGTCTGCCGTAACACGACACTGGATGAAAACAAAGGGGTGATTTATGGTTATAGCCCCAGGACCCAGGTGCACTTAATGAACACCTACAGTAGATGAATGCCGATGTCATTTATCAATCCAGTTATTTATTCAACATCTGTCCCTTCATTCATGCTCCCTTCCCTCCACCTGCCGTCTCCGTCTGAACCCCCCACTGTTCATCCGTCTCTGTTCCTGTCTTTCCTTCGTGGCACTTACTCCCTCCGTCTCACTGCAGGTGACTCACGTCTCATCTCCTGCTCTTTTCACTTTCATAGGTCAGTGCATTGACAGATGGAGAGCCGGGGCTTCAAGAACAGTCAAGACGGTCCCTTAAAGTTAGTCATTCAATAACCTGCAGCTTGTGAGGCTCAATCAGTCAGGCTATCAAATCTCTTAGACGTGACAGACATTAATGTCTGGTTTATTCTGGTTTCTGACTTTTTAGTCCCCCCAAAAAAAGAAATACAAAAAAAGAAAAAAAAGAAACAACTTCCATCTGTACGTATGCAATCTTTGTATTCATCTATCATGCCTGGACTCAGCTCATCTCTGGCCTATCACCCTTCCCGTGTGGAGGGTTATTCAATTACCATCAGTAATTCAGAACAGGCAATTAAACACTCTGAGACACGTGCTATGTGGGAAACAAGGGGAAGAACAATGTATTACCCTGTAATTTATTACAATCCATCATTACCACAACGACTGCTGCTGTGTTTGTGTGTGGCCTGTACATAAACTGTATGTGAGAAAAAGACACAGAGAGCGAGAGACGGACAGACAAGCTCATTTCTACATAAGTAAGTGCCAGTGTGTGATAAACTGCTGTGCAGCTTTGTAGCTCAGTTATGACCCTGGTTACTTTATCACTTCAGATTGGATCTCTTTATTTCACTAGCATGGATTGTCCATCAATCAAGCCCTGAGTGCTCTCAATCTTTTCTCCCAAACAGACACAAACAAAACCAACATTTCAGTTTCATTCTGGTTCTCTCCATCTTTATTCTAGCTTTTTCTTTCCTCTCCTCTGTCCCCTCCCACATGTTTTTCACTCCTGATTCCTTTTCATCCTCCTCCATATGCTCAGAGAGCTGGAGACACAGAGGGAAAAGGTGGATGAGGACATTTTAGGGACCTTGATCAAAGGGAATTATGACAGCAGCATGCCGCGAGGACGCACGTGGTTTGGAAGGCAGAAGGCATGCTGTCGACCAATAACCCAATCATGGAAAGCCCCCAAATCCTAGTTTCAGATTGCCCTAGATGAGAAACACTGGGATCTATCCAGATTTTTCTGTTCATAAAAAGGCAAAATAAAAGAATTACCAATGTCATACTAATCTAAGAGGATGGCAGCACTAGGCCAATCCAGGTCAACTTTGCTGCGTCAGCCATTTCACCCCCTCTTCCTAATATTCCCCTGATCTTTTTTTCTACCACCAGCAGGGTAATCCTGATTTCTTTATCACAGTGATAGTTATCTCCGTCTGGATTCTCAGGGCAGTGAGAGAATGTGGGGAGAGAGGAGGAGGCACAACAAGGTGTCCCCACTGACAAAGATGCATTAAGACGGGGATGAGTCACCCAATCTGCCGATCTCATCTTACTGCCAGCTAAGGGGGTTCCTCTATACCTCTGTTTTCTCCCTCACTGCAGTCAGCTCCCTCCCCTCCCCTCCCTTCCCTCCATTGCTTCTCCTCCGTCTCCCCTGCTCACCCCCTCCTCTCGCCGTGTATGATCTGGGGGTGAGGGATCTGCCAACAGCACTACACCACACCAGGACGCCAGAATCAGAATCGATTGGAAGCAGCCTTTATAAATATTCTTGACTACCTTCAACGTGCATCCTATTTTATAATATAAATTTTGTATGTAAATCCATATTTTTCACTCATTTACTTGTCTACTCGAAAGCTTTTGGCTTCCATCTTCTAGTCATCATGACAGATATTTAACAACTTTCAAAGCAATATTTGGGAAAATGGTTACAATATGTTTCTTTTGCTTGAGTGGCCTCATGAAACATATCCCACGGCAGAAGCAATGTTTCTAAAGACTATATAAATGTAGCAAAACCCATTTATTCACACGTTTTTCATGACCATATTTATCTACATTATTTTCATTTTGAGCCCAGGGCCCTGGATATGGAGAAAAAAGCTCAGTGGCGCAGTGTTTTATGGAACGCCCCCGCAGAAAAGCCTGCCAGAACAACTTGCACCGCTTCAACATCATGCACTGAAACACTTGAAGCTGCAGGAGAACATTGCGGCAAATGCAGGGAAGTGGGAATTTGTGTGAACTACCAAATATTTGTGTGTATTTGGTTGTTTTTTTTAATGTATTGTGATATACAGGCTACTGTCATTTTCTATTATGACACAAAGTTGATACTAAATAAATGAATTATAAATGCATTTTTAAATGTGTCAGTGTGATTCTGAGGGCACACAATGTCTTTATTTACCTAGGAAGGTGTTGGAGATGAATTCGGAAACCTGGTTCCCAGACCGACTCATCTCAGATAGGTGCGTCAACTCCCGATTCAACATTCTCTTGAACTGCAAGAGAGAAATAGGGAAGAGGAGGAGGGAGACGAAGAGAGAGAGAGAGAGAGAGAGAAATGTCAGTTTCCACTGAAGGAAAACCTGGGAGAAATGATGTTACAAGATTTCATGGAAAATACAACAGTGCCCAGTTTTTCTTAAACAGCTCAATCACATTGTATAATCGGTGCAGGGGAAAATATATTTTCCCCTCCATTTTCCCTTGCAATAATTAGTGTGCATCATTATTTGTGTAACCAGTTTAATATGCATTTTAATACCCCTCAATTCACTCCCTGCAAACATTTAATCACACTAAATCACATCATTTCGCTGTCTTAGTTGCGTCAATGTGCAAGAATGTCAATGATGTCAAACGGAAAATGTGCACGCTGTACCCGACACTGTTCTCCACTCCCACATTTTTGGTCATTTCCACATACATTTCCATAATATTGATATGGGGACATATGCAGCTGACAGAACACAGTGATCCAGGCACTGCAGTAGCAGCTGTTTATGACAGACTGATGCATGCGCGTGCACACACATACACACTGAAACACATCCAAACAGACCCACAGCTCTGCAGAGGGCTCAAGATGGAGTCTGAACCACAACACACCCATCCTGTCAGAACCCCCCCGTCACTATGATCTATTTACTGGTGTAATCGGGTCGACACAAGTGTTTTAGAAAGCTCAGAATAAACAAGTGATAACATAAAAATGCTACATTTCCTCTAATACAAGACTACTGGAGGTGCAATGAAATGAGTGCGGTATCCCAACAGCTACGTAGATAAGTGCCACACACCTTAATGTAACCCCAAGACACGGACAGCAGGTAATTGGCTTCAGGCATTTTGGACCCCGTTTTCTGGTTCCTACACAAAGCCAGAACTGTAATCCAATCTTAAAAAGAGGCGGATGAAAAGGATTCTTTCAATGCCGAAAAAGCCCCAAAAAATCCCTTCTTCACTCCTCCTCGTTGTTCCCCCCCCTTCTCAGAAGCTAAGAGAGCAGCTGGATGATGGCTCACTCTCCCTCTCAGCAGCAGAAAAGGTCCAGGTCCAAGGCTCCATGTCGGGGCATGGAGGGAAAGATGGATGCGCGGGGGTAAAGTGGGTGCACGAGCCAGGCTAAGCTGATGAGAGTGGATCGACCGGAGCAGCAGAAGCTCGAGCCGTGAGCTGGGGGGACTCTCAGCACACTGATGAATAATAGAGAAGAACCAAGGAAGGGAGGAGGGAAAAAAACAGCGATGGAGACACGGGGAGGAGGAGGAGAAGGAGGAGGGAGTGAGGCAGCGATGTTCATCTGACTGGAGGGGGGGTTCCTCCACTGGATTTGTCTTGCTCTGCTGCTCCCACTGATGTAGCACTCACTCCCCCCTCCTACCCTGCTTCTCTCTCCATGTTTCTCCTCTTTTTTCGTTCCCTCCCTCATCTTTCTCTTTTCCCCCCTTGCTGTAATCTGCCAGCCATAGCAACACTGTTCTGTACACATGATTTGACAGAAAGTGGGGAGAAAAGGGGGGAACCCTTATTACAGCTTTGCATCAGTGTACGTAGGGGGGGGACATTTGAGTAATTAATATTTAATATCCAGACATAGATTCTATTATTTCCAGCTGTGCATGTGCTGTGGATAAATCCCATCCACTTCAATTTCCAGCTGTAATTACCTCTTAAAGGATTTTTTTTTTTTTTTTACCAAGTCAGCCATTGTGAAGGAATGTCACTGAGCTGTGTAGCAATTCCTTCTCACTACAGTAAAACAATAAGGGCTGAGAAAGGGACAGGGATATTTTAAAAGTATGTGAACGCACAATGACAGTATTTTTTATCTTCATTATCTCTATTATCTCTATTATCATCCGCTCCTCTACCCCCCCCCCCCCCCACCCCCCTTTGAATCTTCCTTTGTCTCTTGACATCCCAAAGTGCAGCAGCCATTGTGGTGTACTCAAAAGCCTGTTCATTATCTGCATCCCATAATAACATTAGATGCTGTCAGGGTGTCTGTGGAAGGCTATTTTTAACAGCTGAGAGATGGCCAGAGAGGGAGGAGGAAAGGGAAGAAAGGGAAGAGAGGGAGGGGGGGGAGAGAGAGAAAAAGGAGAGATGGGGAGGTAATTGCATCCTTTTCCAATTTAGGGCGACATCAACGCACAGTTTCTCACACTGCCTGTTGGTAAGTGTGTATACACTAATTAACAGAACATCCCAACTCCATAGCAACAGCATCAGTCGGTCAGTGTAAGACGGAGAGGAGAGGAGAGGAGAGGTTTCCCTCTTTTTTTCCTTTCGCAGGAAGACATGTGGTGCAGCTGCTGAGCTGTCACGAGGACACCGCACACATCGCCTCCACTCGCATCCGCCAATGCAGAGCCTCACTCTCCACCACTTATGTCAATATCTCCCCCCACTGCCACTCGCCAACACAGTCATCCATCTCTGTGTCTGTCTGCCTCTCTGCCAGAATCAATGGGCTGTCCTTGGAGCAGGTGTTGATACTGCTGCAGTGTACAAGGCTCGGGCCACCTGACTGGAATACACTGTTACATCAGTGCCACCGGCCAAGTCTGTGTCGAGCCTTGTGCTTTTTTTGTCAATTGTTACGCGTCCTGATGGCGGAAGCGATGCTTTCGTAATGATGGAGATATCTGCAGTTGTTGTCGCTTCGCAGGCACAGATTTCCCAGAAAACCCCTTCAGACCGATGCACACACAAAACACTAAATTGGGGAAAAGAAGAGGGTGGTGGGCTGAAAGCTTCCCAGATTATCCTCCCACTGAGGGAAAGAACCAGAAAAAAAGGGGGGGGGGGGGGGGGGGCGAGGCAGGATGCACAAAATAAATAAAAAAATAAAAAAGAGAAGACTGCTTTTATATAATAGCTTACTGCATAATATATAAGAAACCAGAAATAACAGCGGGGGATGTCTCTCTGCAATGTGTTGAAGTGCTTCGCTTCCACAGAGGCTGGGAAAAAAGCCTCACGCACAAACAGCAGCAGCAGCAGCAGCAGCCTACAAAAGCGTTAATTTGCAGTTAAGCACAGTTTACGGTGACATGTCACATACTTATTTTACACACTCCGGTTCATATGTTTGTCTGTTTCTTTGACTGTTCATTCACAGGGGGAAACCTATGCAGCTACGCGACTCACATCATGACACGACTGGAGGATTAGTCTCTCAGAAGCTCTGCAGGCATCTCTTCCTCACATGCCCACAGAGGCACTACATTTTTATTCCAATTATTTTTATTTTCCTGCCATCATCTCTGCCTCTCCTTCTGTTTCTCTCTGCTTGCACGTGTACGGGCGGATTCGGCACAGAGCTGCACGACAGAGGCACGAGAGGGTGAATTGAGTCTGTGGTATTTCATTGCGAGAAGGAGGACACACGCACACACCACACCACACACACACACGACGCCGAGCCTCCTCCAATCAGATGTGATCCAATCGGACAGCTCACTGTGAAAGGCAGCCAGGCAGACAGGTAGGCAGGAAGGCAAGACACAGATTTCCCCTCTGACACAAGACTCTGGTCTTTTGTACTCACAGCAACGTGCCTCTATGATCTGACCAGCTGCTTCACACATCTGCACTCGATCTTGTGTCGTGTACTGCATTTGTAACGATTATAATCTGATTACAAACATTATTATTATACAGTGTGCAAACGTGTAACGTCTTTTTTCCATATTATGAAATGTCCTGCATCATGACACCATTTTTTACTTCTTTCTTGGCTATAATAAAATGTCAAATAATCCTTGAATCACAAGAGTGAAGCTGCTTCAGAATGAAGTTGCTCCTCTGAGCCACTAGTTGGCACACTAAGCTCAGTGTGCTGCTCTGTGTTTTAGGGAGCACTGACCCTGGAAGACTGCAGAGGCAGAACTTTGGTTTGTGCAAATAGTGAATCTTGGAACGAATCTGACACAATTGACACGGAGAAGGTGTAAAATGTTTGGATAAAGGATGTGACACTTTCACTAATGGATATTTTACTCTGTAATTGCCTTAAACTGAAATTAATCCTAATTTCACAGAAATGATGATCTTTCAGACCCGTGAAATCACCTCACACTTCACGTTTGTGACACAAACAAACCAATATTAGATAACTGGACAATTTGGGGGTTCAGTCTCTTGCTCAAGGACAGTGTGTGCCAGAGAACACCACCAACGGCCCTCACGTACCATCAGTAGTTACATTTTTATCAGCCTATTCATATTCAGAGAATCCAACGTTGCCGACATACGTCAGCAGATGATCTGCGGCCTCTCTTTAACACGTGGTAAAGAGCAGTAACATCCATGTTCACGGCTGAGACGTGATTTTGACACAACTGCAAAAGTCAGGGTGTCTATCTACGTATATATGTGCGTATGTCAGGGAGAGACACAGGCGGCCTGACTTCCTCTCACTTCCTCTGACTCACACACACACACACTCATGCACGAGAAAGTATGCCTTCTTGCCGATAAACCTGTGAAGTAAGTTGTATTAAACACAAACAGGAAGCAAAAAAAAAAACCTGAAGGAGATAAAGTAGGCGAGCTGTAAAGCGAGTGAATCATTCCCACGTTACTATACCAGCATCAGTAAAGTCAGATGTGATCGGTTAGACCGTTTTTCTGGACATCACAGCTGCACTCGTCCATGCTCTTCTTCCAAACAGGAATCAACAGCACAGGGTCAGTGCTCTGTGAACATCTTTCACATAATCCAGCTCTTACATGCTTAATGTTAGGTACTGAATGTATGTAACTTTTGGGAAGAAGTCTCAAGATCATTTCCATCAAACTCCCTATCCCCCGTTTCATCAAATCATCTGTAAAGCAGCAACGAACCACATCACACTTTCCTCCGTCCTTCTCTGCTATGCTTTAAAAAACAACAACTTTTCTCCCACCTGAGAAAGACAAACATGCTGAAATTTGTCAAAAATCACCTCAGCTCATCTGCTTACGAGAACTTTTTTGCACTTGAATTCTGCTGACTCAAAAACTTAAAATAAGTACAATTATATTAATATCCAAACTTTGCAGAATTGCACAGTATGCCCCGTACTCAGAAAACATATTAGCATTCATTAAGCACCATCACCTAATCATCTGGTGGTTTAAAAAAGACATACATTATGTCTGAGACACAGTAACCCATCCCTGAAATCATACTTTTTTTAATTTTAGTGAGGTAAATACATCACGAAGAACCAGAGACACATCTGAAATCACTCATGTGAACGTGTTTTAACTTCAACAGCCTCATCGTAGGGATGTAAAAGGATTCTCAAAGGCAGATGCTGTATGAAATTCAACACGAACAACACACACCACTTCAGTAATGTACAGCTGCAGAACACAAACACCACATACTTTCCCCCCCAAAAAAACCCCTAAAGCATCTACTCCAGCCACAACTCAAGTCGACACAAGTCTAAAGAGCGATTAAAGTATAGCGAGAAAAGTGACGCCGAGCGTGTATGAACTTGATGATAAAAATGCTTGGAAAGCTCACCTTTCTCCAACCATTCAGCTTCCCCAGTTTCCTCTCTTTCTTGTCAAAGCAGCAGGCTCCCATGTTTCTGTGTGTGAAGCGCAGAGCAGAGTGGGGCTGCTGTCCGTTTGAGTGTCTCTTTCAGTCTGACTATAGCATGAGTAAAAGGACCAAGCCTCAGCTCTCTGACGCTGGGAAACGCCACAGCTCACAGTGACTCACTTTGGGCTTCGAGGTCTGACTCGGCTTTACCTCACACTCTGTGTGTGTCTGTGTGTGGAGCAATGGCTAAGAGAGACACACACACCAACACACACTCACTCCCTCATAGGGGTAGTCCCGCCTCTAGCCTGCTGCTCTTCTTCTTGCAGCTGCAGTCACAGCTCACATTTACACTGTCAATAGTTTTGATGACTAGAAAGCTTCCTGTTACAATGAACGTGGTGGATTTCCTCTAACTTCAGAATTGATTTTTTTTTCTCTCCTGACATTTAAAACGTGTGTAGGTAAATGTAAAGCCAAATGTGGTTGAGAAGAGTTCACGAAAAAGTTTCACAGCAGAACGCTGTGGAAGCAAAGTATTACACTGAGCTGCTTTTTTAGTAAATCAACTATTTAGTGAAACTATAGAGTCAATATAATAAGCCCTCAAGGAAGAGAGGACTGAATATGGTCACTGCAAAAAGCATCACTCTGTAAACAAACGGTGATATTTTTGTTTGATTCACACAAAGAGTTCAGTGTTAAAAACTCTGGGTTTCAAATACGGCTGCAACAAACAGTTATTTTCTAAAATTAGTTATCATTTTGATTAATTTTTGAAGCAAAAAAAAGAATAAATATTGAGAATATGTTGCTTTACTTGCTATGTAAACTTGTAACTGTAAAAGTTTGGATGTTTTCATCTGCAGGTTTGATATTTGATGAAAATATTATATATATATTAATATATTGATGGAATATATTATAGTGTAATAAATAAGGGGGGGGGGGCTGAAAATCTTATTATTATAGAGGCTAGTTTCAAGCTCCAATTCATCGGCAGAAGTATAAACATATATGTACCTGTCCCCCATTCCTATTACACACAACTCAATTTATACTGACTATACGATTATACGACTACTTTATTCCATCACCAAATATTTACATATTTACACTATCTCATATAATGTTCTCAGTACAACACAAACAACATGTCTGGCTTTAAACTCGACCATTTCCATCACTGTCCTGGATTAAACTGCTCTTCTTCCTTATATTTATTTCAAACTTGTATATTCTTTTCAACAGATTTATGTTTATGTGAAACTTCTACTGGTAGAGTAGTATAGTCTTATACAATCGTGATGTTGTGTTGAACTGAGAGACCTGAAAACCTGCAAAAATACAATTTAAAGTGTCCGATAATTAAGTTAATTTGCGGTGTCTTTTGAGAACACAGTGTACAGGCTCAAATAACAAAAGACAGACAGACTTCACACGGAGTCTGTAGGTACACACATACACACACTCTTGTACTTGCTGCATACTGAGGACTGGGTTGCTGACAAAGTGAGGACCATCATTTCCACTTTATAAATCAACGCAATTACAAATATCTATTTAATGAATGACATCTATAAAGAACTACTGGGTGTAGTACCATAAAATGTCTGTAGGTGGAGCCCCAGAGCAAAAAGGGCTGGATTTTTTGTAAAGATTTTTTTGAATTTTTGGTACAAAATTTGAAAAAAAAAAATTGACCCAGAATGTTTGGTCAAAATTTTGACGAAAACGTCATATTATACTATGTCGTCCAAGAAAAAAAAAAAAATCTTTGCCAAAAAATTTTTGGTCCAAAATTTGAAAAAGAAAATTGACCCAAAATTTTGGTCCAAAATTTTATAAAAACGTCATACTATACTATGTCGTCCAAAATTTGAAAAAATCTTTGCCAAAAAATGTTGGTCCAAAATTTGACAAAAAGTCATACTATACTCAAAAATGTCCAAAATTTGAAAAAATCTTTGCCAAAAAATGTTGGTCCAAAATTTGACAAAAAGTCACACTACACTTTGTCGTCCAAATTTTTTTTTTTTTTTTTTTTAACAAATTGAGTATAGCATGTTATAGCAACCTAAGGAAGTGATTTCAATGAAAACAAAGTGAGGACCGGCCAAAATGTCCTCACTCCGTGTAAATGACCTCATTTCGTTGGTTAAAAACCCTCACTGGTCGCAAGTACAACACACACACACACACACACAAACAGAACAGTCACGTACTATAGGTCTGAGACTGCAATGCCTCCGATGCACTTCACCTTGAAGCCATAGCAGCGACTTCTCCCGTTTCACCTCCCTCATACTCAGGTTTCACACTCTGCCCGTGGCTTGAATAACATTTTTTTTTTCTGTCCTAAAAACAACAGGTACTCGAGGGTCACGACATCCCCACTAAAATCTGGTAAAGTATGTGTGGGTGTCCACCAGACAAAGGGATGACAGTTTTTGGTTTGTTGCATAAACAAGCTGAGAAATAAGATCATTAATATGTCAGTGGGATTAACCTACTGTTGATATGTACACAGCCACAAACACAGGGAGACACAGACTGTATGCAAGACGCACGTGTGTGTGTGTGTGTGTGTGTGTGTGTGTGTGAGACGATTGCTTATCAGATCTGATCCACAGACGGTTACGTGTCAGGACGTCCCGCTGCCATCGTCACATCAGCGAAGTGTCATAAGACACACACACAAAAAGCGCATTGTGCCACCTGACGTAGCACACACTGCTCGATGGTCACGTCCTGCTAATCCAGTCTTCACTACATCACACGTATAGATTTAAATGAACTTTTTAAGGAGAGAATTCTCCTCCAATTATCTAATGTGAAACCTTATCAACATTGATCTGCTGAAGATAAATAGGCTTTCTAATAATCCAAAGATGATAAAGGATTAAGTCATGTTGACATCACTGTGTTTTTCCTGGAAAAAGCAAAGTAAAACTTTTCTTTCTTTCTTTGTTCCACAGTTAAGACAGTTTGGAATTTCTCACAGCTGGAGGCTCCTATAATCAATCACCACCTGCAGACAGCTTTTGGCTCAATATATTTTTTTGTCCGTGATTGTGAAAGTGCTAAAATCACACTCTGGAGCGAGATGAGTAGAATTTGACCTGTAAGCTAACAAAATGAGCTTAATCACGTTTTTCATACAGGAGCTTATTTTATAGCACATAAAATCAGCCAGGCTTATGAGTTGTACTTAGCTCTGTAATTAATCATGGGTGTGTGCTGCAATAAACTAGTTAGAGTGAAACACAGGTTCACAGACACTTTGGTGGTTTGCTATTATAATTTTATTACACTTTTGCCAGATAGTAAGAGTCTGCAAAAAAAAAACAAATCTGCTCATGTACAAAATAAAAGCACACGAGCTTAACATCTGGGTGTGTGCAGAGTGTACACAACAATAATAATAATAATAACACAAATAATAATACATTTTATTTGTTGGAGCCTTTTTAAGACCCACCTCTTCTCCTTGGCCTTCACTTCAGGATAAAAATAGTCAATTTTGCTACACTTCTCTGTAGTTTTTACCATTTTACTATTCTATAATCCCCCAGTACACCCCCCCGGTTAAGTGCTCTAGAAATAAAGTTGAATTAACTCAACTTTCTTGACGCTCAAGATCACCCTATATACACAGCAAACCGATAATAAGTTACAAATAGAACAAAATAAAAATAAAATATAATAAAAGACAATGACATTGGATGGGGCAGTGTGGTCATTGGGATTATAACATTCTGAATAGGTGAGATTTTATGGTTGGATTTGAAATGTGGGGCCCACGGTTGGTGTAGTGGTTAGCACTCTTGCCTTTGCAGCAAGAAGACCCGGGTTCCTGGGTTCGAGCCCCATTTGGAACATCTTTGGAACAAGGGCCTTTCTGCAAGGAGTTTGCATGTTCTCCCCGTGAGTGCGTTGGTTTCCTCCGGGTTCTCCGGCTTCCTCCCACAGTCCAAAAACATGCAATATGGGGATTAGGTGAATTGGTCACTCTAAATTGACCGTAGGTGTGAGAGTGTGAGTGAATGGTTGTTTGTCTCTATATGTGGCCCTGTGATGGACTGGCGAACTGTCCAGGGAGTACCCCGCCTATCGCCCAATGTCTGCTGAGATAGGCACAGCATCCCCCGTGACCCTCTGGTGGAGGATAAAGCGGTAGATAATGGATGGATGGATGGATTTGAAATGTGGGAGGGAGTCAGTGTTGTGGAGGTCAGGAGGGAGGGAGGGAATTCCCGAGCTGGTGACTGTGCATAATCCCTATTTTCAGAATAAAATAAAAAAATATATAGCGAAATTACAGGATTTTTTTGGCGGTCAAAAGTGCCGTGACAACTGGCTACACAAGTCAGGTAACATTTTAGATTTACATGGATAGTGGACGGCAAAAATGCTGTTCATTAGCCATTCATCGCTTTAGCTCAGGCTGTGTGTGTGTGTGTGTGTGTGTGTGAGGTTAGAGCCTGAAGTCTCACTGTATCATAACGGACACACTTAGAGACGGCGTCTCCTATTTACTCTCCGACTGCTTTGTTGTTCTTTTCTGTCTGAAGACGTTCTGTCACTTTGAGTCTGTGACTCATTCGTCTCAACTGAAACCAGACCCGGTGAGTGTCAGCGTTGGATGTTTTGTTCACATGACGACAGAAAACGGGATGAATAAACATGACCATTAAACGTCCAAAACCAAACGGCGATGATGGGATGTCTATTGTCATCTGGAGAGAGAGCAGGGGGATCAGGAAGGAGACAGGAAGTGAGAGTCACTTTGACCAGGGGTCGCGCGCACACACACATAAACACACACACACACACACACACACACAATCGCTCTCTTCCTCTTGAGTTTATTGTGTTTGACCCACTGCAGGAGCCCTTGCATCCTGTTGTCCACTTTTATGAGAAATAACAAGCTTTTCCTCTTGGCTCACTTCAGGCTCTTACACACTTACAGACTGCCACTCACCCAGCCAGCAGCTGAGCAGAGCATGATACAAACCACTTTAATTTATGAAACAATACTTTGACTTCACACAGTAACTTTGTCTACAACAGTGAGCAGATTCATTCAGTATGGTATATCCACAACAACAACGGCCAAGCGTTCAGTGCATGGATTTATTACAACAGGTGCTCTTCCTGTTTCCTCCAGTGGCAATTTGTGGAAATGCAACAAAATATCCCCCGCAGCCTGAAGTGTTATCACTTCAGACCACACATCTGCAAGCCAGGATTCCTCCGACAAAATTGTTATTTTAATTTCTATATGTGATTTTATTTGTAAAACTGTCCCTAAGACCAGGAAGGTAAGTTTTGATTTTATTTGACATCATCCCAATGTCAATGTCTGAATTTAACCTAAAAGTTAACCTAAAATTCTACCTAACGACACAATAAAAACACAAATTAAACTAAACCAGGGAAGCGATTGTGCGACTGTATTGTGTCTGCGTGTGTGCTGTATATCACACAAAGACACAAAGTACAGTAGACATGAGATAGACGGAAAAGATGAAGAGGTGACGAGACAAACACACACACAGCCTTTTCTCAAAGTTTGCACCAAAGAGAAGAAAAAAACTACAGAATTAATGAAAATTTCTATTGATTTAGGATAACTAACTAGATTAGGGGTAACATCCTGTGAGTGCTCATGCTCGCACTGCACTCTAAAAAACTTTGGTCAGGTCAGGCCATGCAGCTACAGTATCTCTGGATTCTGTAAAACTGTCATTCATGTGTTCATAAGCTGGGATATTAGTTCTCCAAGCAGCTGCTTAGATTCTTTGAGCGCTCCCTCAAAGAGCAGAACCTCTTCTGCGCGAAGAAAATGCTCGGTCGGTTTCAAGATTTCGCTTGTTATTTCATTTTATATATATATAACTGTCAAAGTTGCAGCCCATCCTACCTTATTGGAGGCCATGTCACTGACAGAGCGGTAGGTCTGGATCGTCTCCAGCTGATCCAGACACCAGTCCAGCTCCTCCATCGTCTCCGTGGCCAGCTTCTGGTACGCGTCATCTGTCAAGAAGCAGCCAGCACACACGGACACACAGTCAGAACAGATGGTGCACATGGAGGCCCAGCGCTGCCCTGCCACTCCCAGGCAACATCCACCACCCAAGGGTCCCACGCCGGGGGCCTGTGGCTGCTCCTGCTGCTGAGCAGGGGGAAAAGCTGGGGGTGGCACACGACTGCTGTGCTCCTTCATCATGAGGAGATGTAACTGTGGACCCAGCAGGTGGGACTGGCAGCTGTCAGCACAGCAGAGCTAAGTAAAACTTGGACCTGAGCTCGCTCTGTCACACACTCAATGTGACATGAGAGGCAGTTGAGCAGCGAGAGTGAAAATAATGAGTATAAGACATGAGCAAACATTTGCAAAGGCCCTGTTCAGACTTGGTATTAACATCCGTCCTGGATGCATCTGCCGTGGCCACATGAGAGCGGACCTGGCTTCTCCACCCTGTATTCAAATACGCACTGAGATCATGTCTGTTTGCAAGAACAAAATAATGTTTTTAATGAGTGTCTGACTGTACAGATGTGTGTTTGTTGTCAGCATTGTTTGCATATGTGTGTTAGTGCAGATGACAGAAAGAGAGACAGAGAGATAAAAAGCGCTGCTCGGGCTGCTGTAACATGAATAATGAAGAGTCAAACCATTTAGAAAAAGAAAATGAAAAGGCGATCAGTGTTAATACACTACTGACTTGGGTCCAGTTATACATTCTCATGGTTTCTCATACCACTGCTATGCTGAACTTTATTTCTCATTTTCCACCAGATGATTCCAGTCTTGTGTGCACACCTCAGCTTGACTTACAAACATACATGTAGCTACATGAATGAAGGAACACCACCTTCAGCTAATCCTTTGTAACAGATTCTGAGTCTTGCCTACAGAGAGACTTCTTGGTCTGAACCCATGTGCTTGAACTCTTATGCTCCCTCTTCCCCACTGAGTTCCTCTCACTGTCTCGCTCTAGACTCCCCGCACAAAAGGGAATCTCAATCCAGATTGTTCTCATTTGTGGTTTTTTTCCCCCCCGATAGTGGAACAAGCTTTCTAATGCTATCAAAAACAGCAGATTCTCTCTCTGTCTTAAAGAAACTGTTGAGCACTCGTGTCTTTCGGGAATATCTTTGCTCTAAAATCTCTCAACACCACTTACGAACTAACCCTTCCTTGTCTAAAGCACTCTCTACTCCTCTACTTTCCTTCTTAAACTTCACTAGCATGTATTTCTTTTCTCCAGATGTTTTCTTACTGCATGGTCCCTCAAAAGAATATCTCTGATCACATAGTAGTTTTCAATCCTATTCAACATCCATCTATCCATCCATTTTCCACTGCTTAATCCTCCACATGAGGGTCAAGGGGGGTGCTCTGCCAATATCAGCTGACATAGGGCGATATAGGCGAGGGGCTAAAAGAGTAATATATTACTTTAATGTGCCGTCCTTGTCTGTGTGCTGAACTGCAGATATGAGGCGCTTAAGGGCTTTGATCACAGATAGAAGCAGAACATGTTCCTGCATCGCCGTCATTCGTGTCCTTGTGAAACGATGTCAACGATATTTTCTTACATTTAACCAGGTAGATATTTTTTCGCCTGAGAATGAACCAAGTATGAACAGAAGTATAAAACACTATGGACGATGAGTTCATGGCCTTGTTTTTCTGTAACTGTCTCTGTATTTTCAGTACTACAGACAGTGTTTCATGAAAATTCTTTCAACCCTGATTTGCTCCAAACCTTCTGAATTTCCCTTTATCTTTTATTGGCGATTATAATGTAATATCTGTTTAAAAGTCGACAGTCGTCACATGAATGCATTTTGTTTATGAAATGAACTGAACTGAAAAAATCACCGATGGATTTACATGCTCAGCATTTTCTTCCAGCTAGAAGAGCCAGTTCACAGAACTTGGCTCGTAGTTCACCTCTCTGACTTCAGCCTCACCCTCTGCCTGAGCTTTTGATGAAAGTAATGCAATAGCAATGTCATGTGTTACTTTGGAAAAAAGCAATATTGCAATGTCCGTTATTACTAAACAATAATATTTAATATATTACATTTAACTTCCCCAACACTGTTCCAATTACATTGTGGCCATCACTTGTAAGTCTCTTTGGATAGTCAAAGAATGTAAATGTAGCATAAATGCAATCATAATGGATAAATCAACATACGGGTGGTGATGAGAGTAATAATACTGTGAAACCGCAGCAAATGTCAGCTGAGGAGGCTCTTATGTGCCCCGAGGATAAATGGCAGGCAAATCTCAGGACTGTGGGCACACGCATTCGCAAACCACCTCCGAATGTGGTTTCTGTGATCAGATCCGAGGGCACGTTCAGCCCTGTACTGACGTCATTGGATCCCTGAGGATGGAACTTAATACCAGGTCTGAACAGGGTCAAAGTGTATAATATACTGTAAATAAGCAACTTGATTTCCACAAGTCAACATTATCGATTAAAATTTTTTTTTTAGATTTTGGTCAACACTGCAGCATGTGGATGATGACAAAAAAACACACAGTGCTGTAACAACTACTAAAATACTCAAAATTTCAGCCCTGTTGTTGAACAACCGAATAACTGTACGACAAGGTTAAAGTGACTCGGTTGGAAAGCAGAGGGGTTGGCATCGGACAAACACACAAAAGACACACATTACTGTACACACAAAAAACGTCTGCCGCTCCAGTATTGTGTGTACTGCAGGTCTCCTAGCTGCAGAGCACAACATGGTAGCGGGGTGTGCACTGCGGCGACCTTAGCACGGCCACGTAGAATGTGTCCCTTGCTCTGATCTCCTCACCATCAAAGACACGAGCCTGTTTGCTCTCCCAAACATGAGAGGCACCTGGCCCTCTGCCCACAGCCTGCCCTCATGCTGACGAGGGCTGTGAGAAAAAGACAGGGAGTGTGTATCTGTTTAGTTCCAACTCCAACAGCATTTGATGTTGAAACAGGTTTTACTTATTCACTTTTTTTTTTTTCCAGTATTCCTAAAACTTTTGAGGCGTTTTTTTCATTTCATTTCTTTCTTTTTTTTTTTGAGTTGCACAGAAAAGCCTTTGTCCTGGTTACATTTTTCACATTTGAACTTTAAACCCTGCCGAGACAGCAAGAAACTGTTCTGGCTAAGGATAAGTTTTCCCAATTTTGTCACGCTATGCAAAGAAAAATGTCAAAAGATATATCTTTAGGTTGTGGCATAGTATTGAAAAACAAACAATCATCAGCACAGAATACAGCACTGGTCTGTAACATGTGGATAAGGATGTTTCTTTTGTCATTCTGCTGTATACATATGAGAATGGGAAGACACACACATAAGAATTAACTCCATCAGGACATACAAGTTTTGAGAAGTAGACATTTTTGATTAGTTTGTGGATTACTGGACATACATTTAAGCAACTGTGCGACTGTAATGTTAGAATGCATGGTATAGTTAAAGGTCACAGGTTCAAGATTGTGTATGTAAATTTTACATACACAATACCATATACCATATACCATGTATTCAAACATTTAAAGGTGCCATATGTAAGAATGTGGCCAAAAACGGTTACTACATTCAAATTCAAAATTCTGAGGTCTTTTAGGTTTCGTTTTCTGACGTAACTGCAGCTGAGACTGCAGGTAGACGGTGGTAGGTGGCGCCACATGCCAAAACATGATTTCAAAACATAAACATGATTTGCAGTCTGCAAAATATTTTTTTGAATGCAAATATTTTGGCTGAGTTCAGTTTGTTATATGAACATTATTCCTGAGTCTCTGTGACATATTAGGAGGATTTTATGACCAGTTGCTTTACATTAATTACACAATGCACCTTTAATGTTTGACATCATTCCACTGATATGCAGGTTGGCATTGGTCCATGAAAGGCAACAACGGGCAAACATAGGCAGTAAACATGTCTTTAAGACTGTAAACAAGCTGGATTCAATCATTATGAGGTCTGGGTCAAACTGAATTGTCTTATTTACTGTTGGCTACCAAGCAGACAAACAATTATCCATTTTAAAAGGTCACGGTCAAGGTGCGCAGATGCAATCCACATGTACAATAATATATGCCCGTTTTTTCTTTGTTTATGTGTGTGGCAAAGAAGTTGCAACAGGAGGAAAAGTAAACTGCCAGAATGACGGTTGTAGCTCTTAACCGCTTTCATGACTTTGACTTCAAAACACACATAAATGGGTCCAGAGCATTCTGGTTTAGCGAGTCAGGACCTAAAACTAGTCTCGAGGCCAGCTCCTTGTGGGTCCCCACACACTAAATCCAAGCTCTAGGTATAGGTGCCAGAGCCACTTAACTATAACGCTTGTACAACAGTTTTACTCTGATCCTTGCCCTGCTGCCAAGCAGAGCCAATCCCACCAGTGTTAACTCCAGGGCTGGATCCTGTTCACCATCATTCAAATGAAAAAAAATATATATTTATGTGGTACGCATTGAAGCATTCGGCATTGACTCAGCTGTTTTACAATGTTTCGTGATATTTGCAGCAACCATCAAACCCACGTCCGTGTGTTTTAATACACATATAAATACATACAAAAATTATTTCAGAGGAAGGGGGGGGGGTGCAAATGAAGCATAACGCACAGCATGTCTGATTTCATTTGCAGATAAAAAGGCAACCAGCCAACCAACATTAGTATTAGACATGAACTAGCGCCTGAGTTTTCCTTAGTGGTAACTTATGGTAGAGAAACAAACACATTAGTACTAGTGTGAGGTTTAAGGTGAGGACAAGAGGCCAACAATTGCATCATTTCTGTCCTTACTGAGAAGTTTGTGTGTTTTTGTTTCTAGTAGAAGGACCAGTCCAGAGTGAGAAAAAGAGAGCTGGGAGGAGATGTGTGAATCAAATCACTACTACTCGCCACAGCAGATCATCTGTCTCCATGTTGTCCTATCCTTTGCATCCTCTGTTATTAACACCAACTGTCCTCGTGTCCTCTTTCACAACATCCACAAATGCTTCTGTGGTCTTCTTCTTTTCCTCCTGGCCAAGAGCTCCATCTTCCACCTCTTCCTACTCTACCATCTATACCTTGCCTCTCTTACTTAATCTCCAAACTGTTCAACCTGAGCTGTCCCTCTAATGTGCTCATTCTAATCCTGTCCATCAGTGGTCTGTCCTGGACCAATGAAAAGGAATCAAAGTAATAATACTATACTGTTTTAAAATGAAATAAGATTTGAACCATTAGAAAAACTGTGGCTGCAAATAAATGAACACGTGGGACCACAGTGGAGACGTGTTACACTGCATACAGCAGGTGAGCAGACATCAGCAGAAGAAGCTGTCTGATGGATGGATTGACCTTATTTTTATTAAAAAGAAAAAGTGGCCACATGCATCCCCAATCAGGGTTGTTCTCTTGTGATGACATTACTCTCGACAGATGTTAATACCAGGTCTGCCAGAGGTTTTTCTCTCCACTGATGCCAAATTCTTATATGAATGCTTATATGCTTTTAGATTTTTTTATCTTATCGCCGAAATACTGTAAGGTCTCTGATTCATTATGTAAAGTGCCTGGAGGTCTATTATAGAAATAGTTTTATTTTAATATTGGCTTAGTTTTTAGTACTAATTCTTCCATAAAGTCTTAAAACATTTTAAATATAATGTCTTCACATTCAAACCATTGGCAAATGAGTTCCACACAATGACTTTGTGTTGCCCAGTGGATTTAGCTGCACACACGGCGTGATGTGTCACAGACTGAAGGCTGAAGAAGAACAGCTACATAGCTCTGGTAAAGCAAGACGGCTGCAAACAGTTTAAGTATGTATGAAAGACGGCAAGAATCGCCCATGAAAAGTTTCCTTCTAATCCTCCTAATCTAGACAGCCTCACTCTGTTTGTTTGAGCTGTAGATTTTTAATGCTGCAAGACTTAAAAAAAAAGAATGAATTTGTCTTTGATGCATTGCTCTGCTCACTGTTCCAGCCCTGACCCCTGAATGACTAAGGGAACCACCAAAACAACACCACCACTTCCACCTTGGCCTTTCTGTGATCAGTGTCCAGACCTGGCCTCGTCTGACACACGTCAATATCAATTTATCAAATGTCCTGTAAATGTAAACATCAGCTGTATTTTCTCACGAGTCCACTCACACAAACATGCCATTTCCAGGTGAGCCAACAGTAAAATGTCAGGAAGGGACACGGAGAGGGAAAAGGTCAGCACCGTGGTCGTCTTTCTTTCAATTGAATATTTTGTTCAGTTCATGAGGTTTAACGGAGCAGATTAAAGGGTAGTAAAAGAACGGTGCACATCGTCACCCTCGAGAAATCTCTTTATAGTTTTACACACCAGTAAATATGCAGATTAAATGAAGGATAAAGACATGGAGATAGGAATTGTATCAACTGATTTTATTGCAGGCGCGAGCGACCTTTGCTGTGTTTTGGTTTTCTGATATCTTTTTATTGTGTGTATTTGTTTTCGAGTCCGTGCTGAAATAAAATGCATACCTCTTGAAAACCTACCAATTTACTTCTTTAGTTAGGTGCTGTGTGGTAATTTAAGGACAAGTGAACTCTGCGGGACATCAGAGCAGAAGAGTCGACCCTACATGTGATCGAGTGAAACAGCTGAAGGCACTCGTACTCTTTGTTATGATGGTAGAAGCAACAGAGCAGGAGGAGGACTACAGCGCGTTATCAGCTGCCAACATCTACAGTGTATAGCGGGAAGATCTACAGACACAAGGGCAGACACACTTACAAACGCACAGTGAAAGAGGTCAAACCGCAGCAAACAAGCTCTCATTTTCCTCTGATGCTAATTTCTGCACTCACTTTTTTTTTTTTGACCAAGCACTCATCATGTAAACATCCAGACTTTTCAGGGGGGTGACGTCCCACATTTCCTGTGAACCTGACATAAACAGACCACACACACACACACTCATAAAGAGAAAGCCAAACTTTGATGCGGGGCTGACTGGCAGCTCTGCCAGGTCCCGGAGAGACACACACACACACACACAGAGAAATAAAGAGAGCGTGGGGGTGGGCATTCTTTAATGGCATCTCTTGCTTTACAAGAAACAGAGCTTGAGTTGATCAGAAACCCTCCGTGCGGTTACACAACGCTCACTAACAAAGACCAGAGACGGTGGTGAGGCAGCGGGCTGCTCCACTGCTGCCCCGGCCACTTCTGACACGCTGAATTACGACTTCACATGAGCAACATTGCAAAATCAGTCAATGACGAGTCTTTACGAAAAAGAGGAAAAGAAGGGGGTGATGGTGGAGTTTGTGGTTTTCTGAGCGTGTTCTGTGGCACTACAAGGACGGCTGATTAAAACATTTCTGCGGAACCAGGCTCTGTGAAGTGACAAAATGACATCATGGGCCTGCGCTTTGTTAGCGTGATTTATCCGATTTACGGGGAGGTGGAATATAAATGATGTCTTAATAGAGGGCATCGGGATTTTGTTAGCCTGCGGTTGTGATTTACAAGCACAAGAGAAAGAGAAACAACGAGTGGACATTCTGTGGTAATGAAGAATTTGCATATGGGCTCACCCTACGAAACTTGCAGCAGAGTTTTAAAGGGTAAATTTATGTCTCTGGGGCACAGTATGAGGAAAACATACTGGTGGTGACGCCTTCATGAGGGGAAACTCTCAGAATTTGCGACACTGCGATGCTCTGGATTCTGATTTGTTCATTTTAACTGAGGCAAATTAGGCCAAAGCAAAATTGCCTCATCTATGAAAACTACAAGCCCGATATTTGCTGAGATAGAAACAGAAACTGATAAGTAATAAAACATGATTGTTTCTGCTTTGAACCACTTAAGAGCTTTGGTAAAAGGAGATATCATTGGGTAAGCTAATATCTATAATCAGGCCTGTTAAAAAAGGAAAACAACATTTGACACAAGCTCACACAGACCATTGAAATACACAATAGAATTATACCATTTGAATATTTAAAATGAATAAATTAGTAAAACAATTATTTGATTCATCGATATTTCAATTAACTCGCTAACTTTAAGGTACAATATGTAGTATTTATGGGTTTATATAACCCAAAATCCACTTTTTTATACATATTATGTGCTCCTGCATTGTCTAGTCGCTGTATAATAGTTTTTGTTTCATTTTCGTAGTGTTTCAAAAAGTCATGTTAAATAACATGACCGCGGGCCGCGGTTGCATAGCCACTGTTAGCAGCGAGACGCCATGTTTCTACCGGAGCCTGTAAGGACAAACGAGAGAGAACAAAACAAGCGTCTCTTTACTTGTAGCGGAAGTCCCGCCTCCACTCTCTCCGCTTCGTCTGCTACGGCCGCGGTAGCTCGCCCTCTCCCTCACCTCACGAACCTCATCTGCTGACACGGAGAAAGACGACGAGGACGACATTTGACCAGCTGCGGATACCGTAGCGCTCAGGGAAGGGAGGGGGTGAGCAGAGCAGCAGGTCTTTGTTGTAAATTTCAGCCTCTCCTCTAGATGGCACTATAAACTACTTATTTCCCCTTTAATGAAAACAAAATCATTTTGATAACGGATTCATTGGCTTGAGTGTTTTTTTTAAAGAATTCAAACTTTTTCCTGATTTCTCAGCTTCTTATATATGAATATTTTCTGGCTTCTTTGCTCCATTTAGCAAAATAAATAATTGATTCGCTTTATGGACAAAACAAAACATTTGAAAAACTAATTCGGGAAACACTGATCAACATTTTCTGACATTTTATGGGCCAAACAAGTACTCGATTAATCGAGAAAATAATCGACAGATGAATAGATTATGAAAATAATGAGTTTGTTGCAGCTCTAGTGTAATCCTGTCAATAAATACATTAAGTTAGATCATTTGGGCTTTTATTGTATGTATTATTATAATTTTGTTTGCTTACAGGCTTAATCAGCATTGTGAGAACTCAGGTGACGATGGTTTGATTGTGTTTTTGTTCATATTTTAGTTACACACTGTAGTGTAGTAACTACAGTGTTATTATTTTATCTTATCATTGATCTTGCTGAGCCTCATCCAAGGTAAAAAAGAAAAAGAAAAAAAAGAAGTGCTTATTTGCACATTGTAACACACTAATTCACAAGAGTGCTAATCAACCAGATGCCTCAAAATAATCTCTGTGTAATCTGAGTCTATTGAGTCTGATTTGAAAACCAGAAGGTTATGTATTTCCACTGAAAGAGATGACAGGAAGAGTGACTGTTTTGTTCTTACCATCAACCATGAAGTAACTCGGATGATTAAAAGTAGAGGCTGCGTCAGTGTTCATGTGTGTTAGATCTCTGAGTGACCACACACCATACTACCACAGTCTTCTCAACATCGTGATGTCAGTGACGTCATTGCGGCCCCATTTGAATTATTCGAAACTCGTACCTCTGCAAAGACGATGCATTTATTGCATCTTTGTGTTGACTTTGTATCTAATTTGGTGGAACGACAGGTTTTAACACAGTAAGAGAGACCAAAAACCTGTTTACATGCAGCACTAGCAGGAAATATTCTCACGTATATATAAAGTGACGTTCCTTCAGTGTCATATTCATGTGACTCCGGCTCATCTGCTTGCATTCCGACTGACATACAGTCAGCTCTGACCACAAAACCTCGAACAAAAAGGCTTTGACTGGGTCACATGTAATTGCCATGCATGTGTTCATGTGTGTGTGAGTGTTTGTTAGACAACCCCCCCCCCCCCCCCCCACCATGCCCTTGCCTGCTCTTCTCCCCCATCTCTCCTTGGACACAGTGTTCCCTGTCCTCCCCATAACATACACAAGAACACATTCCTATGTGATTTACTATAGAACTCAATGGGAAAGTACAGTCGGCAATAAATCTCAGCAGCACGGATAGATCTCCCACAGGATCACTGGAGTACTGGTAGGAAGAAAAAAAAAAAGGTTCCCTGTGTTAATCAAACTGTCTGAATGCAGACAAAAAAAGAGAAAACTGAAGCCTGAAAGAACATAAATAAAGTCACCCGACGTACACAGGACTCATTACTCTCGAGGAGGCTGGACAAGACTGTAACCAATGATTATTATTGATTACTGCTGGATATTTGTTGATATTATCTCTCCTCATTCAGCCACTTTATTAGGTACACGGGACACCTAATAAAGAGACGGGGGTGACACGGTCTGCAGCTACTGTCGGCCATCTGCATCAGAGAGTTACTGTTTCCCGTCATTGGTTTTAAAGCAGTCTGGCCATTCTTCTCTAACCTCCGACATAAACAAGGCATTTTCACCCAGAAATCTGCCGCTCAGTGGATATTTGCCTCTTTTTTCTGACCGTTCTCTGTGAACCCTTGAGATGACTGTGCATGAAAAAATCACTTTGTCTCTTTTCTTCCCCATGACATTGCTGACAGGTGATTGGCTGATTAGATATTTATGTATGTATGTACGTAAGTAATAACATGAGTGTATACAAGTGTTTATGTGCTCAGGACCTACAAGGACTAGTAGCCGATAAAGTCATGAAGACACAAACCTGGTCCTAATGAGGCAGAATCTAATTTCTTAAGAACTGGTTACTTAAAGGGACAATATGTAGTATTTATGGGTTTATATTACCAAAAATTCACTTTTTTATACATATTATGTGCTCCTGCATTGTCTAGTCGCTGTATAATATTATTTGTTTCATTTTCGTAGTGTTTCAAAAAGTCATGTAAAATAACATGACCGCGGACCGCGGTTGCATAGCCACTGTTAGCAGCGAGACGCCATGTTTCTACCGGAGCCTGTAAGGACAAACGCGAGAGAACAAAACAAGCGTCTCTTTACTTGTAGCGGAAGTCCTGCCTCCTCTCTCTCCGCTTCGTCTGCTACGGCCGCGGTAGCTCGCCCTCTCCCTCACCTCACGAACCTCATCTGCTGACACGGAGAAAGACGACGAGGACGACATTTGACCAGCTGCGGATACCGTAGCGCTCAGGGAAGGGAGGGGGTGAGCAGAGCAGCAGGTCTTTGTTGTAAATTTCAGCCTCTCCTCTAGATGGCACTATAAGCTACTTATTTCCCCTTTAAGACTAAGATTTGAATTGTGGTCAGATTAAGATTAAGCGTAGGCATTTACTGGTTATGACTGGGGATAATACCATTTTTTAAACTCTCCAAATAGACGGAAGTCAATGCAGACACGTGTGTGTGTGTGTGATGCCTTTGATATTTTCAAAATGTTGTGCTTGGAAACAAACCCAATTATTCTGAGACCAAATCCTGCCTTACACTGTATCTACTATAGCGTCAACATTATTCACGCTCATGAATGCTCTTCACACAGAGTGTTTTACACACAGTGACTGTAAAAAGTAAACGAGCTGAGAGAGACAGTCTGACATCACACTGTCTGAAGGGCCACTGAGGCATCTTATATACAGCACTCTCATCTATCTTATTAGCTGTTATGTTGTGGTATAAAACAATCTTAAATGTTTTGTTCCGCTCCTCCCAGGCTCTATCTCTCTCTCTCACCCTCTGATAAAAAAGTTAATGCGTCACTGAGTCACTCTGTCCTAATAAGTCTGCTCATGGGACCAGTAAGTGTAACGAGGCCTTGTCCTTGAGCTGCACCTTCCCTCATGCTCTCCATCTGTTTTGGCCCCTTCTCTCATTAACTCACATATCCTTTTTGGGAAATTTTCGCTCTCTGCTGTCTTGATAAGTAGCTTATATACATAGGGTGAATTCCAATTCCTTGCTTAACCCTCAATCTTAACCCTCAATCTCAAAAATGCGCGCTCCCTCTAGTGCAAGTGCTGTCCCGATTCTCAGAAAAATTAAGTTGAGGGGCGAGTTTAAGGGCTGCATCACCCTCAATATTGAGATTTTCCGAGACCACCCTTGGGAGCAAGGGCTTCCCAGAATGCATTGCGTGTTTTCACATAACAAAGATGGCGCCGTAAGCAGCGAAAACGGTACTCTACAAGTTAAGTATTTTCTTTGTTAATAGAGATATAAACATTATGAAAACCATTGTATTATCTTAGTTTAGGCTCATATTATGGATTACTGACGTCATTGTTGCGATCTTTTGTCAATAGCCGGCCGGTGCGGACAAGCGAAGTGATCGTTTACTTTTCAATAATCCGTGGTGTGCGGTAACTGTCAGTATGAGTATCATCTTATAACTAACTGACAACCTAATAACTTGACTGACAAACGGATCGTAACAAATAATCCTGACGTAAATGTGTTCTTCTTCTTCTTCTTTTTTGGATTTGACAGACTGGACGCAGCTTTCGCGTTATTCTGCCCCCTACAGTCTGAAGACGTATCTGCATTTAAGGGGTGTCCCATTTCTAAGAGACAAAATAACCCTCAACACTTGGTTTTGAGGGCCAGTTAAGATTAAGGGTTGAGCTTGAGGGTTAAGATTGAGGGTTAAGATAGGAATTGGAATTGGCCCATACAGTCAAACATGTCCACACACATGTAAAACAGAGAAACAGATCAGGCTTTGTCTGTCGTACCTGAGGTAAACTAGTAGCAATGGTAGTGAGTGGACTGAATGGCCCCCATTGTCACGCTGACTGGCATCGGCCCCTCGGGTTGATGAGCGTGGATCAGAGAAGCCAAACTTCTGTCACTGATGCCGATTTTCTCGGTTTTCAAAGCTGCATCTAGAGTTAAAATTACAGAGGTTTCTGTCGGTGCATGGGCACATCTGATGTCAGGGATGATGAGAGATTTCTGCGATCATCAGGAAAAACTTTTACATAATCAGAACAGGCCGGCGTGCAGCTGTTCCAGCTGGATCCAGCTCAGTTTCTATAAAGTCAGAAAGGAAAGCGTTTGATCACAGACGGGCTCAAACTTAATTTGAAACATAGTGATTTGTCGGACTGTGATTTATTTTCCAAAAAAGTCCATACATCTTAGCCCAGTGTGCTGCTCCTTTCAAGCGCACATGAAGAGTTGGTTTACCAGTATTATCATAAAAAAAAGAAATATTGCTCACACAAATAAAGATACTTTTATTTTTATTTTGGGACTTTAGACAGCAGAGGATTATCTAACCTCTTCCTAGAAAGAGATTACAGTTGACTGATTTAAAGGTGGATTTTTAAGGCCTACATAACAAGGTTTACAATAATTATGTCAATGTAATAAAGTTACAGCACAAATACACCACACTACAAGCAAGTAAAAAAAAAGGTAAGTGCATTTCCAAAAGTGCAGAACTAGTCCTCAAATTCTTAGGCCAACAACATTAGAAGCAAACAAACAAACAAACAATGCCGGGAACAAACATGTAAAAAGTTAAAGACTAACTGGGACATGATTCTTCTGTAATATGTTTAGCAGACAGGGTTTACGAGAACCTGCGTTCTCAATTAACCTACAATGTAGGAATTGCGTAATTTTTTTGGAATTCTGAGTAATGGTTTCCTACATGGAGCAAGAACTTTAATGACATGCGGGCACGTCACAAGACCAGCCAAAGAACACGAGGAATCCAGAGGAAGTTCCTCAGACACTTGTTTTCTATAACCAGGGTCCTTACAGATACAGAGTTATGTACAATACAACAGCATTACAATTATGTCAGTGCTCTTAGGCTGTTCCATTATTTTACAGCTAGAAATGATGAAGAATATGTGACAGCCTCCATCAGCATCCTAAACCTGGACTCACTGGCTCACATGTCTAATTTCAAATAATTAGAATGTAAACAACCTCAGTAGACACACATAATAACTAGAACAGACTCAGTTCGTGTATCAAGCCTCTTCTGGT
This sequence comes from Microchirus variegatus, assembly GCF_963457635.1. Classification (NCBI taxonomy): domain Eukaryota; kingdom Metazoa; phylum Chordata; class Actinopteri; order Pleuronectiformes; family Soleidae; genus Microchirus; species Microchirus variegatus. Next base: position 8,163,979 of record NC_139805.1, read on the forward strand.
TTTCTTTGATGTTTATGTAACATTACATGGAAGCAGAGGGGGGAAAAAAAATGTTGGACCCGATACTTTTCCAGCTGCCTTATTAACATTATCTTCACCATGTTTGGCGCGTCGGCTTTGAAACGGGGCCAGGTTAGACGAGTCGAGGTCGGGACTGAACAGGTTTGATGAGCAGGGTGAAAAAAAGTCACCAGAGGGATTCTATGACGAAGGGGGTTTGCGTGCGATGAAGGATCAGTGTCTCCAGTAACATATGAGGACCAGCTGAAACAATCATCATATTACCTTAAATGGCATGTCCGTACCATGGGTTGGCATTCTGAGGGTTTTCAGTGCATCAGCACACATGTGTACATGTGTTTATGTGTGTAACCAAGTGTGCATTGTAGTGAGTACCAGATTGGTTGTGTGTGTGTGTGTGTGTCCACTGGCTAAATAAAACCTCATGACAACTAAATAGACGTTTGACATTCATTGACAGTGGTTTCAGAAAAAAACTAAGATATCTATGCCAGAAAATCAGCCATGTTACCACAGAGTAATCAGTACCAAACCATGATTTGGCTGTTTTTGTTTTCTGGTTGTGAATAATCGAGAGGATTTTTATTGAAGTGGGCTATTTTGTCATCCGTTGAGAAAGCTGCTTTCTGTCCCGTTCCACAAAGATGGCACGGTGGTGGTGGTGGTGTTTTTGTTGGTGGTGGGAGTCCTAATGCTTCCCAAATACCCAAACAAAAGGGCCTGTCTGTGAAGCAGAGAGCGTTTGAATCCATCTGCATTGAGCTAAACAGGCCTTCTGGCAAGGGAATACTTCAGGGGAAGAGCAGCAGTCTACTTTATGACTGTGCTGACGTCAATGGCATAATTCAAATACTTGCAGAGAGCATGCTTCCAGCTTTCTGAACCTGCTCTCTCTCTCTGTGGCAAGCTGAAGCTAAAACCTGGCATGGAACAGGACTCCATGAGAGCAAGATAATCAAACAACAACTGGAGCGGAGTCATGTAAGGCTTACATAGCACAAAAAAAACCACATGGTGTTCATGTGCTGGCTTTTCAGCCCTCACAGAGCCGATTGACAGATCGACACATCTTTGGAAATTTGCTGGACATTTACTTACAGACTGTGAACGTGAACTTAGTCAATGAGAAATAAGTTCCCTTTGCAAGAAGTGTTTCAGTATTTATAGTTTGGACTGTGTGATTGAAAAGGGAAGAAGAACACACAACCAAAACAGTAGGTTAAGCCACTTTCTGTGAAGAGTCATTCTCATTTATTAAAAAAGAGAAGTGACACTGATTTAGCGTAAAAAAATGTGTGTGTCTGTGCGCGCGTGTGTGTGTGGGGGTGGTGTGTTGTGGTGAACAAATCAGCAAAACATGCCCGGAAAAGCTTAAATTACCTTAATTACCAAATACAAAAAAAAACAAAAAAAAAAAACATACAAGACACTTCTGTACAGTGAAGATTTTCAAGTCCAGACACCAGCTGTGGATGATTTTGTCTTGTGATTTACACTGAACCAGTACGTTGAGGATGACATGATTGGATGTTCAGACTTTGACAGTCAAGACTCCACACAGGAGAGTAACATGGATGTGCATTTAAAACGTAATATAAATATACATGTAAATGTTTGCAAGGCAGCTAACAAAACAACCGCATATAAACAATCACAAAAACCAGGCGACGAGTGCTCGGACATAACAGTGAATTAGGAAGACTCCAGTTCTGTTCCGACATGTGGTATGATTCATTTTCTTACATTGGAGGAATAAACCTCGGCAGGAAGTTGAATTTAATCAACAACGGTTGTACGATCTGCTTTGTGTAAAAGTCTGCACAAAAACCTGCACTGACATCTGTGGTCATTTCGTTTGTGGTCGGCCTTGAGCGCAGTCCAAGCGGTTGTCACTGAGAGGACACAGAGATACTGCTGGAAGGTTTGTTATGGAGCTGGAAAATGCAATTTCAAGAGAAAAAGGATGAAAAAAAAAATAGTTTTCATGTCTCGTGAGCTGTATTATCATATTCAAAAATGATCCATCCATTATCTTGACCACTTTGAAGTCTGGAGGGGATGTGGAGCCACTCCCATTTGACTTTGGACAAGAGGTTACACCCTACACAGGTGCTAATCACAGGGCCACCAATGCATGGACAAACAAACATTCACACATGAGGTCAAATTAGGGTCTCCAGTGAACCTAAAGGCCACATTATACTTCTCCGACTGGGTAATGCGTTATCTGTCTGCGTCACCACGTAGACCACTCGAGCCTTTATACTTCTGCGTCGTGGTGACGGATAGGCGCTGCAATTTCCCGCCCGATCAGTAGGGGTCGCTGCGCAAGGTTGTTGTGCTTTTGGCTACAGTGAGCAATGGCGTCCGAGAGAGAAAGACTGTTGTTGTTGAAACAGTGGCCGTTTGTCACTTTTCTGTGTCCCGGAACGCAGTTTTAAGATAATTTGAGGCGAGAAATTGGCCATTTAGAGTCTAAACATGTGCTGTGTGTGTTAAGATATGACGTATTTATAGTTCGGCAGCGACGAAGTCGGCGGGGATCAGCTCCGCCCTCTGTGGACGCTAGGTGTTCACTGTGAGCCGGCACAGAGCAGCTTCGCTCGGCCTGTCCTGAGGACCAATCGCAGCTCTTGCCGTCTCCGTTGTCCCTTGACAGAGTGACGGACACTTAAAAAATATTCCGTGCACCCGGAGACGACGCAGAGGCTCTTCGACAGGTTCTGCGTCGACGCAGAGGACTCTGCGTAGCCTACGCAGAGCACTTTACGCAGGAGTATAAATTGGGATTAACCTGCATGTCTTTGGACACAGGTCAAACATCCACATATAAAGGCCATGTTTGAACCAAAGTCCTTCTTACTGTCATTCACCAATGATATTTTCATATGATCCACTCAGAGTCTGGAACTTCTGTCTGCATCATCAACCCATGAGCAACTAATGACCACAAGTAGTGACATATCCTGTGACTTCATCATGACTTCACCAACAACTACATCCTGCCTTTGTGTACATCCTCACAGACGTAGAAAAACATAAACATACTGTATCCCGTCATGCACATGCAAGCAGGTCTTTTCCAAAATCTCAGCTGATATGGTCTGGCAGGGAGCCACGAGTGTCCGTGCCAGCTGATACAGAGAGAGCTGTGAGTAGGGTAAATACTTGGCAACCGCGACGTGTTTATGACACTGGACATGAGTGAAGCCAAAGCCATGCCTGACATTTCTCACCCCACTTTAACACTTGGATTACTTTCAATTAAACGATGAACTCACCACTACCATTATAGCAGCTCGTGATGGACTTTTATAATCAGATATTTTCCAGTGCTTGAGACACCAGGAGGGTTTTGTGAGCTCACTTTCAGAGAAATAAATTCCTTATTGCTGTTCACACACCAGTGGCTGAAAGTAAGTCTTGAGCGGAAACCTCAAACCCCCTTTTAACCCCGTGCCGGACGCCTGACTGACACTTCAAGAGTTCAAGAGGGCAGCGGGATGGAGTGACCAGACTAGACATGACAATCAGCTGGCACCTTGTTTTTTCACCCAAAAATACCAGTTTACTAGTACTAGTTGTGCCAGTTATTTGTGTTGGGGATGACAACATTCTGCCCAGTTAAGTAATTAGTAATTTCTGCAAACACAGCAGGTAAACTGTAAGTGTACTGGTTGTGTTCCACGTCTACTGTGTCAAGCTCGTGTGTGTGGGGGTTTTCACACTTGCTGTGTCTCTGCTGCTTTTCGCTCACCTGTCTCCCCACAATATCAACATGTTTATGTTTTGATTATTGACATGTTTCCACTGAGTGTTTCCACGGTTCGGTTTGGTTCGGTACACATTTTCTTTTTCCGTTTCCATTAGAAATGACAGTCAGCTGACTGGGGCGATAGAAAAGTGTCACTCCCTTTGCGACTGCAGTTTCTTCAACGCCCACAGTCTATTCTCATACATAGTGTGATGTCTTGTTGAGACAAACAACCACAAACCAAGCAGACAAAATGAGCTGCTGGATGTCCTACATTGTTGTCTGTGGTGTAAAGGCCACATTATACTTCTCCGACAGCGTAATGCGTTATCCGACTGCGTAACCACGGAGACCCCTCAAGCCTTCATACTTCTGCGTCATGGACGGATACGCGCTGCAATTTCCCGCCCGAACAGTAGGGGTCGCTGCGCAAGGTTGTTGTGCTTTTGGCTACAGTGAGCAATGGCGTCCGAGAGAGAAAGACTGTTGTTGTTGAAACAGTGGCCGTTTCTCACTTTTCTGTGTCACGGAACGCAGTTTTAAGATAATTTGACGCTGGGTCAAATTATCTTAAATTTGACCCAGCGTCAAATTTATCTCTGCGACAGGCTCGTCTACGCAGAGGGCTCTACGTAACCTACGCAGAGCACTTTACGCAGGAGTATAAATTGGGCTTAAGGTTCCATGTCGTTGTTTGTTATCGTCACTCAACATACTCCGCAGACATGTCGCACACCCAGCCTACCAAGTAAAGGGCTTTACCTTTCCAAACCATACTGTACTGTACCAAACTGACATGTACCATGATGGAAACATGGCTTATATCATCCCTAATATTCTGATGATGCCTGTGTGTGTGTGCGTGCGTGTGTGTGTACAAGATTAATTTTTGGCTCCACAAACCTTTAGCGTGTCATCAACCTTTTTGTGTAACAGCTTGTCACTAACTACATGTTTACTCTGCTAACTGTTCTTGATGAGTTCCTGCTACCAACGTTTCCCTGTGAATCCAAATCCAAACCACATTTTGTCCCAGATAAGTCACGTCTTAGTTTGCATTTGTACAGCTATTATTAAACCCAGCATTACGCTTACAGAACATCAAACGAGGGTCAAAAAACGGCACAAGCAGAAAGCAGAGAGCAGTCATGTACAAAAGGTAGGCTCCTTTCACTCTTGCCTCTGTGACATACAACAGTAAACAGATGTTCCAAACAAAGATCTTAGGTCAACATAAGACACTTTCACACCCTCAGACTTTAGTGACACATCTTCGATCGGCTCACTGGCAACAAATGTTTGTTTTTATTTATTTAGTCCAACTATGACAATAAAAGCAAGTGGAGCGAAACTGAGAAGTGCTAATAAGAGCAAGAGGGAGCTTCAAAGGACAAAGAGAGTTTAGCAATGGCAGCGACACACAAGCGTGTCTTTCCATCATAATAATGTGGTAATGGGCTGAACTCTTATGCAAGAAATTTCCAGCATACAAATAAGCAAACACATCCCTCCCTACCTTGTCCTTCCCTTACTCAAGTCTTTCTCAGAAGAGACACAACATCTCCGGAAAGAGGCAGAGGAGTTTTTTAAGTTTTACATTTCATTAAAAAATCAAGGCTGAACTGTCAGAATTAAGGAAATAGATAAAGACTAATATCTGGAATGAATGGATGAGCAGTGTGCTGACAAAAATAGATTACGGAGGAACAGTAAAGCGTTTATGTGCCTCTTGTTGCAGTTGTATTTTTTTTTCAGTCTGGAACGACGTTGTGTTTTCTTTTCAACAAACAGACAGAGCTCTGTTAAGATGCTGTGCACATTCTTTGAATGTGGATGGGCCTCCCATTTTCCCTCCAACTCTCTCCATCCTCTACCGCCAATCCTGACATTTTATGAACTTTTAACTGATTATAGGGGAAAAAATTGTCAATAATGAATTGATATTAGTTTAAACTTCAAAAACTCATCTTTAATGTAGCAATTTTGCAGACTGTAAACTCACACGTTCAAATGTATATCACTAAAACTGATGTATTGATCGATCCTAAAGTGACAGTACATTACTACCTGCTCATTAAAATCACATTGTAGTGTTTGAGGGAGTTGATAATCATGCTACTTTCCAACCATAGGGTGGCTATACTGATATTTATTTAAATTTGGTTTTAAGATATTACATCTGACAGAATATGGGTGAGACTTTGGTAGAACTAGACATTTCATGTGATCTTTTGTCTCCTGAATATTCGCCCCCTCATGATTATTTTTTAAGCCTGTGTTATAATGTGGACGGAGAACATGGAGACAGTTGAATGTAATTAAAAGAATATTGGATCAAGGAGTAACTGAGCTCTGTCTGCAACCTCCTGAGCTCACTTGATGTTTTTGTGTCCAAACCCCCCCCCCCCACACACACACACACACACACTGATTTTTCCCAACAACATGGTCTCCACAACAAACAAAACACGTCTCTCTTATCTCCAATGACGAGGTGCGGATGTGAGTAAGACGGCTGAAATTGCAGTCACCGTACACTGTTACACGTTCGCAGACAAACGCTGACTGGGGCCTGTGTGACACAGAAGCCCGGGGTAGAAAATATTATTCATGACGTCAGCTTGTCTCCAAGAGTCCGATAATATAAACAACGGCCAGATCTGAGCTGAGAGGGAGCGCAGGCGGTTTAGAGGAGGGCCGCGATATTCCTCGTCTCCTCTCTGAGAGCAAACATATAGCTGTCCACATCTGTCACACACACACACACACACACACACACACACACACACACACACACACACACACACACACACACACACACACACACGGAGAGAGATGACAGCTCTCACTTACATACAGTACATAAACAAGTAGACTTCACCTGATGACGCAAGGTGCTGTTTAAGCAGAAAAAAGAAAAGAAAGGATTTTGTAAACCAACACACACTTGTGGACGTGAACAAACAGTGTGGGGTGAGCATTTGTCAACGTCGCCAGGCTTGGATACACACGAAGTGTCAAATCAGTGTCACTGGCAGGAAATGCTCAATGTAGAGTTGATGTGAAATGGTTAATGTAAGAAAAAGAGAGGACAGTGGAGAGAGAGATCTGCTGCAGACATCTCAGCTTCTTTAGTGCATTCAACGAACATCACAAAACAGGTCAATAATGAGCGCAGACCTCCGCCAGGGTTTAAACACTTCACCTACAGTTATAAAGGCACCTGAATTGTTTACATTTTGACCGACTGGATCCAGAAGACAGACCTTTACCCGTCATATATCATTGACAGAAAGCATATGAACTAGGGCTGACAAAAATAACGCGTTAACGCAGGATGATTAATTCGTGGAATTAACGCATTAACTTTTAACTTTCTCACTTTCATTGCGCTACGGGTAGACGTGCAGTTTATGAACAGGCAAGGCAGGCAACTGCTTGGGGCCCCGAGCCGATAGGGGGCACCCGACACTCCTGAGGGCTGTTGCCTAAATGCTTCAGTGAGCAGCCGCATCCCCGTCCCCCTTAAACAACAATGACATCTCAGTAGGAAACCTCCCTAAAGGGGCCCCACGTCACCTCACCTTAACCTGTGTCAAGTTATCGTTCTGCAAGTTCTAAATGAAGCTGAAGGGGGACACTTGAATTGACTTGAACAGCGGCTAACATTAGCGTCAGAATGCTAGCTGATGCTAACGTTAACTAGTAGAAGCAGTGGTTCAAAGGTGCTGATGAGGAATTTCCTGCTGTAGGTTTAATTCCCCCAAGAGAACTATTTAACTTCTATACATTATATTTTGTTTATAATGTGAGTTATTAACAGTGCAAGTTTTTTTTTTTAACGTTATTTACAGTATTTTATTTTTTCTACTTATTTATATTGTCTTATAATGTGGGTTCTTTACAATGTAATACTTATTTTTTAAGTTTGTATAGGTTTTTTAAAAAGCTATTTACAGTATTTTGTTGTTCTTTACATTTATATTTTCACCAACTTTATTTATCTCTCCGTTCCTACAATATAAAGAGAAAATTTGAATTCTTCTGGCATATTTACGAATGGTAATTATCCGTGATTAATCCACAACTACCCTTTGATTAATCTGATTAAAATGTTTAATCTTTTGACAGCCCTAATATAAACCCATACCTGTGACAACATAGCCTCCTTACAAATCACAACATATTATCAACATGTTTCTCCATGACCAAGCAGTTGGTGTTTTTTTATTCAGAACGTACTGTGTCTTTAAATAAAGTTGGGAGTCAAATGGCATCTGTTTCTCTGTTTACATGGACACTACTCAGATGATGATGTTTCCACGTGGGTACATTAAGTCCACTTGGGGTGTTTGGTCACAGCTTAATAAACAAACAAACAAACATAAACAAGGACAGACAAAAAGCACAGCGACTTCTGTCAAGCTAAGTAACAAACCCTCACAGAGGAACATTTTTTAGGACGTATTCCACCACACCACAGCTCCGGCCAAAAATGAGGATTTAACAAAAAAGAGGAATTTGATTAAAGTGGTCTGACTATCGTGACAAACAAGTGAAATCATCAAGTGTAGTCCTGTGTCTTTAAATAAAGTTGGGAGTCAAATAGCATCGGTTTATCTGTTTACATGGACACTACGCAGATGATGATGTTTCCACATGGGTACATTAAGTCCACTTGGGGTGTCTGATCACAACTTAATAAACAAACAAACAAACAAATATGGACAGGCAAAAAGCACAGGCAACTTCTGTCAAGCTCAGTAACAAACCCTCACAGAGGAACATTTTTTAGGACGTATTCCACCACGCCACAGCTCCGGCCAAAAATGAGGATTTAACAAAAAAGAGGAATTAAATTAAAGTGCTCTGACTATCGTGACAAACAAGTGAAATCATCAAGTGTAGCAGGCAAATCAGTTTCCAGGACTATTGAAAGCAGATTTATGGAAAATGCCACAACATAAATACAGTATTCATTACCATAGTGTGATGGAAATCTTGAGTTATTAAAAAAATAAATCAAGCACTGTTTGGGAATGAACCACATTCCAGTTTGGCACAGCAGCCCCCGGCCTTTATCTCAAGGTCAACACGAGGGAACTTTTCTTCAAAACTCACGGAAAACAAGCTTCAGTTTTATCATAGTTTATCACCGTTTTGTAACAGTTTAAAAGAAAAGGCATTGGCACTTAGAATATATTTACTACAACCAAAAATGTAACCAGGCTTTATTAAAACCTTACTTTTTGACCTTTGTCTGAAAGCATTCAGGTGCAAATATGCAAATTATTAAATGACTGATGTATATAAACAGTCAGAAGAAAACATTATCATTTGGACATAATTGTAACAATCATGTAATGTAATATGCTAATCGATTTTGGCATCATTTGCAGTCTACAGTGTGTTTATTTATTCTGTTCAAATGTGAACAATAGGAGAGAGGGAGTGTCAGCACTGACAATAAAAAATAATGTGCAGAAAAACATTCTTAACTTAGCCTACAGCAGATTCCTTTGCAAACAACAGTGATCCATTATCGAATTCTCTACGCGTGTTTGTCTCTCATGCATCAACCAAATGTGACCGTTCACTATTCACACTCTTTTGCAGCCCAATTTGCTGAAGCCCAATTAGTCCTGCACTTTGCAGCATTGTGCCAAAGTGTGTAGAGGAGTTATCCGAGGACACAACTGTGAGTGGAACCATTGTCCCGATTCAAACCTCTAATCAGTGAAAAGCAAGTGTCCTTTTGACTGTGACTACACATTATGACAAGGGTGTGAGAAAGACAGATGAAGAGAATAGAAAGCTGGAGAGGAGAATGCAGGAGGCCGGGTCAAGCACCTCGGAAACAACTACAGTCCTCTTAATGAGTCTGACACTGTGCCTCTCCTGAACAAGACAGAGTGCTGCCCATGCAGAGACCAGCAAATACTGACACCTGCTATTTAGTACAGTGAAGAAGCCATTATGTCAGACATGCTTAGGAGATTGAGACGGACACGCAGATATCCGTTCGCATCATAGACCAAAAAATGTCCAGATTACTCCAGAACATGCTGCCATCATTTTTTCCCTCCAGTAAAAAACATAAGACAAGTCCAGGGAAACACAACAGACTTCATCCATCCATTTTCTACCACTTTATCCTCAGTGAGGGTCGTGGGGGGGTCGTGCTGAGCCAATCTCAGCTGACATAGGGCGACAGGCAGGCTACACCCTGGACAGTTTGACAAACAACCATTCACTCTCGCACACACACTCACACTCACACTCACACTCACACTCACACCTATGGTCAATTTAGAGTGACCAATTTACCCTATCCCATTGAATGTTATTGGACTGTGGGAGGAACCCGGAGAACCCGGAAAAAACCCATGCACACACAGGGAGAACATGCAAACTCCTTGCAGAAAGGCCCTTGATCAAACCCTGGGTCTTCTTGCTGCAAAGGCAAGAGTGCTAAACTCTACACCAACCAGGTGGCCCCACAACAGACTTATTCTACTGCTAACATTTAGCTGGTTTGTCCGAGATGGGGAAACTGGGACGGAGACGCAGTTTGTTTTTAAACAGATAACGTTTTGCATCATAAACCAAAAAGTTCTTTCAGATATTCCTCATGGAAATAGGAAAAAAATATACTTTACTTTTCGTAAACAAGATCCTGTTTATTCTAGAAAATCTACAGAACATGCTGCATAACATAACAAAAGTCCAGGGGAACACAACAGACGTATTCCAGAGATGGGGGACTCGAGTCTAGTGACTTGACTCGACCCTCACAAAAATGACTTGGGACTTGCTTGAGACTTGAAGGTTAAGACTTGAGACTTGCATATGTGTGACTTACTCCCATGATGTATTCTACTCAAATTGCTGACAAAAGAAATGTGTTACTGTGCCAGTTTTTACTTTAATTGGGGAGAAAATAAAACAAAAAACAAAAGCAGTGTTTGATCAGCCTAGACCTTTTAAAATACACGGACACACTGTACACAAGACGCTAAACAGAGCAGGGGAACAGTGCACCTCCCTTTAGATACATACTGTATACACGCACAGCCAAAAAGTACAGTACAGTTAATGAAAACACTACAATTACTTACTACATGATTCTGTACCTTCTGTACTCTACAATATTTACTGATGTAAAGATGGACAATGAGTCACATTCAAAAACAAACACTACTAAGTACTAACTAAGTATACCAACAGTGTTTCCACTGCTCCAGTACTCTAATGTCTAATGTTTGCCAAATTACTTTCCAAATATTGAAGCGATTCTCGACCACACCTACAATACCACACTGAGATGGGATCACCTACATGTATCAAGAGCCTCAGTAGATTTTCTAACAATTAATACAGACACTATAATCAAAGATGCAATCTAGGCTATACAAACTTAAATGCATTAAAAAAGAAAGAATAAAACAATATAGAAAACACTGGTTTCGGTGGATTTCCCCTTCAATCTATAAAAAATAAATATTTGTTGGAAAATCTGCCAAACAAAAAATATATGATATATTTTAATTTTTCTTTTAATTTAATTAACAATGTGCATTATAACAATAATGCAAAATAAGAGCTACAAGCTGCATCATCTCATAGTGACAGTGCCAAATGTGTAGCACTGTTCATGGTATTGTGTCTCAACAGGTATATTAAGTGTTATGTTCAGTCCTTTAGACAAAACACACAAGTGAACTGAACCAACAAACTGTTAAAAAAACAGCCAGTAAAACAAACCATGGGAGAGTTGTGAATGTATTAGTGGCAGTGTTTTCATGCTGAGGTCTATGACGCAGGTCAGACCCCGTCTGCTCTTTGTCTCTCCCTGTTACGTCAGAGGAAGTAATTTGTCCCTGCAAAAAAGGATGGATGAGTTGTTGTAGAAAAAAAAACAACAAAAAAAAACGAGGCCTGTGGGGATTTTTTAACACCTGGGCCAGTGTGTGTTTTTTTTGTTGTTGTCCCACAGCCCTGTTTCCTCATAAGTGTCACAATCCTGCCCAGCATGCACTTCCCTCCATGGTCAGAGAGGTGTCACACACACACACGCAAATCTGTCCTCTAGTTGAAGTCATTCTGTCATGTAAAATAGAGACATTCTGGGATGTCAGGACTTTAGAGAAGCATCTGATATGCGTAAAACCAAACAACATGGGAGACATAAGTGAAGCACATTGACGTAAACAGAGCAGAAACTATTTAAATCTGTGCCGTTCCTTTTAATTTAACTTGAAAACACCAAAGTGTCAAGCTGGACCCTTCTTGAAGCAGCATATCACCCCGTTTGTGGGATAAATTAACTTCATCTCTCGTCTCTTTGTTCACAGAAAGTCACAGAGAGTAAATTTAAATTCACTGGAGGTTGTTTTTTTGTGATATTGGATTCTCATTAACACAGACTTACTGATAATAGTATCCCCAGATCAAACCAGAAAAACCTCAACCTCAATTACACCACATACAAACAGCTGCTGGTAAGTAAATCACTCAACATATAGTGTTTGAAATTTAGGTTTCAGTTGATTTTATAATAATATATGCATGGGGTTCAGTGATTTGCCTCGCAGCACGATGATTCTGGGTTTGATATTACATTAAGTATCTTATGGTGCAATATTATACAGTATAGCTAAAACAAATGCAATATTATATACATGTGATGTGACTAAACAGTATAATTCTGCATCATAATTATACTTTATACAAAATTAGAACATGATGTAGTTATAACAATTGCGTGAATCGTTTGCATGGGAATGTAAGTATTTGATTATGCAAAGGAACAATTTGATTATGGGGTTGGGTTTTCTACAGGGTTATATAACAAACCATGGGAAAAGCACAGTGACAACATGCTCTTTTACTTTTATAAAGATATTACCTGGATATTACTTTACTGGAAATAACATGGTATTAATGTAATATTATTTTAATGTCAACCTGGAAATTGCAGCAGAAATAAGACAGTATTATCATAGTGTACTAGCAAATAAAAATGTGTTAACTGTGTTGGAAACAGTCCACTATCTTAGATTTTCAGTGTTTTTTTTAATTATAAATTATGGTTTTATTAACTCAATATTATCCGTCATGTTATCTTAGAATATTGGGAAGGGTTAGCCAGTTTAAATGCTGCCTCAGATGTTCATAAATAACTAAGTTTGACGCTGTAGAGTTGATTTAAACATAGTATTTTTGGGTCAGCCCCATGTGAGGGCATTAAGGTATAGTCCTGTGCGGGAAGCAGTAAACAGGGCAGGTAACACAAGACGCCCAGCGACAGAAATACCAGGACCTATTAGCTACTGACACACGGGGAAACAAGGCCAAGAATATGTGTTTCTGGAAACATGGACACCTGATGTAGAAAGAGGAGAAGTTAAGTGGACTTGTAAAGACCAGACTGAGCTTTCGACCAGATTAGAGTGAGTGTTACTGGGAAAGGGAGGGGAGCCGTTGTCGTGGCAACAGCTTATGTTGGCATTTTGCGGACGTGTGAGCCGAGAGGCAGAATGATACGCTGACAGATACAGTATCTGTGACATTTAGACACGCATAGCACCAGCCACACCATCCCATATTAAGCTAATGCCACACATCGAGAGCACAGGGCTGGCGCTGGTCCGGCATTACCTCACCGACCCAAGACGGCCTGTACCGGCAGAGACGGAGGGAGAGCAGACGAGAGAGCCCATTCTACTTAGACAACAATGACATGTTTGAACAGGTTTTAAATGAACAGCATCACTGCAAAACCTTTCAACATCAGTGCGCATGTGAACATACGGTTAGATGAAAACACTGGTGGTCGCCACGACAGATCGTCGTCTCTATTTGGAGACGAGGCTGCGTCAGTGAGAAGCAGCAGACAGGTGCACCGCTGTGGAAGAGTTATTGCTCCTCAAGCCTCAGACTTTAGTCGGGCCAGGGGGGGTCACATTACAACCTATTATGAGAGCCTGGTGGGGGGAAATAACAAATACAAATACAAATACAGTATCCCTTTTGTACAGTTATATACTGTAGTCTATGATTTTCAAAAGCTTTGGGGGGGGGTAAAAAAGAAAAATTGAAATACTTAAAGTCCACATTTTTTCATCTCTGCAAAACCAGCCTGATAAAATACCCATCTTTCCTGTTTCCCCCCCCGTGTGCCTGCATCTTCTCTCGAACCTTCTAGCATATTCTTCCTCCCCTCCGGAGACAACCCCTTATCTCTGCCCTCTCACCTCATCCTTCCTCATCTCCTCATTTCATCCCTCCTACTGCTCTGCCTCTCCTGTCCTCTTCTCTGTGACCTCCTCAGTGCATTCCTGCACACGCTGGACCAAGTACTTGTTGCAGGGAGTGAAGGGAAGTCTAGCACTTTAACAAAAAAAAAAAAAAAAAGAATTGATGAGGTATGCATGATTCATTGCCCTTTACTCTCTGCAAGTTCCTGCAGGTAGATAGAGGAGTCCAGCTGACACAAATCACCTCCATCTTTCTGTGACTCTATTCAATTATGTGGAAAAGATGAATTGACACGTTCTTAACTGCAGCCCAGTGTAACAGAAAGGAACTGGGTATGCAACACTGTTTAATATTATTGAAAGTTGAACTTAATTTGAAAAAGGTATCCTTCTTTTCACACTTTAAATTCCAACATGTAACATTTAATTTACATTATTTTCATTTGGCAGAAAAAGAAGATACTCATTCCAAAATCATCCCCAATTGTATAAATTGTTTCAGACATAAAAGCACAAAAACATTTGCATAACCAACCATAACTAATACCAAAAACTGGAGTTAGGTTCAACTTGAAAATACAAACATATAAAGTATGTTTTAAGTTTTGATTTAAAGGAAAACAAAACCTCTGCCTGTCAAAATTCCTCTGGCAGTGTCTTTGTTTTCATCTCAGAATCTGGAAGAGTTAAGAGGCTTCTGTCAGAAGATCTCTGGGTACAAACAGGAATATAAAAGGTTGCCAGTAAAAAGAGGAGCCAGACCATCAAGTGGATTTTTTAAGCAATTAAAGGGGCCTTAAAATCAATTCTAAAATGAACTGGAACCCAGTGTTCCCAGAAGAACCAGAAGCCTGGTTACTGGCTGCAGCTCGCCATGACAACAGTGGCGACAGTCACTCAGAGGTAGAGCGAGTTGTCTTTCAACTGCATGGTTGTGGGTTTGATTCCCAGCTCCACTTGTCTACATGCCCCATGTGTCCTTGGGAGGACACTTAACACCAGATTGCGGGGCTGTGTGCCGACAGCGTGTGAATGAGCTAGAAAGATGTGTGAGAAAATGGGTGTAAATGGGTGAATGTAGTGTAAAGCAGCTTTGAGCGGTCATCAAGACTAGAAAAGTGCTACATAAATACAGACCGTTTACCATTTACAACACCAGCAGCGAGTTAGGCCCCGAGTTAAAAAAGATGCTATAAAGACAGAAGAGACGATTACATGGTCCTGTGGTCTTGGGGAAGAGTTTATATGGAGACGTTTTACAGAGCAACACAGGGAGGATGTGACATGTACACTGTACCAAACACATCTTTTACTGCTTTAAAGGTGGGATGGGAGAGTATATTTTTTACTATATAAATGCCCTGATAGTAAACAATTATGCATTGTCAAAAACATTTAAAATGTCAGTCAGCTGTGGAGCGGACAGGCCTGTTAAAACATCATCCAATCATATTGAACGGCCCTAAATAATGAATTGGATTGTGATGCATTGATCAAACTGCCATGTGACCCCCATCCCCCCATGCTGCGATTGGTCCTCAGGACAGGCCGAACTATAAATACGTCATATCTTAACACACACAGCACATGTTTAGACTCTAAATGGCCAACTTCTCGCCTCAAATTATCTTAAAACTGCGTTCCAGGACACAGAAAAGTGACAAACGGCCACTGTTTCAACAACAACAGTCTTTCTCCCTCGGACGCCATTGCTCACTGTAGCCAAAAGCACAACAACCTTGCGCAGCGACCCCTACTGATCGGGCGGTAAATTGCAGCGCCTATCTGTCACCACGACTCAGAAGTATAAAGGCTTGAGTCGTCTACGTGGTGACGCAGACGGATAACGCATTACGCAGTCGGAAAAGTATAATGTGGCCTTAAGGGTAACCCTAACCCATTGCACACTAATCGCGCATGCGCAAAAGACAACAAGGGAGCTTGTGCTACCTTGCTAAATCCAACAAGACAGTTGCAGCAACGTTATGATGCTGGTGTTGGTTGTAAATGAAAGATGTTTTTCGGGGAAAGCTACTGCCAGAAAAAAGGCTGATGCAGAGCGATCTACGAGTGAACATCGGTGCTGAAAGCTGAAAGCTCAGAAAGGGCTGCAAAGTGACTTTTGAATTCAGAATGCAGTCTGCTTGAACTGTTTTTCCAGGATCTACCAACCCTACCTTTAATGTAGCTCTGTTAGGCGTGGAAAGGAAACTGGAAAGTAGAAGGCCACAGTGTTTTCAAACATCACTAACTGCCCGTTTCATCCAGATGAGTTTCTTTTGTATGCCACTGTGCGGTGTAGACCATATCGACACGTGTCGTGCGCTGGCCTTAAATGCCTAGCGGCTGCTTCTAGGGCTCACAATGTCGGCGGAGGTGCAGCTTAAAAACACTCATTGTTTAGTGTTGACCAAACAGCAGTTTCTTATCTGGAAAATGTCACAGAAGAGGGAGGGGGGGGGGGGGGGTCCACCTTGTGCAAAAACACACACACAATGGAAAAGGCACAATGGGATTTAAAAACTCTTTAACACCTTTCCACACTGCCCCACAGCCAAGCACACACACACACACAGTGTATGTGAAGAAGGTCGCGGAGTTCAAGAGCCCTTTGCCTCACATATATCCTGTATGACAGCGTTTCATCACAGAGGTCGACCTGACCAGGAAGTAAGGTCGTACCTTTCGTGAGGTTCTCACAGCTCCACGCTTCGGAAATGGGACCGAATATTTCCTGGCTCTGTTGTGACGCCACAACACAAAACAGCTGCTGTGGGTCGGCGGCTCGCTATTATGTGGAAATGCTCAGCACATGTGCGAGCAGACCTCGCTAACCCGTTTGCGACTGTGACGGCGGCGACGCATGTGCGGGGAACAATGAGCCGCCCTTTTACCGTTTTCATTGTTGCTCTCGAACCACTGCAGCCGCGCGAGAGAGCACAATCTGAGGATCAAACTGTGATCAGGTCTATAACATGCATACAGCACTGCCACGTGTGTGTGTGTGTGTCTGACAACTGTTAAGAGGAGCAGTTTGTGGATTTTCAGGAGATAATTCATCACTTTTAAACTGTAGATTCATCTAAATGTATCTGTACCACCTCTGCCTTTATGAGAAAAACAATACTGTTGTGTTGTAGTTCTCCTCCAAAGCACACGAATAAGAATAAAATATAGATTTGACAACATTACAGTGTGCACTCAAAGCACACACTGTTCTATACACATTTACATTAATCACTCAGCAGAATACGTTATGGGTGGAACCTGAGACACGCTTGATGTTACATAACACAATGTAAACACAGGTCCACGCGGCACTGTTTCCACACCTATTTCTCTATTCCTGATTTTGACACCTATGAGTGAAAATGTTGTGAGGAACAAACACCAAATATCTGGATAACTTCAACGACAAAACACTTCAGTCTGTGATTAATGGCAATAAATAAAAACGAACATGCAGTTGGTGGACGGTTTACAATTTTTCTCTTATTCCCTATGCATGCCTTGAAAAAAAAACCTAAATGCACTCATCCCTCCCAGACGTTTGTCATTAGAAATAAATTCCCATCCAAGCTTTTGTGCATTCTGGTTATTTGTGGGAAACTGCTGTTGCTTAAAAGCCTGATGTTATAAAAAGCCTGTTTGTCATTTATGTTCTCATGCAATACATGCTTTTCCAATTTTAAACTCTGCTTTAAATTGGATGTCACTGTCAGACACTGACACATAACAAAGTTTTGCTCTGTTGCTTCGGCCAAACTGGTCATCGAGCTCTCGTCAGGCAGCCGGTTGTGCAGTGGTGAAGCTAAAAGCACAAGATGGGAACTTAAAGATTAGCCCTAAGGTCTGTGTACTGAAAGCAATATTTCACTCATCTGTGATGGTGGTGTATATAGATATATATTATAGATATATACGATATATCACGTGGTTAGCACTCTTGCCTTTGCAGCAAGAAGACCCGGGTTCCTGGGTTCGAGCCCCGAACAAACATGCGATATGGGGATTAGGTGAATTGGTCACTCTAAATTGACCGTAGGTGTGAGTGTGTGAGTGAATGGTTGTTTGTCTCTATATGTGGCCCTGCGATGGACTGGCGAACTGTCCAGGGTGTACCCCGCCTATCGCCCAATGTCTGCTGAGATAGGCACAGCCCCCCCTGCGACCCTCTGGTGGAGGATGAAGCGGTAGATAATGGATGGATGGATGGATGGATGGATGGATGGATGGACGATATATCACTAAATCAATATCTTGACTCACCCCTAGTATACAATAAAAAAAGTCCAAGAAAATTAAACTTGAAAAAGCCTCTCCTCACACTGCAGTTCAAAGAATTTGAAAACAGGACGTAGTAACTCCTTATATGAAATAAAATGGTTAGCAGAGGGTGTGCACCTGTACAGTGTCAATAATATTTATTTGCATAAATGGTTTTCACAATATGCAACATGTAGTTTTGGATTATTTTCTTTGTCTCTCGTTCTGCTTTGGTTCGAGTGAAAGAGGTTCACCTGTGTGACTGCTGAGTAAATTGGCATTTACGTATTATATCAGTGTGTCAGCATGTGCATATTTGTGCAGCGAGTGGAGCACAGACAATAGGCCTTTGTCTCTCTATATCCTATTTTTCTCCTGTGGACTGACACACACACACAGAGAGAGAGAGAGACCTCATCTACACACTTCCTTCAAGTTACAACAGTTTAGAGACAGCAAAACAGGAACAGTCTGATCTTCTCTTCCTGCCTCGCACTTCCTGCCTCCTCCTCCTTCAGCTCTGATAGATGGAGAGACGTTAATGTAGTCATTCAAAGGAAGAGTAAAGACCGATGGGAAGGAAAAGAGAACATCACTAAAGTGAATAAGAGCGTGAGACACAGGCAGCTGTGGCTGGTACTGGCTGTGTGTGTATGAGTGTGTGTGTGTGTGTGTGTGGTAAGTGAGGATGTGGTCGGAGATCATGGGAAGAGTTGGACTGCGAGAGCTGTGACAGGTGTCAACTACCAAACCACAGAGATTTTATACAAAACAGTCACAAGTCAAATATGTATAATCACACATGTAGCCAACTTTAAAATAAAACATCCTATATCATTCAAACTAGGTAGTTTCTTTTTTAGTTTTTGTATCAGGTTACATAGATTCAAGAATGTATGTACGTTATGTATGGACACTGTTGGGTGAAGGTTTGCACACACACTCTAAGGGCTCTTTTTATCCCTCTTTTTATCATCAACATATCTCCTAAAAAGACCACAAGAAAGACCAAAACTAATAATTTATCCCTGCGACTTGGAACAATCAAATAAATCACGTGCCTTTGTGATCTTTATAGGTCTGTGCTAGTGGATCTCAAAGTGAGGTCCATGACATAAATCAGCTATAAACATCAGGTGAGGATATATGTATATATATATATATTCAGATGTCAGGATGTTTTCATCTCAGAAGAAAGATACTATTTGTGTGAATGGTGCAGCAGAAATGACTGGGCTGAACGAGTGGTGTCATTACATGGATTTAAATCTACAAACCTTCAGATTATTGCTGCGTGCAAACACAGCTGTGACTGAAGTTAATTTTGTGAAGTGAAAGACGTAATCGCGTGTGTTTGCACACTTTTGCAAGTGCAGGTCTTTGAGCTTCACAGCATGACGCAATGGATAAGAAAAATAACATCAGAAGAATTTTGCTTGTTTTTTGTTGATTTATGTTTGTGTTTTTTTTTTTGTTTGTTTGTTTTTAAATAGTGTACACTGCATCAAATTAATATGGCAGTAATCTGTAGTTTCTCCCTGACCCTTCAAAATGTGAAAACCCCTGGTCTGTGCTGAGGGACACACACATTACATAAATAGGTTTGGGCAACAAAAAACAATAGCTTTTATTATTGACTGGCGTTTTGTTTATTTTCTAAAAATACTGTAGCACTTATTTGATAAAATATATAAAAAAAACAGGAACAAATTCTTCCTTTTTTGGGTATATTTCATCTATTTTGTACAACCAACAGTCCAGAAACCAAACTAGTTTACATGTTGAGTATGAATGCAAAGTTTTAAATTAGATTTTATCTCATTCGGTTTCTCTAGAATCTATATATACATTTAAAAATTAATATATGTATTGATTGATTTCCTGTTGAAATAAGAAATAACAGTGTTTCCTCTAGAGTACACTATTCCATTTTTCTATTTCATTATGTATGACTCATGTAATACTAAGAGAAATAATAGACATGAAAGTTAACAACGACAATAACAACTACTCATTCTGACGTCAAAACATGCTCTGTAACATAACACACTCTTAAAATAAACGAAGAGATGCACTATGTTAAACATGAATTAAAAGTAAAGACCTTATTTCACGTCAGTTCTTACGCAGGGTTCTGACGTATGTTACACATAATTTGGAGAAAACCCTATTTACCCTCATAGTGAAACGTCTAGAGGCACATTACGGAGTAGGTTTTACGAGATACGCTCACAATTATTTCCTAAACTCTAACACACGCGCGCGCACACACACACAAACACCTGACGAGCTGCGGTTCTGAAGAAGGAAGTGAAAACTCGGTCCATCTGCTTTGACAGGAAGTCAACAGAAGCCACATACAGGCATGCTGACGTCAATCAGAGCCACAGGAACACCTCCCTAGAGCGCACACACACACACACACAGTGACACACACACACTCCCTCAAACACACACACACACTTGCATTACTCACATAAACACTAAGTCACAGCGAACACCTTAATCCAGAATTGCAAAACTGTACAAAGCGAAAATAAATGAAAAATATATCACACACCGGAATACTACATTACATAAAAGTCAGCTGTTGCGTGATGATTGTATTCACACACCGACACACACACACACACGCAAATAATAGATTCAATTGTAAAGTAACTTGTTGAATCGATTAATTAGTGGCTTAACTAGGTCACAACACGGTCAAACAAACTATATTATTTGGAGTTGTAAGAGGATTATCTGTGAAGAGCACAGTGGAGAGTATACAACTTTTGTGGGTGTTATTTTTGCAGTGTTTTGCTTGAAAAATGATGACACGTGCAGTAACTTGTGAAGAAAAAAAACAAAAGAAAACACCAATAGGCTTCTTTGATAACACAGTCACGATTGACTTGACTATGTGAAAGATGTCGGTTAATGGATGGTTACATGCTCACTCTTCTTAAGTGTCTTTGTTGTTCGTTTCTGTCCTCTCTTCCCCGAACATGCCACTGTTTTTCTGTGTGCGGTCGAGAGAATGTGGGAACATCTGCCCACAGATGTGCAGTTTCAGATATGAATCCACATAATACATGTTTAGCTAAATGTTTCCTCAATGTTTCGTTACCCAAACGGTAGGAAAGTGATGTTTTTCAGTAAAAACACAAAACTATTTTTGTTCGACTTGTTTCTTTTTCATGCTTGGCTGTTACAGCGATGAATTCAAACATCAATAATAAAAGCACACTTAGAAAGTCCCTTTTTATGTTTTGTTATTTCTCAAACCTCTTTTTTGTTTAATGATTTGATGCAATACAATTACATTAATTTGATTTAGCCCCTTAATGCCTAAAATGATTTACTATTATATAGATAGATAGATAGATAGATAGATAGATAGA
Source organism: Microchirus variegatus (assembly GCF_963457635.1). NCBI lineage: Eukaryota > Metazoa > Chordata > Actinopteri > Pleuronectiformes > Soleidae > Microchirus > Microchirus variegatus. Next base: position 8,185,665 of record NC_139805.1, read on the forward strand.
TAGATAGATAGATAGATAGATAGATAGATAGATAGATAGATAGATAGATAGATAGATAGATAGATAGATAGATAGATAGATAGATAGATAGATAGATGTTTCTGCTACATTAAGTCCATCCATCATCTACTGCTTTATCCTCCACATGAGGGTCACAGGGGGCACTGTGCCAATCTCACCTGACACAGGGCGATAGACGGGGTCACATTCTGGACAACTTGCCAACTACCATCCACTCTCACTCTCACTCTCACACCTACAGTCAATTTAGAGTGTCCAGTTCACCTAATCCCCATATTGCATGTTTTTGGACTGTGGGAGGAAGAACCTGAGAACCTGGAGAAAACCCACGCACACACTGGGAGAACATGCTAACTCCAGGCAGAAAGACCCTTGCTCCAAGCAGGGTAACAACCCTGGGTCTTCTTGCTGCAAAGGCAAGAGTGCTAACTACTACACCAACCGTGTGGCCAGCTACATTAAGTGGGGATTGTTAATTTGAATATAGCACGTGCATTAGCGACACCAACCCAATCCAGGCAGGGACTCCCCTTCCTGGACACAAGGCCCAGATATCATTCATATACAGCCATTAGTGCCTTATGTAGTGAAACACAACAAACGTGTAGTCTATTCCAATATATCAGCAGCAGAAGCAACCAATAAGCTGGTATGTATTTGTCTTAGCACAACACATTTGGACAATTTCCCGAAATTAGCAGCCAAAATCCACCAGGTGTAGTTTACACTCCAACAGCTAGGTGGCGGCAAAGTGCTTTCAATATGATCATAGTTGGCATGCCTGGGATATGCGTGAACCAGCATTAGTGGGACACATACTCCACCTCGCAGTTCGAGGTGAATTTGCAACAATCGTCATGAAGGAGGTCACAAGAGTTTTGTTGTGCATAAACGTGCTCGAGAAAATTCCTTTACACTGTCTTTTCAGTATCAATTTTATATGATTCTGCATCACAACTGTTCATAACTGTTTCTTCAGCACGTACATAAGGACGCCTCAAAACACACAGAATGTCCAGAAATGCATAGCAGAGATTCAAATGACTATTAAAGTGAATGTAAAACAATATGTAACTGTAACATACAAGAGCAGTTTGCTTTTACTTCTCAAAGACTTACTTTATTTGACCATATGCTGTCTATTGTGTGTGTGACTGTGTGTGTGTGTGTGTGTGTGTGTGTGTGTGTGTGGCCACATGTGCACGCCTTAGCGAGATTTTGTCTGAATCATCGGTTGAGATGTGTGTGTGAACGAGGTTCGGTTGTGTTTGAACGAGGCTAATGAGCTCGATGACATAACAGTCTGGGCTGCAACCATAGAGGTGAAGAGAGATGGTGAGAGAGAAAAAAAGTGAACGCCGTCACGTACACAAGTCGACGAGGACTAAACACGGGAGGCGAGGACAGTAGGGAGGCCGAGAATAGTGACAACAAGGACAAATGTTTGAACCAAAAACAGCTTTACAGATGTCAAACATGTTCCCAGGACATCGCAGTAATAAGACTCTTACCTGGGAGACAAACTCTGGTGATTGGAGGTTGAGTTGTTGCTGCGGGAGACCTTCTGAAATAAGGAGGAAAAAAGAACATGGTTGTAAAATGAAGAATATCTGATGGGAAATAAAGCAAATTATTAAAAGTAACAGCTCAAAGGGTGAGAAATGTGGACGGAACACACTCATTTGCTCTCATGGCAGAGTTCAAATATCAAAGACTCAAATTATTACTCACTTAGTAAAACCAAGTTCTTTCTAGCACAAGTACATTTATCGTACTGTTAATGTTGTTCCATAGATACAGATGTTAGCCTCCATTAAACAAGAGGCCGTACTGATAAATGTTTGATGTTCAATTTGTTCACATTCACCTTTGCTAAGATCAGCATCCTCACTGCTGTTATTAGTCATTCAAGTCCATCCAGCCTCCACTTGCACTAACATTTTAGTTGCACATGAATGTTTCTTTTAACTCAGAAGTCAATAAATGTTGTGCATCTACAGCTTTGTTGGAGGTTCATGACTTCAGGGCCAGTCTGTGAGAAGTCTGCTCCAGGACAAAGTCACCAACAATGTATGATTGTTCTTAATAATAAAGATGGCAACATGATTTGTATAGAGAGTAGGAAGTTGCTTTGTTCTTTTGTTTTCCAACATTGGATTAATCCATCCTAAAACATGCAGAAAAATATCATTTAATGTTATTTTCTTTGATAAATTATAATAAATTATCTTTTTTTCTTTCTGTGTCTCCCTCTTGAGAGGTCGCCACAGCAGATCACCTGCAATAATATGCATGTTTAATTTAATTTTATTACAAATACTCTTTCTGACAAAGCCCTTCCCTTAATCTGGGCTTGGATTAATGGATGTGCCCCGTGGCTGGGTTCAATTTAGAGTGTCCAGTTAACCAAATCAAGGGTTTCATTGGGCAGCCCAGCCCTTAAACTGTCGGGATTCTAACCAGCAACCATCTGATTACAAGCAAAGTTCCCTTTCCACTAGGCCATGAGCTGCCTGAATATACCATATTTTACTAGTAGTAGATTTACTAGTAAATCATATTTAAAATCTACAAAATATTTCAGACCTCGTAGCATCTCGATGCCAACATATACAAACAAACACAAGGTGCAATGCAATACTTTCAATAGACACACACAGTATTTATGGTCTCTATTCTGTCTGTCGCTTCAGCTATTCAGCTGTGGCAGCACCTCAGTCTGTTTAAAGGTCAGCATCGCCATCTTGTGTTCAAACAATGGTACTGCAGTGAGAAGATATCACGTCCAACCCACTGCATTTGAAGAGCTATGAAAAGTCAAATTTATGACTTATGAGTTAAATTAATGACTAAAATTGACGGTGTTTTGCTTTTCATATATTTACGTGTCTATGTGTTTGTCACATGGGGAAAAAATACGATTGAATGTCAGGGTGACGTCAATTTGAGGCTCCCTCATGATTTGTAATAAAATATAAAGTTCACATCAGGCAGTAGCGTTTTGCCAATTTTTTTCTAAAAAAATATTATGTAAACAGGAAAACTATATCAGAATGTTTTGTTTTTCTTACTTGCTGGAGGCACACTGGACATTGGTCAACACAGTGAAGTTATTCCTTACACTTCGGAGGCTTGCCAGAACCTAGAAAAGACAAAGTCAGTTTTTGGATTTATTGTTCCATAAAATCATTTGTTTTCTGATATGAACTATTAAGTTTCTATAAACTATATATACAATACAAGATCATATAATTATGAAGGTATATATATATTTTTTTTTTTCAATCTCTGTTATTCAGCATTCTCTCACACACCTTCTGAGAAGTAAGTGTTCAGAAAAAAAAAGGCTCTTACCTGAGCAAAAGGCGTTACGATCAGGTCATCACCATGTCTGAAACGACACCAGATTAGAGCTGTTGTAAATTCTGACTTCTACTGCAGGAGGTCACGATGAAAGAAAAAATGTGAACAACAACAACAAAAATAAAGAGACATTAAAGAGGAAGAGCAGCGTGTGGGAGGATGGTCAGCGTGGGTCAAAAACTCAAGTCTCTGGTTGGTTTGATAGAATCTGCCCATGTGAGGCATAATAAAGTGAGATGGCACAATGTTAACACCGACTTCACTGAACACACCTTTCGTTTCCATGAACCAAACTTTGGCCCAGAAACTCGCTCTTATTGATAACGTGCCAGAGGAGAGAAAAGAAAGAATTTTAGAGATTCTAACCACAAAGTCTTTTAAGTCAGTTTTGCTCATGATGAGACAACAGCTCATGTTTGTACTGTTGCTGCCTCGTCTGTTAAATGTGTTACCTTGGTAAAGACTTTCCAGTAAAAAAAAGGTAAAGCTGTCTTACAGTGAGAAAAAGTGGGAAATATTTTCTTAATTTACACATCATTTATTCTGTAAGCCATGCTATCTGTGAGAGTCACTGTCCTGGTCCCAGGCTGGTTCAAGTAGGAATACTAATAGAATTACACTTAAAATATAAAACTTAAAATAAATCTGGGATCTAATGACAGTGGTGATCATTTAATAAATGTCTGAATCCATCAACACTGCACTCTAGGGACGTCATCGTTATATCACAGCAGCATAATCATGTTAGCATGTTACTTAATTACAAAGCTCATACGTATAATCTCACTGTAATTATGTGGCCCGACTTCATGCAAGAGTGCACTGAAATAGAAAAATGCAGATCCTTCTGTCAGCAATTTTAGTCTATCTCTATCTTATGCACACTTGTGAAAACTGTGAGTTTTCATGTGTTTTTTTTTTACTCACAATTCAGAGGCGATGGAGGAGTTCCGTGACATGGACTTAGGTGACAGATCATAGTCACTGTCAGAGCGGTAGAGGAACGACTCTCTGCGCTGGTTATGACCAGGGAAGTTGGTGTGGAGGACCAGACCAGAGCCCGGGGAGGCCTGGGGGTCCAGCGGGCTGCAGCTGGCAGACGGACCATTCTCCACATCAAAACTGAAAAAAAAACAGAACAAAGTCTGAGATTATTTTCTGTCATTCGCTTCAGTCGCGTGCAGTTTAAAACAATAAATCAGAGAGAAATGAGATGAACTCCAGAAAGGAAAACATCAGATCTGGACTTAATCATAAGACAACCTCAAAATGATACAGTAATAACTGGCTTTTCCTGTAATTTCGGCAAAAAGCTTTTGGCCAATAAACCTCAGCCTCTGTGACCTTTTACAAAATAAACTTAAATCTGTCAAATCATTCTGAAAATATGTGTGTACATTATCAGAAAAGGCAAAGGCAAGTTATTCTGTGTGCACCAACATCCCCTGAAGAGGGAAGTCTTTTCCACTCTCTATTCATCCATCCATCCAACACACACACACACACACCCCCCCCCCCCCCCCCCCCACACACACACACACACACACACACACACACACACACACACACACACAATTCTAGTTGGCATGACCGGGCAACAAGGGGCAGAGTGACATGTGAGAGTGCACAGTGTTCCTTCATGAGAAGGAGGCAGTGAAGGAATCTCATCATTAAGGAGAAAGAGGAGAATCATTATGATGGTCATTTTAATTTAAAAAAATTTTTTTTGAATCTTTCCAGACATCACTTTCAAAATAAACAACAAGCACAACATTGTTTTTGTGGATTTTCCAGTGTCAGGTGTGAGTGGTTTCTCTTTGACTACTTTGTTCTGACGTCACTGCTCAGCTCTGTATAGTAAATACACAGCAGCAGCAGCATGAACCCTGATGACACAGCAAACCCAAAAACAAAAACAAACATTCATTGAAGTCATATTGTGCTGCACCTCTCTTCAATCTATCAATGTACAAAGATTTCTGACTAAAATGCAGTTCTTATGAATATGGCAAACAAGTAACATGGGCTTTTGCTTTCAAGTATTTGTAGGACACTTGGGAATTGTTAGATTTTTAGGAAATATGCACGCTTTTTTCATCTGGATTTCAGGGTAAAATTAATGTCTTGTTTTTTTTTATGTTATGAGGAATTCCATCACTTTCATCTCAACAGACATAAACGATGTACAATGACCTTTCAAATACATTTACAAAAAAAGGGAGACATATAAGGAAAGAAATGCAAATATATTCCAATGGAAACAAGCTAATATTAGACGCTTGTGACTTCTATGTAGCTGCATGTACTGTAGATGCTGAGAAAAATGTCGAGGAGCAATAAAAACCTGATCAACAAAACTTTCAGAGAATAAAAAACCTCCACACCACGTAATTCCTTGTAATGTTTCAAGTTAAACTTTTGTTCACTGTGTCACAGACAGAAGCGAGAACCAGTGTGATGTTGTTTTTTTTTTAAAAAACCTTGCTGTCATCGACCAACAGAAATGTGGGAGCTGTACAAATAACGTTCTGGCTAAAACATGACCTAAATCCTGACAGTGTAAATGTTTGTTGAAGCGTCCACACATCAGGGCCTGCACCACTCTCCATTGCTACATCCCCTGCGTTTATTTTAAAGAAGAATTTGTGCTGAATTAAATTTTACAGAAAACTGTGAAAGATAATTATATTATATTATATTTTATTATATATGTATATTTTCTTGCATAAGAAATGTGTAAAACCAGTTATACACACGCATTCTCATGCATGCCTGCACTATGCAACATACATTAAATGCTTGGCTTCTTCTGGCCTCAGGTCAATCCACTGCTTTGTGTGTAAAGATCATCACGTGTCGGGGCGGCTCATACTGGAGTCAGAGCAGGCGAGTCTGGTCAACTACACATCTAACAACTGAAAAGACCTCTGTGGAAAATAATTATACTTGGCTACTTAGGGAAATTGCAATACTTCAATAACAATTTATATTACAGTAATTGAATTATGTCAACCCTTTAACACCTAAGCCTTGAAATGTCCATCTGGACTTTTATTTTTGCTTATTTTAACCATAAAAGGGCCATAAAATGTCCTGTGAGTAAGTGTTTTTGCCATTTTTCCTTTCAATCTCTGGCAGTTATTTACAATTTACTGCATGTTTAGATAGTGTATTAACAATTTAAAATGAAGAAAAACACTGTAGTTGTACATGAACACCGTATTTTGTGTGTTAAATTTGAAATGTACAGAGGAAAAAAAAAATTAATGAAAACTTTTTTTTTTTTTTGAAATCTCGAGCCCCAGAAGTAACATGAGAAAAAAAAATTAAGAAAAAAAAAAAATGTATTTGAATTAATTTTTTTCTCATGTCACTTCGGGGGCTCCGTAGAAATATGAACAGTATAAAATATATTTATAATAACATTTGTTTGAGTTTTTGTCTCAATGTTCAGAAATAGGCCAAAAAATGGAAACTATGTACAGGTGTGTTTTTCCAACTCTCTCCTCTCTGGTGACAAAGACACTAATTCGTGGTCTGCCTGCAACAGCACGATTGAAAATACCATAATAACCACACGTTGAATTTGACTTGCAAATTCTCAGCTTTCAGAGACCTTTTTGGATAGCACAAACTGTTGCGTAATTAAGGTAACTTCATGTCGTCACGTTTTCTGTCCATCAATAATTTCAATTAACTGGTTTGCTCAACTTTCTCTTAGGACAGAAATGGAAGGTGTTTTTAAGAAGGTCAAGAAATGTCCTCAATGCCTTTTCTGTCCACAAAAAAACACAATTGTTTTTCTTTTCTTCCCAAAACAGCTCTGACTGAATTGTCATCAGTATGATGTGTTTTTAGATGAACAGCCACTAACTGCTGTTAAATCAACATCAGCTCCCCGCTGACCACGAGCTGTGTCATATCCTCATGTCGGTCTCACACAGTCATGTGAGTCATGTATGAAGTGAACAGCAGGAGTGCAGGTGTCACCAGAACATGAACAAAATGGAAAAATAGGGACAGCTGCGTCATAACACACACACACACACACAAAGGAGCGTGATGGCTACTGTGTTATGTAAGCACAGATTGTCATCCTGAAGCTCAAGCACCATCTACAGCTAGAAGACCATCATTTGATTTTTTTTTCTGAATTACACATTATGCTCTTACTCGTTTTGCGGTTGTAAATATAAAAGGCACTTTGATGCCTAACTGTTGTTTATTAAGTATGTGACCTCAGTACTAAGTTGAACACTAATTTCAATAAATCAAAATGAACTGAAGATGAGTCATGTCATGTTACAAAACACTGTTTTGGTTCTAAGGGGTTTTGTTTTAGAAATCCAAACACTGACAGGTAACAGAGGTACTTAGGGTAGGCAAAATAAGCTCACACCTACACCTTTACACTCTGTTTCTTTATGTGCAGAATGCTGCTATTTAATGTATTGGAATCTGTGTTTAATATGTGTCAATATACATATGCATCTGCATTTATTTGTGAATACCTGTGACCAAAACTAACTCCTTTGGATGACTGCTACTACATTTTTCTGACAAATATTGCATGTTGTATTTTGCCTACAATTAATTATCATAACAAGGAACAATCAAAGACAGAATAATTACATTGCAGCAGTGATTTGCTTCTTATGTTACTTCCAATTGTGATTTCAAACTATTAACTGGTCAACGATTAATGACAACAACAACAACCTCCAACAGAAGTTTGAGCTTTTCATTTAGTTTGTGTCTCTGTAATTGTTTTTTTTTTGTCTTTTAGCCCAGATATGCTTACAACATAAGCATTACAACGTATTTGTCTGGGAGTCTATTCTCACATGCTTTCCCTTTGATCCAACATATCTCTAATAGTTTTTTTTTTTTTACAATGTCACAGACATACACACACACAAGATGAAAACTTCCAGTCATTGCTCTGTAAAGTAGCAGCAGAGGCTCCTCGTTGAATGCAGCGTGAGAGCAACGACTGTTTATCCAAACTACCGAGACATGAAAACATCCACAGGCTAAATACTTTAATGCAATTATGAGCTGCCGAGCTAGGGGAGGAAAAAATCTGTCAAACTGGCTCGACTTAAAGGAATCCGACACTGTGTGAATGAGGTGGAAAAAGGTCAAAACGTCACCGGGTTGACGCACATATTTGTGTTGAGGGTATTATGACGCGTGTGACACCGGGAACCAATGGGGATGTGGACGCAGGAAAATCCTTGATAATGGACATAGTCTCCAGCCAATTCTAATAATAATGATAAAGGGGTTATTCAGGCGTGTCTGTGGTGTTACGTTTCACTAAAGCAATCAGGAAGTCCTCACTCTGACCCTGAAATCATTTGCTCTGGTGACATGACATTCCTTTCCCATGATCCGGATGCGTCCGTCTCACGGATGAGCATATACTGACTGACTGCGCGATGAATATGCTACGAGGATGACAGACTCGGTGACAGGGGACGAGAAGTTTGGTCACTGTTTGGTGTTCGGGAAAACCACAATTTTTGTTTGCTGCTGCTGCTCTTGCCACTTTAAAAGAATCAAAGTGAAACATCGACAGCGTGCTCCAAACCAAACTCAAGCAAAGAGAAAACACAGCGAGAAGCCACTTGGATTAAAACAAAATGACCAAATAACAGCTTGTTTCTCTACACGTGAGGGAGAGGGATCCCTCCTCTGTGGCTCTTCCAGAGGGTTCTCCCATATTTATATTCCCTGTATCATGTTTTTCCTCCCTCAATGTCAGGGTCTACTGAAAGAGGATGTCACTTGCTGTACAGACTGTAAAGTCCTTTGAGGCACATTGTGTTTGTGATGTTGGGCTATACTATAAACACAATTGACTTAAAGGTACAATGTGTAGTATTTATGGGTTTATAAAACCCAAAATCCACTTTTTTATACATATTATGTGCTCCTGCATTGTCTAGTCGCTGTATAATAGTTTTTGTTTCAATTTCGTAGTGTTTCAAAAAGTCATGTTAAATAACATGACCGCGGACCGCGGTTGCATAGCCACTGTTAGCAGCGAGACTTTATGTTTCTACCGGAGCCTGGTAAGGACAAACGCGAGAGAACAAAACAAGCGTCTCTTTACTTGTAGCGGAAGTCCCGCCTCCTCTCTCTCCGCTTCGTCTGCTACGGCCGCGGTAGCTCGCCCTCTCCCTCACATCACGAACCTCATCTGCTGACACGGAGAAAGACGACAAGGACGACATTTGACCAGCTGCGGATACCGTAGCGCTCAGGGAAGGGAGGGGGTGAGCAGAGCAGCAGGTCTTTGTTGTAAATTTCAGCCTCTCCTCTAGATGGCACTATAAACTACTTATTTCCCCTTTAACAGTGTTTTTTTTTTGTTTTTTTTCTTTGTAATTTGGTTCAGTTTTGTTTCCACAGCAGGTGTCTTTGTATGGATTTAGATTTGTGTCAATATTAAAAAAAATTGAATAAAAAAAAACACTTTTCACAAAGCAAATAAAATGTAATTAATGATTTAATCATTCAAAAATATTGTATTTTATTGTTTGAAAATACACTTGGGATGACCATTTCTATAAATCCACAGGTAAACGATGATCCAAGTGAAATCACAGCTAGCAATTCCAAAAAAATGCATAAAACCAAATAGGAAGATAGTAAGAATATATATATAATAAAAGCAACACAGAGGAAAGACCACACAGATAACCTGGAACTAAAGGTGAGTGACAAATATTGAATCCTTGTTTTTCCGTGGAAATTGCTCAGCTTCCTAAAGTTCTAAGACAATGGTGTTGTTTCAGGTTGGCAGTAAGCAGCTGTGAAGACTGGCTCTCATTTACTGGTAAGACTGGACAAGTGGGTATCCTGTCTGCTGCTGAGCTCAGTGACGGGGAAAACATGTCCACACACAGTGACAGTGACACTTTTTTTAGGTGGATTTACTGATGCTGAAATTGAATTTGATATGAAACAGAACAGATGCATCTTCAGAGGCTGCCTCTACTTTATGGTTTCAGTCGTTTTCATTTGTCTTACGAGTGGATGTTGAAATCGCTGTTGATATTTTTACATAAATACTATATTAACAATATGAAAAGTGTGTTGCACCATTCATTTTGAATTCATCTGCATAAACGTAAACATAAGAACTGACATGAAATATTTTAAAATCAATTAAGTGAAGTCTCCAGTCGAAACATGAGTCTAAGGCCAACGGCTCTGTTTTATAGTTCGTGTCACTCACTTATACGACGTGTCTGGTATGTGTGCACTTGCAGTATGTGTTTAGAGCAGAACTCACATAGCACAGCTTTAAGATCTAAATCAAGTCACAATAATTCAAATATTTGACAGGAGATGTCATACATATATCACCCAAACCTAATCTGGAGATTTAAGTGGTCTGTCTCATTTAAGGGTAGAGAGTTAAGCTGACATGTTTTATTCTAGTGTTGATTTTTTTTTCCTATGCCCATGAAATAGCTTCATCTCTGAGAGACTATTTTGGTACAGACGAAGTCTGAGGAGTTAAAGTTGATTAAAAGTAAATGTTTCAATCTTCAATCACTTTGTTGTCAGTGTTTTTAAAAACATCATTCACTTCTCCCTGAAGTTTCAAAAGAAATAGGTGCAGAAAGCAGTGTGGAGCGTCACAGACAGGGAGAGAAGATATTGTTATACTCTGAATGAATCTCTTCCGTCCTGTGTGTTATGGTGAGGGGGAAACCAGTGACCATTTGTCTGTCAGGTTGTGCAAACAAAAGTGCCCTGGTAACACCTAGTGTTTGTCCCAAGTGTTGCACAAAGTTTAAACACTATTTCTTAGACGCACACTGGAATTGAAGTTGTTATTAAAAGAGCAAAATTCCACATCATGGGCAATCATATAGATTTAAAAAAACAACACATCTTTGACATCATGTGCACATAATGTTGGAGAAAAATGTTTTTGAAAAATGTTTTGGGACTAAAGAGGGAGCGAGAGATTCTGTCAAACCAGCTCACTGAAAATGTGCCAGAGTCCTGAAATGCCCCCAGAAGGACTGATGAACTGACAGAGTGGTCCCATCAGGTCAGGCAAAAATAGAAGCTGGATAAGACGCTCCAGAGAAAGCAGCACGTTTTCCCTACATAAATCTGCAGCAGGAAAATGGTGAAGTGCCAGAGTTTAGTGTGAAACATGTGAACGTGTAGGAAGGCAAAAGGGGGGAAACACTGAAACATCATCCCTGTAAAAACAAATCTTCTGATGACACTGAACCCAGTTTAACAGAGCTCCAATTCAGATGATGCATTGTGAAGATATAACAAACTGTATCATCCCAAAAAGTTTTATACAAAGGTTTGTCATCTAGTCTGTCCCTGCAAAGCACACTGATGACAACATGAACCTCAGTTTGTCATCTGGCCTTGAGCGAGCAGGATAAAAATGTCACAGAATCCAAGTACACAAGTATACACTCGTTTTTAATGTCCACGAGTCATTTAGCAATAATATGCTCTCATTTACCATAATTTACAGTGTAGTCACTATGACACAGGAGGAAACACAAAGCAGAACTGGCCGAAGGTGATGACAATGGTTATGAGGAAGGGACAACAGCTACAGACAGCTCGCTTATGAATGATTATTACCACATATTTGAACTGAAACTACAGATATTTTATCTGAAAGACGCCAGACTAGGAAACTTTAAATTGCAGTGTTTTCCATTACATTCACTGGTCTGTACAGTCAGCCTGTGTGTGTGTGTGTGTGTGTGTGTGTGTGTGTGTGTGTGTGTGTGTGTGTGTGTGTGTGTGTGTGTGTGTGTGTGTGTGTGTGTGTGTGTGTGTGTGTGTGTGTGTGTGTGTGCGTGCGTGTGTGTGAATGCGAATTAAAGCTATAACTTTCTGTTTAGTATAGAATTTGTAGGTGAGCCCGACAGATAACAAGAAGTGGAAAGTTTTGTAGATTCACTCAAACTGACACAGTTTTGAAGTACTTCGATTATATTTCCATTTCATGTTTTCTTTTAAATCCCCCTTTTACTTTTTTGTAAAATTACTTTTTAACTGCACCATAATCTGACAGTTGTAGTTAACTGTTGGGTCTCAGATTAGGATTTTATGTGACAGGTATTATTGAGGATTACACTAAGGGTTTATAACCTATTGAAATCAAATCACAAAGGCTGCAGTTCAACCTTTATTTTTTATTTGTTATTATAGTTAGGGTCATCCTAAATGTGTTTTTTAAGCACTTAGAAAGTTCAGAGATGTACAGTTTACTTACTACATGTATTATTTATTACACTCCTCCTCTTTACATTGTGTACAAACAATTTCATTGCATACTATTTTTATTTTATATAATGTGTATTGTGTGCCTGGCTGCTGCTACACTGCTAATTTCCCAGTTTGGGATTAATAAAGTACATCGATACTATTCTATATTCTTTTCTATTACATATTTCACCCAAATTATTCTCATCTATGAGATGTTATCTCTTTTCAGCTGCTCATATCTAAATGATGAAGTGAACACAATAACTACAAACATTAGATCATGGTTTTATACTTTTTTTTCTCTTCACCCATTCATGTCCTGACACTGGAAGTCACTGGAATAACACAACAAATCCGTTTAATCCAGCTAATCCTCGACAAGTCACAAGAGTAAAACGCCTCTTAAGTGTTGATACATCTGTATTAGTTGTAACAATGTTATATATTACCAGTTATCTTATAACTACATTGTACACTTTACACTTTCATAAGTTTGAATGCTTGTTCTCACATGTTTGTCATGCTTGGCACTATAATCCCAACCCTAACCATCATCATCATCATCATCATCGTCATCATCATTGCCTTGAGCGACCCTCACACCACCAGCATTCTTATCATTCTTATCTATATCTTAAAGTCATTATCTCAACTGACATAATCACCATTATCATCATCAAACACACAGTGACGGCGGCCGCTGCGGTTTGAATCTCAGCGCTGGCAAAACACCCACCAATCAAAAGCCGCAACCACATAATCAAAACAGACGAAAGGAGTCGTTGCCACAGTTCTATGTGTTTCCATCTCCATAACACCATGTTACATTATAGGTAAATTGTACTGCAAATAAATGACCAGTGAGCCACAGACGCTGTGACGCACCCCACCCATGGGCATGCAAAAACACAACGCTGTTTTTTCAAAGTCCTGGAAAGAAAAAACGGGTCAGCAAATTGAAGAGAAACCTGGTTTTGAAAACGCTGACGGACTTTTTAACATTTAACAAAACATAAGACGAGGATGAAACAGCAGCCCAGTGTTAGTTTGCTTCATTTTTGTCATACTTTTTGTTGGACTGAAGCAGATGTGGGTAGCATTCGGAGGTGGTTTAGGTTCAATTACCGATTCAAGCCGTATTGCACGAATTGCTGCTCTTTTCTAAGATGAAAGGCTCCACATAATAGTCTGACAGGAGCGTGAAGAAGCTGCAAGTCACGTGGGATTTACTGAAGTCTCAACTAGTGTACAAAATAACATGGATATGTATAAATACCACTGTCCCATTTAATGAAGTTTACAGTCTTGAAAATTACACTCGTCTGCATTCGATGTGACAGAAAAGACTGGAAAAATAAACGGAATTAGCTTTGTTATTATTATGCCATAGGAATCCAGGTCACTATATTTGGTTAAGCAAATCTCTAGATTATCTGATCCAACAAAACAAAACTTTTTGCATGGGACACACAAAGTGTATTGTTTCATTCACAACCCAGAAACCATCAATGGAGCAGCACACCAGTATGTACATGTACAAAACCACGCACACACCAGGGTTAAGGAAGAGGTCATGGAGTAATTAACCCCCCAGCACTCTCGTTAGTCTCATCCACCTGTCTAATGATTCAGACATGCCGCACAGTACAGTGCTCCATCTGTGTGTTTACATCTGCTTTCTTCACCAGAGTCCAGTACTTTCCACAGGAAAGCCTCAGTCACAGAGGCTGGACCCAACCTCAGCCAGAGGTGAACGCCTGGCGACTCTTGACCTTTCAACGTCTCCAGGCTTCCATGATTACAACTAAGTCTGCGTCCCACGGGATATTTTATAATTACAGAAATAAAAACTCAGCATAAGGCACGATGAGAAAACAACTAATACATGACAGTAAGTATCACACCTAATTCTCAAAAGTAACTTTGATGATTTAATGCTGTTGGGCTGCTGTTCTTATGTATAAACTCTGCATTGACTGCCTAAACAAAGTGTTACCCTTAACCTTAACCAAAACCAGATAATCTCCAATCTTAACCTAACCACAATTCAAATCTTAGACCTGAACCTAACCAGATCCAGAGGTAAAAAATAAGCAAGTACACACACACACACACACACACACACACACACACACACACACACACACACACACACACACACTTTTGTGTGTTATAGTAACCCAAGTGGTTCAACTTGTTAACAATCGTGCAGGATTGAGGACAGTCGATGCTCTTACATCCATAACCAACAGCCACAACACGACATGTGAACAAACAGGTGTGTGTGTGTGTGTGTGTGCGCGTGTCCTCTTTTTCAGGTCGATGTACCAGGACTTAATAAGTAGTGACACTATATCCACTCACATTGTCACTTCATAGTTTACTTGATTCAAATTCTAGCACACATCATCATTACGGCGACTGTATCCTGGACTGTATTTCAAGCAACATTGCAACACACTGACAGTGTGAGCAGTCTATATGTACAGTATTTGTCAATTCTGACTTCTGAACTCGGGGGGGTGACATCACTCCCAGTAGATTATGGTGGCGCACAGCAGCGCAGCGGCTTCTCAAACTCAACTTCTTTTTCTCGGAGTAAATGTGCGTGTATGTACTACATGTTTCTTTTGTGTCTATTTATTCTCTTTATTCTATTTATTTGTTGTGTTTCTCCAGGCCTTGAGTTCCAAATTCCCGTCGGAAAGACAATAAAGTACCATCAAAAATCATCACATAAGAGAATATCTACTGTCATATTACTATTACTATATTGCAGTACTGTATATATAATGTATTGTTGATTCACTGATAAATAAAATGTAATTGTCCTGTACAATATTTAGAAAAGTGCACCAGTAATTGGGTAAATTCAAGTACATTTCTGCATATTTGTCCTTTGAGCTACTTTTCTGATGAATTCTGATCATTTAATTAAATATACATGCTGCTGAAAATAGTCAATCATGTGAACCTACAAAGAAAAATACAGCAACTAAGGGTCGGGGTCTCCGGGAGTCTGTATGTTCAGCTGGCTATGGTCCAGCCTACTGACCTGACATTATCTGAATGATGGGTTTTATGCATGGGTTAAAAAGCTGTTATTATTATTATTGGGTCACGCTATAAGCATTGGTTTGTTGATGTTTCATTTGTGATGTGGGTAGGGACATGATACAAGTATGATTTAAGATTTCTCCAGTAATTAACAAGAACATGGCAAAGACTGTTTTCTTCTTTTCTCTTGTAAATCATTGAGAAACTTAACAAGTATATATTTGAGGCCCTGATCTATGATTTATGATGTAGAAACTAATGAAACGTGGTGTCACTGGTGGTTAAAAACCAAATGCATTATGCTCAGACATGAAGCCCTGCTTTGCAACAGAGTCAAAATTAACAACATGAAGAGTTGCTAAAGGCTGGGATGATTCCAGACTGTTCAATGTCACGGTTTTTTTTTGTTTAGTTTTTTTTTAAGACACATCCTACGGCTTGTCTGGCTATCATTGGAGCCACAAAGTCTCTTAACCATTAGCGGCACTGATCTGTGCCGCAGGTGCACCCGTGGCAAATTGCCGTGGGAATAATACACAACTCCTTATATGGACATCACGGGGGTGTGTTTTTATAGGTCACATATTCAGGCTTTAATAAAAAATGTGTTTTTTTTGCATATTCTTACGTCTTGTTGAGTCAAAGTTAGGATTAACTTTATATTGCAATTTCAGTAGTGATATAAAGTAGCAATAATTGTGCAGACGTCAAAAAATGACACCATTTTTCTTCTTGTTCATAAAAACAAACATCAGATTGCTCAGGTTGTGGTTTTAAAAAAGGATATAAGACAATCTATATTACACATTCCTATAATCTCTGTAAATACTATGTTTTAACATAGTAATGGAAAAAAGCAGCTGAAATGCTCTGTGTTCTAACGGTTAACTATAAATGACGTGATAATCTTGTGATAATGTACAAATGAATCATACCTTCAGACCACTAAAGGCTACTTGACTCTTTTGTCATGCAAAATAATAAAGCAGATCTCTCTCTTTCTCTACACAACTGCTGCACTCAAAAAACAACATATTTTGTCACCCAGTCTACAATGCATGTAGCCATAATTTAGCATATAATAATTACTATAATGATGATAGGCCCATGAGAAGTGCTTCATTTATTAAAATAAGGAAGCAAACTATAGAACAAGAGGAGTTTACAGGGACTGAGAAACAAGGTGTTCATCAGCTGTGAAGTCAGGAAATATGTCAAATGACAACCAGTCTCTGATTGTTGTGTGTGTGTGTGTAGTTATCCGAGGGTCCAAACCTGTGAGCATGGCGGTGGTTGGCAGCATGGAGCCTCCTGATGACTTCCTCACTGAAGTCGAAATGAACCCTTCCTCTGGCACAAGGTGAATGCCGGTACATCGCCCCGACACAAGCATGCACACACTACCCGACTCACACACACACACTGTCGCATGTGTTACCACAAAAACAAACGCCTCGAGTAGAACACACCCTGAGTGTTAGTATCGAAAGCACAGCATTTCACACACACACACACACACACACACACACACTGACCAACGTGTGAATGACACAACATCATATCAAGTCAGCAGCATTTGTGATAAGTGCATGCGACTCAGACACACAAGCAAAACCCCTTAAAAGATGTTTTACTACTATTATTAAATTAAAAAAGCACCATCATACACACACACACACACACACACACACACACACATTCAAGTCACTCAGCTGTCACAGTCATACATTTACATGACTGTTACCTAAACGCTCTGTTTAAAAGTTACTCAGCAGATTCTCCATCAGACTTCTCTCTCTCCCTCCAAAAGCAGCAGACATGTATCCAAACACACTTGATATCAAATCACAAACAACTATGACAACAACACGCGTCCATGCGTCACATCAAGAACTCCTCAAACCCTTGTTCACTCCCTCCCTCTCTCTCTCTCTCTCTCTCTCTCTCTACTCAGTGGCTCTCTCACTGTGCTTTCTATTCAGGTTTGTCTCTTCGTCACAGGCTATACTTCCTCCCATTGGTGTGTGTGTGTGTGTGTGTGTGTGTGTGTGTGTGTGTGTGTGTGTGTGTGTGTGTGTGTGTGTGTGTGTGTGTGTGTGTGTGTGTGTGTGTGTGTGTGTGTGTGTGCGTGCGCGCGCCCTGTTCCCTTCAGCACAGCCCAGCAGAGTATAAGGAGGAACACGAAAGCTGTGGAATGGAGTCACTGGAGTGGAGTACTAAGTCATTCATCATTTAGAGTCAGCGTTTAGTGAACTTTTATCACTACGGTTTCTGTGGAAAACAAGACACAAGAGCACACAGAAAACAGTAAGTGGATTTAAGAACAGAATATTCCAGTGCAGAGACACTGCAAAATAAGTTTACATTTTTGATGTGGACAATAGATATTTGATTGTGAACCAATTATTGGACTTTTTAATTGGTTTTTAATTTCAATGTCTTGCTTTTATTGTGTTTATCTGTGATTTCCGCATCATTCGACTCACAGTAGGGCAAATTTGGAGAAGGGAAAACAGATTTTGTTTTAAATACTTCTGCTATTCTAGTATCTAAAGTATTCCTTTAATGTATTTCGATGCCCTTCAACATAAAGCACTTTGAGTTTCCCTGTGTAAGAATAGTGCTATACAAATATATGCCTTACCTTATACAATGTATACCAATATCTATTAAATACTAACAATGTAATAATTAAGAAATTAAGTAAGTATAGTGCATGATTAACATATGATCATAACTTTAATTTCCAATAAAAACTGCCTTCTAAAAACCTACTTTATTTACACAAAATATTCAAGTAGTATTGCATAGAGCTGCTTCAAAGTTTATGAAATGAGTTTTGTTACAGCAAACAGAAACATGCGAGTGTGGATTCAGTGGAAATGCAGGACTACCTTAAGTGTTAGTGTGAGTCAGTGGGAGGAGAAGGTGCCATCTGGCACCATCACAGGATGCCAGCGTGCCAGATGACTCTGTGCAGCACAATCCGTGTGATGGATCTCATTCCAAGCGCTTAAATCACAACAACTGAGGTGACAGTTTTGTAAGAAATGATTGCACATATAGGAGGAAGTGCAAACAGTGTCAATACACTTCATCTTTATCTAATTACCATCAACTATGTAATACACTCTTAGAAATAAAAGTGCTAAGTAGAACCCTATAAGGTTCTTCGGCTTGTAATCATAGGAGAACCCTTTTTGGCTCCAGGTAAAACCTTTTTATTTTCTGCGCCATTACCTTGTTTATGAAGCCCTGAAGGTTTGAAACAAACAGTTCAGCCACTGTTGAGATTGCTGTGTTTTATTGTAATCTCAGGCTCAGCGGGATTCAAAAAAAAAAACAGTCCGGTTACATAAACAGCGGTTCTCCTGAACAGCGGATCCTCCTGGTCCGGGCACAACCGGTTGCGCACATTGTACTTTTCAGCTTACTGTATTCACTTCACTATCGTTGGTTTTGCATTTATTTACAAATCCATGGTTTTCACGTTGGTATTTATGAAATCCGCTATAGCGCGCGTCATTAGCGTACTCCCATCATGCCTTTCGCTGTTCATGTACGCGCCGAGCAAGTCGATAACGTGGACGGCTTGTTCACATAACTGAGCGGAATTATGGTAGTGACACTACTGCGCATGCTCTATGGGCCCGGAACCCGGAAATAAACGCGGAATTCAAAAACTTTTTTGGCATATGCGCTGGGTGAGTAGCTTCAGAGGAATGAACGGAAGCAAAGGGGCGGTGCTCTATCCAGGATTTATTATACATCCATGCTGACGAGAGCTTCAGTAAGGAGAGATTTCTATCGACTCATTTACAGCAACTAGGGGGTTTATGACCATAAAAACAAGTTAATGTATGTAAGTAGACCTCCATAACTAACATATATGTGCGATAGGACCACTCTATGTGAGCTTTAATACAAATATGTACTTAGCTTTACTTGTGCATTAAAATAAATAAGTAATAATAATTCAACCATCTCATTTATCCATCTTGTTTAATCATGTAATTGATATTATTTGATTTAACTGCAATAATGCATAACTTCTTTTAATCTTTTAATGTTATAATTTCCATAATATACACCTTTGAAGCAATTAAGCAACACAGCATTTCTATTAGTCTTCAGGAACTAATGTAATTTGACTAGGGGATGTTTGTAAAAAAGGAGGATACTGGAAGTGTGGGTAACTCTGCCCTTTTTCCTCAGGATTTCCTTTAGTCATTTTGAGACAGAAGGAAGGAGCTTCTATGTAACGCGGTGAGGACGATACAAGTGAGCTCTGTCGTCACTGACTTGGACACGATTCAGTGAGACGACACGTTACACCGACACATGAAAGACACATGAGAGGAGGAGGAGGAGGAGGAGGATCACAGAAGCGAATCACTACTACTGTGCTTGCACTCTGCGGCTCAGCCCACCGCATCACAATAGACACAAAGATGAGAAATGGGAGAAGTGGAAGACGTGGTACGTGTACGTGTCCTTCACAACAATGGCAATGGCCTCCCCTTCTATATGACCTCCTGAGGGTGAACTGCAGAACAACAACATGTAGCTCCTCCCTGAACTACAGTAATATGATATTCATCAGTGTACACTACCGTTCGAAAGTTTGGGGTCACTTAGAAATGTCCTTATTTTTGAAGGGAAGCTCTTTTTTTTAAATGAATATAACATTAAATGAATCAGAAATACACTCTATACATTGTTAAATTGTGGTAAACGACTATTCTAGCTGCAAACGTCTGGTTTTTAATGGAATATGTACATAGGTGTATAGAGTGTTCTAATGGTACATTGTGTTTGCTAATGACGTTAGAAGGCTGTTGGATGATTAGAAAACCCTTGTGCAATGATGTTAGCACAGTTTTGCTGTTTTTTGCTGGTTCTTTGACAAAAGCAAAGTTTGAAGGGCAAAATTATTATTTAGAATAAAAATAATTATTTCTAATCTTGTCTAATGAAAGAAATTCCTAATGTCCTGACTATATTTTCTATTCACTTTGCAACTCTTTTGATGAATAAAAGTGTGAGTTTTAATGGAAAACACAAACAAATTGTATAGGGTAACCCCAAACTTTAGAACGGTAGTGCAAATGTGAAAATAGTTAAAGATGCATTGTGTCATAAATCTAAAGCAACTGGCCATAAAATCCTCCTAATATGTCACAGAGACTCAGGAATAATGTTCATATAACAAACTGAACTCACCAACAACAACAGTACAGACAAAATATTTGCATTAAATACAATATTTTGCAGACTGCAAATCATGTTTGTGTTTTGAAATCATGTTTATGTTTTGAAATCATGCTTTGGCATGTGGCGCCACCTACCGCCGTCTACCAATCATTGCAGTCAGCAGAGTCTCAGCTGCTGAGCAACCACGGGTTGCCAGTTGCGTCAGAAAACGAAGCCAAAAAGACCTCGGTATTTTGAATTTGGATGTAGTAACCGTCTTTGGCCACATTCTAACATATGGCACCTTTAAGATTATCATCATTATTCATGAATTCCTAAGGAAAAGGGGTAATGTGGTAAGGGACATTTTGTTGTTAAATAATGCTTAGGTAAATCAAATTCATGATTTACATCATGCTGATGCAACAGAAAATGAGGTCAACAGGAGCAGCTGAGTAAACAGTGAACAACACTGTAAACTGGAGGATGACAACAAGGATTGTGTTTATAAGGTCAGGTCCTCCTGTGTTTCAATTGTCCATCAGATGTAATATAAACACTATTTGAAGACAGACTGGCAGGGCAGTAAAAACAAAACCCTTGTGACGTGATGAAAACAGCACTGGCTCTAACTGCTGTGTCGTGTTAACAGAAGCCTTTGTTATTTTGAAAAACCTGTTGGTGAAACCTAACCACCACCACCACCATCACAGCCACCCACTGAAACTATTCACTCATGGGCAGGGCACCTGTACAAGATCTAAAAGAAATGTTGGTACTGTAGGATCACTCTGCAAACACCAGAGGGCACAATTGCCTTTCACATAAAAATGATAAGTTTGTTCAAGCTCACATCCACAAGGTGGCAGCATGCAACCGTTTAGCATTGTCCCGTGACTGACAGTGGACATGAAGCTCACAGGACATGTCATGAAAGATAAGCTCTGCCCTGTGTGAAGCAGTCAGATGTGGTTATTAAACAGACCGACACTGTTCCTTCAAATGTTAATTCATTCACCATGGTACAGCACTTACAAATTAAAACCAACAAATATCATTTGAATACCAAGTTAAGGGGATGTGGGGTTAAGTCATTTCATAATTGGAAACTCTTAATTACAGTAATCTCTTATGTGTGGGATGGGAAAAAAAAATTGAAAAACAAAAAAACTCCTGAAACATATACACCAGGATAATACTAAAACATTCTGTGAATGTATAGCTTGCACAGGGTGTCACAAAGAAACAGAAACTGTAATTATACATCGATCTGACTTGCTCTTGATGGCTTAAGTGTAGCCTGTCACATAGCCAGTGGCACACTGCAGCTCCTGTCTTGTAGCATGTCTTTTTGATTTGAATCATTCCATTTAAAGAAACTAGAGGGGGGGTGGGAAGGTGTCTCAGTGAGCCCAATACAAAGACTGCAAATAGAATTTCAGATGTGGTTGACAAAACTCGACGGGCACATCGCCTTTGACGTGTAAGCGCTCTCTCAAATATACACACAATCACGTTAAATCAGGATCAAACGCGAGGCGTAATCCTGAAAGCCTTTAAAATAACAACTGTGAGAATAACAGGACAGACTTCAGAAGGGCAGACGGATAAAAGGAGTTCATCGCGTTGGTGGGAGATAAATGGAGGGAAGGATATGAAAGAAATACAAAGATAACAATAGAAAGAATACAGCACAAATTTGACAAATTCACTGCGCTTAGCGAATAAAAAATATGCTCTCTATCTGAACGTGGTGCGTCAATAAAAAAAATAATGCTGGGAGTCCACAATGGAGTCAAAATGAGAGAGAGATTTTGACGTCTCCTGACCTCACAGCAGACTTCACTGCTCTGACCTCTGACCCTGAAGGAAGGGTTCAATGTCCCACAGAAACCAAGTCAACAGACAGACAGCTCACTTTCTCAGTGGCCTGTGCTCAGCTGGCTTAGTTTCTGAAGCTATACTCATTCTCTCACTACAATTCCCCCTCAATGCATTATGTGGATATTTTTAGACTATGTTTTTGAGCTCATCCTGTGTGAAAGATTTAAATGTAGGCTGTTTCACAGTTTTCCTCCCTTGTTCATTTCAGCTGCAAAGACATTTGTTTCCACTGTTCAGATACTCCTGCTCAGATTAGAGCTGAAACAGTTACTCGATTATTAATGGATCACAAAATTAATTGTAAACTATTTTGATCATCGATTCATCGTTTTGAAGCTTTTTTCAGTTTTAAAACAAGATTTCTGATTGTTTCAGCTTCTTAAATGTGAATATTTTCTGGTTTCTTTGCTCCACATAGCAAATAAATCATTAAAACGGAATCATTTTGGTTTATGGAAAAACGCAAGACATTTGAGAACATCATTTCCCGGTTTAACAAACACTGATCGACATTTTCTGACATTTTATGGACCAACCAATTACTAGATTAATCGCAAAAGTAACCGATGGATTAATAGATTATGAAAAAATGATCATTAAGTTGCAGCTCTAGTTCAAATTAAACTGGAATATACTCAGCATCAAGTCAAGACACGACCCATAATGCAACAGTTAATTTAAAAGCCAGTGGTCACACTGCTGCTTTCCAGGTGTTATGTACTGTGAGTATCGGGGATGTGATGATATTCTTTCTCTCCATATAAGTAGCTGTGTTCTTTGAAATGTAAACACCGGTTTGTTTTGCCACTCAAACTGAGAACCACTAATCTGTTGGATTTGAATAAAAGGCAATTGATACAACAAGATTAGTAAACAAGGCCTGATTGGTTGGTTGCTATGGATGGTGATCGCCGTGGTAAAATGTAGGTGAAATCATTTTTATTTGGCATAAATTACAATTTTTTTGTAATGCTTCATTCCCTCATTTGTTTCCCTCTACACTGCTGTCATGAGTACTTCTCAGGGTTATAATAAATCTTGAGGTAATTTGATGAGTCAATAGTTTAGCAGCAAAAATGAGTGTTGTTGCATGAGTTAAGTACTGCGAGCAGCAGGTTAGGGTTTGTCATGTCTATAAAAGTGGCTTTGTCGCTTAAGAATCATTAAAATCACAGCTTGCACAGTCTGGATTAGTTTAAAGTCATGTAAAAGAATTCAAAGTTCTGTGATTATTGAGATGAGGCAGTGAAACCTCATATTGGAGAGTGAAGAGAGAGGGAAAAATATAATCTGAGACAAAAAAAAAACCAACAACCTCAATGCTCATGCATTCAAGAAAATGGAAAAGAAATTGAAATGGGAAGATAGCACGGCAAAACAAACGCTTATCCACAAGCTGCTACATTTGATTTTCAGATTATGGGAGAATGTAAAATCAGCAGGTGTCTGTCTTGCTGGTTCTGACACAGCATAGCTTTATCGCCCACCCCCCTCTCCCCTCTCCCTCCCCCTCCATTCGTAAATCTAATTCTCTCTGAAAAACAGGGCAATGCCAGTTCCCCTGTGATTAACCTAATCCCAAGTCACAGAGTTGGTCTCCATTCAGTGCCAACATCATACCATATTTGACGTCAACAGCACTCACACTGTGATAGCCGCAGGCCATACTCAAACAAAATGTGGGAATTTTAAGCAGAAAGCACTGCGGTAAAACCCACCAAAAAAACAAATGCTGCCAATGGATCCACAGTTTAACATGCTGCAGCTTGACTACAAGTACTTGAACAATGTGCAATCATAGTGAACTGAACACCTTGATGATCTTGGATGCTTGCAACCCATAAGTCCACATGTGAATAATCTTATGTACATGTCATGTGGAACAAGATGTTTGGTGTAAAAGGGACTGACACTGGGAATCATTGAGTTAAAATATCTACATGTGAAAGTTTTTATTTACTGTTTTTATCAGGTGCACAGCTCTGTACTGGTCAGGCTAGAGGATCTGTAGGAGTGTGATCCATAAAGTGGTTCAAAAACACTGATTCACTTTAGGTTCATAGGTCAAGGAGAATGGAAAAAAGGAAAATGTTCATCACTCAACGAGTTTTGAAAACACTTAATTTGTTCTGAACATATGAGAGGCTCCACTGCAGCTCTGAATCACCACATAAACTGAACTTGGGTTGTAGATATGATTAATCGGAACATAATTATGTTTCTGGGATTTGCTGCACAAGAAATAATCAAAAACATAATACTCTTACAGGATGAGCCTTTTTCGCATAAAATGACTGAAACCCCTGAAAAGGACATGCTTCTCTTGTAAACATCACATTACACTTGTAAAATAACATGAGAAGCAGAAACCATCTCAGCTAAGAGTATCACTCCTTAAATGTCTAATAAATACCCCCATTACACAATGTAAACACGAGTGTGCAGAGACGTTGCAGCGATTGAGTACAGATATGCACATTCGTGAGCCGACATGGCTGTAAGTGAATACGACGACAGGGAAATGGGAGACAGAGTATTTCCAGCTGTGGTCGAACACAGAGTAAACCACTGAGCTGACACTACAAAAGGAAAGAGGAGTTTAATGAGAATGACATGCTGTGTCCCAACAGCAATTATATTCATATGCAAAACTGCACACTCTCACAGACATCAGCACAGGTTGAATAGTCTGAATAGACAACCCCGTCTCCTAGAAATGACATCCATATACAACACAATTTATACCTTTGAAGGAAAACACAATGCTGCCCTGATTACAATCTCTGCACGGGTAATTTGGGAACATCACCAATACAAATGCATCTGGTAATTTACAAGAAATGTCCATACTGAATATATCAGTCAAACGACTGTGTGTTTCAGGCACTTAAATCAGGTTAGTACAAGACTGTAGTCTGCTTTAATAGAGAGTCTACAGTGACTAAACTAAATCACGACATTAATCTCGACTACATTGCAGTAAAACACATCCACATATGCAAACATCACTCTCGTATATGGATGGCATATAAATCATGTATATAGCACTTAATTCAAGAAGAAAAATGTTACCTCTGCACATAATTCAGGCAGCAATTAAGTTTGTCGCCACACAACGCAATTAGGGGGAAATCATTTAAAGGTCACATAGAGTGGTCCTGTTGCACATATATGTTAGTTATGGAGGTCTACTTACATATATTAACTTGTTTTTATGGTCAAAAACCTCCTAGTTGCTGTAAACTAGCAGATATAAATCCTCTTTTCTGACAGTGTTTTTCAGCCGCGATGTTTCAGAGTGAACTTTCACCCCCAGAAGACAGAGTCTTGTGATTGGCCAGTACTATCCAGCACATCCGTTCTCAGAAGCGCAGCGCCCCCCTCTGGAACGGCGGATGCACTGCTCCTCATTATCAAAACATTGTTTTAACAGTGTTTAAAAATAGCTTCTTCACGACTCCCCGCCGCAGTCCCTTTTATGACTTTAAACCGGAGTCAGACCCAGAGTCAGAAGACACTGTCGCTCGTGAAACACCTCCACAACGGACGTTATTCTTCTTCTGCGGTTCAATGTACGCAACCGGATGTGCCCGGACTACCGCCCCGGAGCAGGACGATCGGTTGTTCAGGAGAACCGCTGCTTACGTAACTATTAAGGGATTTTCAGTGATCTCGTTGAGCCCCTAGATTACAATAAAACACAACGTTCTCAGCAATGGCTGAACTGTTTGTTTCGAACCGTCAGGCTTCATAAACAAGGTAATGACGCAGATACACACCAAAAAAAACAGCGATAATAGGAACTTCCGGTCTAGTTCCGCTTTAATAATATATAAACAATTTATTGGAGCTGGAGTTGCAACAGTTGTATTCATGTTGAGGCTGATCAGTGGTAACAAAACTGGGTCACAACTTTTTCTTTTCTTCACATACCAAACCCAGGAGTGATGGCGCTAACAGAACGGGTTGACGGGACCTTCCAGACCTTGACTGTGTTGGGAAAAATGTATCCCATTTGTTCTCTGCAAGTCCCAAGTCACTAACTTACTTGTTTTGATTCATCAATGAGGAAAGTGTTAGGACTGGTTATGACCACAGCAATCTGTTTAAGAAGTCGCCAACAAACAGATGTTGCATCCCAGTGTCATCCATCTTAGGACAGTTTGAGAAAATGTGCCATCTCTGCATGTGTCACTAGAAAACTACCCTGAGTTTCACCGGCTCAGACTGGCCCAGAGAAAATCACTCTTCATGCTCATGACAGTCACCTTCGAGGTTACAGCACGTCAGCCATTTTCAGCAGACAAGATGAGACAAAAAGTGGGTTTCAGCCAATTAAAAAAACAATCCTCAGTGTGTTGTTCAGAAGAGAGCAGAAAATCAGCAGCACTGCCAAAAACCATCCTGCGTCCAGACGAGAACAGAACAATCAGATCAAATGAAAACAAGTGTCCCATATGTGCAAATGCTCATAAGCCACAGTGATGAACATGACATCTGTTCCATGACAGTTTTCTGTTCCAGAGCCATGAAGCACATCTCTGTCTGTGGCTGTTCTGCCGACATTGATGCTGTTCCTCTGTCTCTGTCTCAGTTCAGGTCTACTGGACCATACAGGTCACATTTCATCCCCCAGCCCCAAGTAAACAAAGTATATATATATGTACACGGGCCACCATAACAGCTCATAAACAATTGTGCTACATTGACAACAAGAATAACATCCACTGGTCAAATTATTCAGGCTTAGGTTTTTTATTAAAGAATATTTTTGATTGAGCTCTGAATGAAAGAAATACTTAACCCCATGAACTTTAATTGACTTGAATGTCTTCTTTCAGTCGGGAATGAGCGGGCAAACATCCAAACTAGATTCAAACTAGGTTTTGGTGCATGTTTATGACAAAGACAAAACAGGAATCATGAGGTTAAGGTGTGAAAAGATGCATGCAATCCAAATACTGTAATGTAAGTCAATGAGAGGACTCCCAGGTAGCCAGAACATAAACTACAACCCTGTAATAAAGTACCAACTATGGCACAGGGGATTTTTTTCAAGTCTACGACTCCATTTAGATTTTCATCTTTGTCTTTTTTTGTCACCGTCCATGTGTTCATGACTTTTGTACGGTCTCATCCTGGTCGTTAAAGGAACTCCAAGTAAGGTTTAGGTTAAACAACAACTTTAACTGAGAACAAAATTCACAAGAGTTCCATTGTTGCACATCACTGATGGTTACAGTACAAGCGGATGTGGGACATTTCCTTAGTCGTTGCTTTGAATTAACAAGAAGGTCTCATCCATTTTTAACTAGCTTCAACACTATAGACCTTCAACTACAGCATCTACTGTATCTCACCACAGCCTTCTGTGAAACCTGTGAATATCACGTCATCCGCTCCTTAGCAGTGTAAAATGTTTTTCTCACAGTTGTGGTTTTTCATATCCATTGGGATCCACTTGCAAAAAGTAAAAAAAAACATCACATTATCTTTGGTTTTCCTGCAGCAGCAGCACATGGTACAAAGCAATTAGGACAATACTATACAGCAACAACACAGACACACAATCCTTACTATTGAGAGCCGCGTGGACGTAAAGTACTGATGTGTGCCTTGACACTTGAGACGGCATGTATCGAAGGGCATCAAGCAAACAAACAACTGCAGCTGAATCTGTTTTTGCACCAATGCCCACTTTTTGCCTCATTTGTCCGTTCAAAGAAACCTTCACAATGCAGCACGTGAAACTGCCTGGCAACATGTGGGTTCAGAGGGATTTGACTCGTGGTTCATGGTGGGCCATTGTTGGCTTTTGAAAAACTGAGTGAGTCAGTGTGTGTGTGTGTGTGTGGTTGCTACCGTCAGAACAGGACGACCTTTCCATTGGAGAAACTCACTAATGGATCAAATATCATTTATAGTGCACTAATTCCATTGATGTAATGACAAAAGCATTTTTCTCCGGTATAAAAAAAGTGTGAAACAATCAAATGGTCAAGTGTCAGTCAAATGACTGGAGCAGTTCTTTTTATGTATGATTAATTCATGAATTACAAATAAAGACATGGCTTCAATAAGAGGATTATGATTGAAAAAAGTAGACAGTGGTATATTTAGAAATGACTGAATATTACTGTATGTGTGTACTTTTTATTCATCCCTGTAGGGAAATTTCTTCTCTGCATTCAATCCGTCCTCTCCACAAACTAGGGCCAAATTCACGATTATTGCGATATGATTGGCAATATTAGAGGGAATGGTCATTTTAACATCATTCTTCTCCCTTTCATTCAAAAAACATAATTAAAATGATTGCTGTGTGAAATGTGTGCAGATCTGTGAGAAACAAAGATGTTCTCTTCAGTCTGTAGAATAAGATGTGTATAAAGCAAGACAATAATGAACCTAAAACTATATTTTAACATAGGGCCGCACAGTTGGTTTGGTCTGCAGCAAGAAGACTCGGGTTCGCGACCCAGTCGGAACGAGGGCCTTTCTGCATGGAGTTTGCATGTTCTCTCCGTGTGTGTGTGGATATTAGGTAAATTGGACACTCTAGAATGGTTGTTCGTCTCCGTGTGTCCCTGTGAGGGACTGGCGACTGGTGACCCCCAAGGTGTCCTTGGGTAAGACACTTAACCCCACGTAACGTGTGAGTGGGTATGAAAGGGTAAATGGGAACTGTAGTGTAAAGCAGCTTTGAGTGGTCATCAAGACTGGAAAAGCGCTATATAAATACAAAACCATTTACCATTGAGCATGTCTGGGAGCAATGCTGGTTAGCTACCTTGCTCAGCCATCTCACCTTGTGGGGTCTGAAAGGACAACCCGAACTCAAACTGGCAACCCTCTGGTTACAAGCAAAGTTCCCTATTCCGCATGTGTTTTTGTATACTCTCCCTTCTTAGGTAAATACTAGCCAACGCCAACTTCTGACTTGTAATTCAACAATGACTAGATGTCTCATCTTTTATAACAAACTAACACGACACTCAACATTATAAACAAAATGCTGTGGGCTTGTTTTTTTTCCCTGTCCTAGCAGAAAACTGCACCTCCTGTTTACTGGTGAAAAAAATAAAAACCCTCACAGATGGAGTGTGATTCAAAGTTCAGCTAACTCATATGCGCACATGTAGTCTCACACGCGGACACTGTTAAAACCAGGCGGCGACGACTTATCTTGAAACAAAGACCAGCCATTAGTATTACTGACACAAATGTGACTAAGTCTGAATATCTACAACCAAACATTATGCACACAAAACACACACGCGCTGTCTTGAAAACATCCTTCAGATGGGATTGTTTTTCACAAACATGAGGGGAGGGAGCAGAGACAAAATCACTGAGGTGAGACATTTCCATGGCAACCATACTAGTAAGCCTGACTCCGCAAATAAGCTCTGACCTTAGAGTAAGCCAAAGGATTCATAACACACCCGAGACAATAACTTCACAGGGGCATGTCAGCCTTGTCGTATCACACACTAACTTTAAAAAGAATCTCGACAGCAGGCACAGTAAGTTGGTCTGATGATTTGAATGAGGCGTATTGAGAGTGTGTGTCTGCCGGTCATGAGAAAGTGTAAGTGGAGTGTAGTTTGTGTGGTAAAGACAAACAAGGGAGCATGCTGTGAAGTGGGATTAGATGCTGAGGAAATGATGCTTGGCATGAATGGTTAATGGTAAACAAAGCCAGTCAGAACAGCAATACAACAGGGGGTTAGTTTGAGTTTTTTGTTCATTTGTTGTCCTGGCATTGATTTCAGTGCAGTCCTTTTTGTCTGACAGTAGAATGAAGTTGGTGTATGACCCAAAGAACACTGATTTTTTCAATAACATCTCAAGTGTTTTTTTTGTGCAGGTGGTGGAATGAAATTGACAGTATGTAACTGTCGCTTGTGTTAAAATGTAAAAAAAAAAAAAGATGATTGCTTGCAAGAAGGCAAATTCAATTCCAACTGACATTAACACACGACCAAATGTGCCTCTCTACAAATAAGTACCGACCTCATGGTGCTTGTGGGGAATGCATTTTCTATGTGGCAACTTGTTTACAACGTAACTAAATTCATTCAAATAGATGTTCATCAGACTTTGGGTCACTATTGTACAAACACATTTATCAACAGCTAATCTTAGTGTGTAATCTTTAACGCACTATGGGAGTCAGAAATGAATGATACACCAGTTTTCTAAATTTGTGGAAAAAAAAAAAGTATATAGCATGAGAAACAATCTTCAAATGTGAATGAAATTGCTGAATAAATCAAGTGGAATTCCAACAACATCCTAAATGTCTGAAGGAGCGTCAACGCAGTTTGTTCCTCCCTGCAACTGTTACAACAAGCGCTGCTCTCAGTGGACCACATGTAACAGGTTACTCATCCCACCTGCAAAATATATATATATATATATATATATATATATATATATATATATATATTTATATATATATATATTTATGTATGTATATATATATATATATATATATATATATACACATATATATATATATATATATATGCATATATATATATATATATACATATACATATATATATATATATATATATACATACATATATAGATATATATATACATATACATACATATATAGATATATATATACATATACATACATATATATATACATACATATATATATACATATATATATACATATATATATACATATATATATACATATATATATACATATATATATGTATATATATATACATATATATATTAAAAAAATACTTTAAATAAGAAGATATTATGTTCAATCCTTATTTATACTGTAAATAGAAAGTCCATACAGTAAATAATCTGGTAACTGTCTATAATGTACTTTCTATTTTAAAGGTGCATTAATCTAAAGCAACTGGCCATAAAATCCTCCTAATATGTCACAGAGACTCAGGAATAATGTTCATATAACAAACTGAACTCACCAACAACAACAGTACAGACAAAATATTTGCATTAAAAAATATTTTGCAGACTGCAAATCATGTTTGTGTTTTGAAATCATGTTTTGGCATGTGGCGCCACCTACCGCCGTCTACCAATCATTGCAGTCAGTAGAGTCTCAGCTGTCGAGCAACCACGGGTTGCCAGTTACGTCAGGTATTTTTATGAATTTGAATGTAGTAACCGTTTTGGCCACATTATTACATATGGCACCTTTAACTTTGATATTGTGAATTTCTTTCTATATTGTACATTCACATAATGTGGAAATGCAGGTTAATTATGTATTATCCTTATCTTAACTGTCACGACATGAGTTGCGTTGAAAGGAATCTGTATTACTGTTGGCAGGTCAGACACCTGCATAAAAGGATAAAAATACGCTGCTCCATTTCCTGCACCCACCACCAGTCCACCACTGTGGAGTGGTGCACCTCATGACTCACCGGCACCACCCTGGCACTGACCTGTGGGCTCCATTACTTCACGGCTGCTCATCAGGGGCTGCATTGAGCTGCTCTCGCTCTCACTGGCTTCACGCTTGGCAGGGGATTGACACACAACTTTTAGCCACAATTTGTACACCTACTACCTGAGTCAGTCAATATTATATAAAATAAATACATGATAGATACAACAATAAAAAACAAAACAAATATGTTTCTCCTTTGTGTGATGCTGAGGTGTATTTATGGAGGGTTTCAATTGTTTGCAAAACAAAATCGCAGACAGCTTGTAAACATAATTACAATCTGGACCCGAAGCTTTATGTCCTTGACATACAAACACGACATAAGCCACAGATCCGAAGTACAAAACAAAATGCCACCAAGGCCACCACTTACATCACCACACCTCGCAAGACCGTGTTTAATTTAATTATCACAAAGGCCCCAGGGGGCTCTGCCCTCGTCTCACCTAACATATACTATCTGTGTGTTTGTGCATCTCTAACATGTGCGCAGGTCTCTGCACATATTACAGACCGAGTGTGTGTGTGTGTGTGTGTGTGTGTGTTTGTGTGTCTGTCCATCTGTGCCTGTGCGAGTCTGGTGCGTACGAAGACTTGTGTGTGTTCTCACAAACTGTGTGCATACACTACAACAGCGTGTGACAGCATGACGCACATAGTTACGAGCAAACGGGGTCTGGTTGCCAAGGCCGACAATTTCAACAAAGCCACGCTTCAAATAGCTTCCTGTATCTCCTTCCCATCTCTGTCTCCCCCCTTTTTCCCCTCAGTCTTTTTCTCTTCCCTTGCTGCTTTCCCTCCATGCTCCAGTTTTGAAACAGCTTTTGTCTTGACCTGATCACTCGCCCTCCGCTGTTCTCTTTTCTGTTATCCCTTCTTCTTTTCCAGCCTTTCATCTTTACTTTTGAGAACTAAATGATGTTTATCTCTAGTTTCCCTCCCATTTTCATTTCAGTACTTACAGTGTCATGCCATGCCATTACCTATTTTTATATCAACATTCCTATTTGAGTACTCCTAACTGTGTCTATATTTGTGTCTGAAGTGAACAATGTAGCATATTATGTGATGGCTTCCAACCTCTTTGTGTGTTTGTCTTGTCTGAGTTTATTTGGATGCTGTTGCATCTCGCAGGAATCTTTCTTTGACATGTTGTTCAGTCTGTTTGAATTGACAAACAGCACTTTGAGTGTCATATTCAGATTACATTATTGGGCATTTTCACATTATCCACTGGACTCACCTGCCTCTTTCCTTTGCTCCATCTTGGCTCTAACATGCATCCCCCTCTTTAATAATCTTTTCATTATTCTGCACTAAGATGTAGAGGGGCAATCCCAGCATGTCCTGTGTAAAGACCCTGGTATACTTCCACGGACCCATGTGCAAACTGAATTCATGCAGAAGGCAAAGTGCACCTCCTAAACTAACTGCACCTAGTGTTTCCACACTATTAAAAGTGACATGCACAGAAGTATCTGGGCTCTTTTCCACAGCAGCCATTTTAACATGTGTTGCTGATCAACTAGACAATGGCTCTGTTCAGTTTGTGCGAGTCTGGACAGTGTGACAGTGAACAAACATGCACCCTGAAAGTGAGGAAGACAAATGGAACTCGGTAATCATTAATTTGCTGAGTTTCATCTGGGATTTCCCGACTGTGAACCCGTCTGACAAAATGGCTGCTGTGTAACAGGCCCACTGGGTGAAGTTAAGCAGGTAAGTCCATTTCAAGGACACTTCAGTGCTCAAGCACAACTATGTACTTCCATTCTAACCCAATGCCGGCAGGGAAGGCTCATACATAAAACTGCTGTTTGACATTCGCACCAGGAAGTGTGTCCACACCAACGGGCTATTGTGTTTCCACAATTTACTAAATGCAGACAAGAGGAGCAGAAGCGTACATTAACCTACAAGACTTGAGGCCAGAGGATACAATTAGAAGCTGCGGGCTCTGGCCAAGCACCAAACCTGGAGATGCCAAGTTATCCTGTGTCATGGACCCATGGACCAGTGACGTCAGTGGTGACTCGAATGTTAAGCGACCTATGTGTGTTTGTAATAAGGTACTTCCTGGGGCTTCCAGGGGCTCCTGTTTCTACACGCTTGGCCCCACAAAGCCGTCAGGGTATGAAGGCTCACATACACACACACACACACAGTACTGTCTGGAACCTGACTCTAGTAATCAGATTTCAACCTATCCACACACACAAACACTATGTACCCTGTTACCCTATCACACACACACACACACACACACACACACACACACAGAGGCCTCTATTCCACAATAAGCCTGAGAAGCACTGACAGAGAACCATATAATTTATATGACACCAGCACCACATGGGAGCAGACTGGAAGGAAACCTACGTCATACTGGTTTTCAAATAACAAAGAGCAGTCAGTCCTTTTAGCAGCATCATCTCACAGAAGAACAGACAGCTTTTCTTTTCTTTCACCCTCAACCTCTCGATTTCTCCTGCACTCTCATCCACTCTTCTTATTGCTCCCCTGTCACTTAATCATCCATTCCGTCCTCTCAGCTTACCAGCTTCCAGGATTTCTCCTGCTGTATTATTCAATAAGGAGGGCGGCTTGTTGTGCACGCAACTTTTCGGCAACAGTCCGACTGAAAGTTAGAAACTACGGATGCAGAAAGAGACACTGTTGTGTCTTGTTAAATAAGACTGGTGTCACCCTTGACCTGTTGGCTCTCATCATGGTTAAACACACTCACACTGCAGCACGACACAGGTGTCACATGCATGCTGCATTTCAGCATACCCGTAAACAGTCCTGCAAACAAGGGGAGGCTGAGAAAGAGAGGATGCTCAGCTTAATGTCGGCATTAGAGTATCGTTTGCTGCTGACTTCATGTCTGTATACTTTGCAATGGGATCTGCTCAACTCTGTGACAAAACACAGCCTTCACCAGTGTCTTTAGCCCTACATGACAAGAGACACCGTGGCTTGGCAGGTCGTAGTTAAGACAAAAGAATGCATGCAGACAAGAATAGAGCAACAGTCTCAACAGATCTGAAGCATTCAGAGGATCAAAGAAGAAACAGAAAGACCGTGTATCATCTTCCAGAAACTGGTCCAGCTGAGTCATGCACTGCAGAGCGACCGCAGAGCTGAGCCACCTCTGGACTGCCCTGCGTTCGTTTCACAGCGCAGCCTTTGATAAATTATCAAGCAGCAAACACAGTCACAGTCGCTACAGTACCTGTGAGGATGGCACAGACACTATTAAGCCAACATTGACACCGTTGCAGATTGCACGCACATGCTAATGCGACATACTACATCGGCACGCTGCACAGATGAGCAGGCCAGACTTCTAAGCTCCATTTGATGGCCAGTACACAAACTTTGAGTTGAGTTATTAAAATAATGTTTCTTTTTAGGGTTCTAATTGTCAGTTAAAAAACACTGAACTGAGATTCTCACTGTCTGCTGTACACAACTCCTGTACATCTCAACATCTAAGAGGTTTCTACAGCCTCCAAACACTTTTGGTTTAGTTTTTCAAATGTCATCTCTGGGGTCTCAATGATTAGAGATGATTTCATACGTTATTACTGATACTAAAATCTGTCTGATACATTCTTTTTACAAATGTACTTATCATATCCACATGATTACCTCATTTCTCACTCACTTTTTTTACAAGGTGTTGGTGTTCATCACTTTATAGCCCGTGCTTAATGAACCATTTACATGATGTTGAGAGCTTTTGGAATGTATCAGATTGTATGTTTTTTTCTCTTTGATTGAAACAGTGATTTCCAATGTATCAGATATTATAAAGCACATGGATGAGGGAGAACTAAAGATCCTCATCAGGTCTGATCTAGTCAACATACTAGTTACACAATTTCCACCTGCTAATATATACAAAGCTCCGAGGCTTGAGAGACACAAATGACTTGTGACTTTATCTCTTCATCTGATGATGACAAGAGCTGAAATTAACTTTCTCTCTCATACACACACACACACACACACACACACACACACACTGAGTGATAATACCTATGTCAGTACTTAGTTTAGCACAATAGCTGCTTCAGTATAAGGCTGAATGTTTGCACTTGTCCCTTAAAACCCATGGTGCAGTGGTGTGGACAGTATAATGCTCAGACCCATTTGTACTGTAATGCAGCAGAAACAGTTTGACATAAAAGCTATTTAAACGAGGGCTCCGTTCCCGAAGCCTCTGAGCTTAAATGAGCCTTAGAGATGAAGAAGCGCTATCAAACACGGCCACAACACTAAAACGTTTACCATGGGACTCGTGTGGTGTGTAAAGACAAGTAAAATTGAACACTAGTAACCACATACTAATGGCACTACCCACAGTACAGTACTAAGCCTAAACACTACAAATCAAGCTCTCGCCGTGCCTGGTTTGCTTCACTACACTCTACACCAGTGTTTTTCAACCAGTGTGCCGTGGCACACTAGTGTGCCGTGAGAGATTGTCAGGTGTGCCGTGGGAAATTATCCAATTTCACCTAATTTGGTCTAAAAACATTTTTTGAAAACAAATAATTATTTGCAAATAATATGGATATAAATGTTCAAGACACTTTGATAAGAATGACTAAATTGTTAATATAGGCTACAGATTATCATTTTTTAAACATTTTTGTGGTTTGCCCCGTGATTTTTTCAATGAAAAAAATTTACCTTCGCTCAAAAAAGGTTGAAAAACACTGCTCTACACAAATAAAAGTGCTAAGTAGAACCATATAAGGTTATTTGGCTTGTCCTCATAGGAGAACCCTGTTTGGCTCCAGGTAGAACCTTTTTATAAAGGTTCCACCTAGAACCCTTTTGAAACCCTTTAAGCCCAATTTATACTCCTGCGTAAAGTGCTCTGCGTAGGCTACGCAGAGTCCTCTGCGTCGACGCAGAACCTGTCGAAGAGCCTCTGCGTCGTCTCAGGCTGCACGGAATATTTTTTAAGTGTCCGTCACTCCATCAAGGGACAACGGAGACGGCAAGAGCTGCGATTGGTCCTCAGGACAGGCCGAGTGAAGCTGCTCTGTGCCGGCTCACAGTGAGCAGCGAGCGTCCACAGAGGGCGGGGCTGAACACCGCCGACTTCGTCGCTGCCGAACTATAAATACGTCATATCTTAACACACACACCACATGTTTAGACTCTAAATGGCCAATTTCTCGCCTCAAATTATCTTAAAACTGCGTTCCGGGACACAGAAAAGTGACAAACGGCCGCTGTTTCAACAACAACAGTCTTTCTCCCTCGGACGCCATTGCTCACTGTAGCCAAAAGCACAACAACCTTGCGCAGCGACCCCTACTGATCGGGCGGG
The DNA here is from genome assembly GCF_963457635.1 of Microchirus variegatus. Taxonomy (NCBI): domain Eukaryota; kingdom Metazoa; phylum Chordata; class Actinopteri; order Pleuronectiformes; family Soleidae; genus Microchirus; species Microchirus variegatus. Next base: position 8,223,257 of record NC_139805.1, read on the forward strand.
AAATTGCAGCGCCTATCCTAACCTAGAAGCATAAAGGCTCAAGTGGTCTACGTGGTGACGCAGGCGGATAAAGCATTGCGCAGTCGGAGAAGTATAATATGGCCTTTATTCATGAAAGGAGTTTTAAAGGGTTCTGGATCAAAATGGTTCTTACTAGAACCATTAGTTTTACCAAGAACCCTTGAAAAACCCTTTCTTTGGGAAGGAGTCCTTCACCCCCCCCACCACCATTACACCAGACAATAAAAGGACCACAGGTTGAAATTGGTTTCATTGTCTCATCTACACTGGAGGTGTTTGAACTGATCATCTGATTGTGGATCTCTGATTACATATGTTGTGTTGTGTGCAAGATCCAGCATTAATCCATTAAATTTAATAGTGACAAATTGGAACTCTATGTGACTAAATGTAAATCACTATAAACTGTTATGATTTTATAACGTATAATTGAATGTTTTATACATATATTCAGACACATTTGGGTACAAGTGAAATGTCGTTTTCTTTATTCTCCTTCAAGATTACTGCAGATCATACTTCCTCTCTTAGCCCTCCGTCATTGCCATCCCTCCTTCGTATCAGTACACTCGAAAAAAAAAAAAGTTGTTTTATGTGACGTGCTGCATCGCGTGCTCGTCAGAAATCATAAGTGTTAACAGTTGTTCTGAAAAGCCACGTGTAACAAAAGCTGCCCGTCAAAGGGGGGGGGGGGGGACATGTTCTCGTGAAAAGCGACAGTAATTGTTGCGTAATGCGATCAGACGCCAAGAACATTGCAGGAAACTGGGAAAGAAAATCTGTGTACAGCACAAGTGTGTGCTATATCTTTAAAAGTACATCCAATCTTGTGAGATCGTATTGAAAGTATGCGACCCATGCATGCATTTAGAAGCATATCATGTCAGTGTCTTCTTCAGATGAAAAGTCTGTCGTGTCAAGGATACGATGCATGAGTCATTGCGCCTGCAGCTGGTCAACAGCCTTCTTCAAACTCATGAAAATCAGACAGAGACGGAGACTTGGTAGATGAGCATAAAGGACACAGGCACCAGCACAGACGGTCTCACTGTCTGTCATCTTCACTGCTCACCAGATTCCCTCTTATACATTTGTCACCTTTTTCATCAGAAACATTACTGCACCAACATGGACTGGAAAACATGAGCCAGAGGCAAGTGGATACACTCATGTCTGTGGCTCTAGCAAAACACGGTGCCCAGCGAGGCTGAGTGGTTTGTGAAGACAAATGAAGTCAGGGACACAGAGAGACACAGAGAGAGGCAGGCAGATAACCCCTCCGAGACACATTTAGGTGATAGAAATGACAACAGTAAACAAGTCTGTAATTAAAAGCTCATCTCTTTTTCTATCCCTGGTGGCAGGAAGTGGATTGTTTTCTCCACGAGTCAGGATGATTTACCCTAAGAGCTTCAGAGCCACTAACATTTCCAGCTACTCAGAGCAGCTGAGAGGAAGTCTCCTGCTCCTTAATGCACCGGCAGATGTGCTAAATTTCTCTGCTGCGCTTCACGTCCATGTCTACTGAGATTCCGTCATGCTGATTAGTGCTTGTCTTCTATGTTATGCAGACTTCACAGTGTCATCACTTAAGGGTCCAGTGTGTGAGAACTAGTGACGTTTGATGCTAAAACCACCCCTGGGAACAACAGTGGTCTTCACATACCAGAGAGGATGATTGTTTATGTTTATTATGATGGATTTTCTATGTAGTAATCTACGGATTCAAAACACAAAATGCCCACTCTGGCTGATTTGTCTGTTCTGTCGAAACATGGCAGTAGAAGATAAAGTACACATGAAAAGCTTATTCTAAGGCTATGATAGCCAAATAACTTTTATTTTAAAGCGATTATACTTCCATACTTAACTGTAGAGTAGTCAGTGTCACTAAATAAATCCTTCTTAACATTACAGACAAGACCATTAAACGAAAATCTACAGTTTTTTTTTTTGTTAAAGCAAAATGGCAATGATCCACTTGCATCACACTTACTGCCATGACCCTCTTCACTGACCTCACCGAATTTATTGTCATAGTCATTATTATTAGCCATCATTAGACCATTAAGGCTGATCAGAGTCACTGGCATTTATCATCTTCATCCTCACCAGTTCCATCAACAGTGCTTGCATGTTGATGAGTAAGAGTCGTGAGTTGACTCGCTTTGTGCGTGCTCGTGTTCCAGAGGAGTCTTGTTTTTTCTTTTTCCCTCCTGCATGTTTAAGATTGGACTCAACACAAGGGGGGGCTGGTGAGGAGGCAGATGGTGAGCGCTGGCAGGGGCTTGCACCACATTGCCATACATACTGCTTAACACTACCACAGAGGAGGCTCTTTAGGCCATACTTCACACAAGTCGCTGGCAGACTGGTCACCTTTAAACACCCACATCACAGGAGCACTTACTTTATATACAGGCAGACAGTCAGCATGTTTACATACAGTTTAATCAAGCTAAGGCTATAGTCTGACTAAGATAAGGGGTGAGAAAATCTATTTAGATGCCGTCTGACTCTGCCTTCGTAGGTGGTGCTGTATCTCTCTATAAGTTAGTGCGTGTTGAATCAGTTTCCTGTTGACCTTTACGTCACAGAAAAACAAAGAGTGAACAGAGAGATGGATGGTGAGATGGATCGTGCTGTGGTACAAATTAGATGGAGCATGGCTCCTTTGGTTGCTGTGTTGTCTGAGATGCCGCCGTCGCATTATTCCGGCAGTCTGATGTGCTGGAGTAATCGGACTATAAATAGCATTATCCAGATATAGTAGTTCGACTAAAGCCCAATTAATACTCCTGCGTAAAGTGCTCTGCGTAGGCTACGCAGAGTCCTCTGCGTCGACGCAGAACCTGTCGAATAGCCTCTGCGTTGTCTCCGGGTGCACGGAATATTTTTTAAGTGTCCGTCACTCCGTCAAGGGACAACGGAGACGGCAAGAGCTGCGATTGGTCCTCAGGACAGGCCGAGCGAAGCTGCTCTGTGCCGGCTCACAGTGAGCAGCGAGCGTCCACAGAGGGCGGAGCTGAAGACCGCCGACTTCGTCGCTGCCGAACTATAAATACGTCATATCTTAACACACACACCACATGTTTAGACTCAAAATGGCCAATTTCTCGCCTCAAATTATCTTAAAACTGCGTTCCGGGACACAGAAAAGTGACAAACGGCCGCTGTTTCAACAACAACAGTCTTTCTCCCTCGGACGCCATTGCTCACTGTAGCCAAAAGCACAACAACCTTGCGCAGCGACCCCTACTGATCGGGCGTGAAATTGCAGCACCTATTCATCACCACGACGCAGAAGTATAAAGGCTCGAGTGGTCTACGTGGTGACGCAGACAGATAACGCATTACGCAGTCGGAGAAGTATAATGTGGCCTTTAGACTAGTTGGATGTTAGTCAGACTAACATGTTTACACGACATTAAGAAAACCAAATAATTTTCTTAGTCTAACTAAAATTGGACTTTTAACATGGATGTAAACAGACTGTTTACTACACATGCATATATTGGCAGGCCAGTGTGTGAGGTTGCAAACATTTGCAGTATCATAACTTATTCTGTGACTTTTCTAGGCCATTCTTTTTTAAAAGTGGAGTCTATGATCCCCCAGGAGTGAATGGAGGAAGAGAGATGAGGAGTACTACTTAGTTTGAGTTAATTCATTTCAAACTCTACAGGAAAGTGAATCATGGGCTAGTTCCCCAACTCTTATTCACAAGATAAATAATTTCCGCATGTAGGTCAAAATATTATAAAGCCTGGAAAAAGTCGACCCGGAATATAAATGAAAACAGGTTATCATATATGATACTCTTCAACATATATTATCACGGATGACTGGTGTGTTATTGTAAAACTGAACATATTTAGTAATCATCAAAGGGCAACTATAGCTTTGAAATGTATGTAAAAGCAAAAAAAATATGTTTTTATGATTCATTTTATATCATTTTATGATTGGGGAAATGTGTTTAAGATTTGACATGAAATGGCCACTAATGATGTCAAGCTGATCTTTTTTTTTTGCTCTGGAAACAGAATCGTTTTATTTAGTCTCAGGGTACAAGAGCCAAACAGCCAAGAGCCAATTAAATTTCCTCTGATAATCTAAGCGTTGGAAACCTGCTTTTGAGGGAAAGGGGGAAATTGTGTGTGGATATATGCTTCAAAACAGTTTTGGGGGCTGAAAAGTGGGAACTCACTGTACTTCTCCAGTAAGTGTTAAGGGGTGAAATTGTAAAAGCTCACTTTTAACATATTATAGACTTTGCTGAGAATGACACTGATTACACTGCCATTTCTATAAGCTTCACACAGGCCATTGGACAACTGTTAGTCTTAGTCAGACTACAGCTTAGTTAGACCGCCTTAGCTTGATTAAACTGTGCATGTAAACGCACTGTTGAGTGAGAGCCAGTGTCTTGGTTCTAGGCTGGTTCCCGGGGAAACAGCGGTGAAGCTTGGCAATTCCAGTGTTGATTATGTGTCAATCAATACCTCATACAACTGAACTTGAACTATACCTTAAGTATTCACTTGTGATGGCTTAGAAGCTTGCTAATGGACTGCATTTATTCAGAGCTATTCTGGTCACAATGGCCACTAAAACTACTTACACAACGAGTGACATCTACAATTCACACGCAGAGCTCTTCTATAAATAGCGCTTATTATATTCAACAAAAATGTAAACGTACAAACTTGAAATGGTGAACAGAAATAGAATGTCATGACATTTGCTCAGATTCTTGATGCATTTGTTTATGGAATGATTTGTTTTGCTCAAACCCAGTAGTCCAGTGTCACTTGGCCACTCCTATTGACTACAATCTCAGATTGAGTATTTCAACTCATGGAGCATGGCAGAGTGGTGGTCAATATGTGTGACCAGTACACAGACACTCCTTATGGTCTGGTCAATAAAAGGGCACACCAAAATGTGGACTTTTGTCAATTTCAATTTCAATATGCCACAGATGTCACAAATGACGAGGGAGCGTGCCATTGGCATGCTGAGTGCTGGGTTGAGCGTTACAGCTGTGGCAACACAACTGAATGTGCATCATTCCACTGTCAGCCACCTGTGGACTCATTTCAGAGAGACTAGAACAACAGCCAACCGGGTTCAGAACGGCCAAACAACTTCAAGTGGTTCTGCAGGAGGAATGGGACAACATCCCCCAGGCCACGATCGACAACCTGGTGATGTCCATGCGTCGCCGGTGTACCGCTCTGCGTGAGGCTAATGGTGGACACGCACGTTATTGAAGTTTGTGAACTTGGATCATCGACCCATGGATGTATTATATGAAGCACCGCCCCCTCTGCCTTGAAGACAATTTTTACATGGTGGCCACTGTGGGTACTGCAACAAAAAATCCCATGGGGCCCTATTTTCCCATTGAGCACAATAGTAAAAGAGCCTCCTGTAAAAGTGTCAACAGGACACCTCGAGACATGGACACTGGCTTTTATAGATCTTTATAATCAAAATGTTTAAATCATGGAGTTTCATATTTGAAAAACATCCCTAAAGGTCATAGAAAGCCCAGACAAATCATATTTCCCAGAATGAAGGGAAAACAGCTACGAGCACAGCAAAACGCGGTCATGTGGCGTCTCGGGAGCGGCTACTGTCAGTGGACCGCACAACATGAACATTTTTTACGAGAAACGTGAATAAATTAAGACAATAAGGGGGTTTCGTTTACATTTTTAAAAATATAAGCAGGTTTTAGTTATTTATTCATCGCATTTATTTTCAAACTTATTATCGATGTATTAATCGTTCACTTAGCCGAGAGGCATTATGGTAGTGACAGTACTGCGCTCTATGGGCCCCATAACCCGGAAATAAACACGGAAGTCAAAAACTTTTTGGGCATATGCGCTGGGCGAACAGCTTGATAGGAATGAACGGACCCAAAGGGCCGGTGCTCTATCCAGTTCATAAAATACATCAACCCCCATTGTGTTCTTCCTGCCATTACTTGAGGACTTTTGTTTGATTGATCCTAATGCTCGCAAATTAAAGCCACTTTATTGATTAAGTTGTACTGTTATTTTTGGGTAGTTACTCCGTTTTGTCACATAACAATAACTAAGTTTTTCTTTGTGCATTTTTAATGCTTATTTGCTTCTTCCTAGAGTGACATACGTAAGTGTGTCGTGCAATGTTTGTTGTGCAAAAAACAATTTAATTCTGCACTGCGGAGATAATTCAGTGGAGATGTGTCAGGTATGTAATCAAACTCTAAAGCTTCTTCTTAGGAGAGCAGATACAGCTCAGGCTGGAGCAAAGCCTAAAGCAGATGGATGGGACACACGAACTGAACATTGATTTTCAAAGAATGAATTACATTGAAAATGAAGGAAACTATCAACATCATAATGAAATGTGGAAGAACAGGAGGACACTCACTTATGTTGACGGATAATTTTAGGGGTTTATCTAAGTATGTGTGAACTGATTTGGAGGTTGTCCTGCAGGTAACTCCTGAAGATGACTATGACCTGGATGATTGAGAACCTTCACAGACCTAAATTGGAGATTGATGACAGTGGCGATGGTCGAAGTGCAGCAGGAAATAGAAGTCGAGAGAAATTTAAATTATACCTGGCAACTTGTTATCATGACACATCTCATGCTAACCTCCATCCATTTCGACCATATCACCCCCACATACGCAATAAAACCAATGGTTCCTGCTCCCTACGTTACCATGGAGATAGAGCAGTAGCCATCTCCGTGGACAGAATTAAAAAGGAGACGGTCCCTCCCTTGGCATTTCACCCTTGTACAGGCACACACGCGCACAGCACACATGCAAATGCATCTGCCATCTGTTGCCTGCACAGAACACACGATGAAGTTTGTTGTCGCACAAACACAGAAAATGCTGCTGTTCAATGATTACTCCGTGAGCAGCCAAGAAGGTCACGAGGAGGATTGTGAACGGAGGTGAAACTGAATCTGTCTTCTCACCTTCATCCCATCACCCGCCAGATTCCCTGTTGATTACACACCACTGCATCTCACCTGTTGCACAGAGACAGTGACTAATGGCAGAGTGAGGGAGCACCGTTGCGGGGAAAAAACAAGGTCTCATTCCATGATATTTGATATACACTTGATATTTGAAATCTATAAAGATTTATATATTACAAATATGTCTGACCTGTCTGATTTTGGCATAGTCCATATTTCTTAAACGAAAACAGCCACCATCAGAGAGCAAATATGCGAATTAAATGAGGCCAAGTTAACCTATAAGGTAGGTTTTATTTTATTTTTTTATTATTTTCCGTTGACAAGATTTTAAAAAGGCATAAAAAGAGAGAATTTAGAGAGAACATAACATATCATTCACACACACCTCAGTGACAGAATGAACAGTCTATAGAAGGCTGTATGTGCTGCAAACAAGTCTCCACACATGGCCACTCCGAACCAGCCGTGTCTGATTTTACGCCTCATTACCGGGCAGACACATACACACTTGTACACACAATGTCCTACACAAATACACCAGTGAATGCATATTCATAAAGAGGCACATGTATTGCATGTGCACGCGCTGATTGCCCTGATCTAAACATGTTGTGACGTGGCTGCAACAATCAGACACCAGTTTACCTCTTAATATAAAGTGTTATGATTCAACTTTAAAAGTGTAATCACTGCATTTTATGACACAAATGAAAGGGAAAAAATCACCAGCCAGTGTAATATCAAATCACTTGATATGCAAGCCTTAATTCTGACTCTTTTATAGACCGTCAATATTATTTAGAAAGAAAGTCATCTGTGAAAACAGGTAATAAGCAGAGCTGGTTTGTTCATACACATACTGTGTATAGAAATGTACACTACACTAAACTAATGTATGTCCCACTATAAACTTAAGTGAATACATTTTAATGTAGTGGGTCCAGCAGCTGATCCCTAATCTGCTAAACCAGGATCTGGAAATTAGTAAAAATTAGATGCAGTGCGTTAGTTTGTCTAAAGATCCCAACTGACACGTGAAGCGAAGCGAATCGTTCCTTTTATTCGTGCTCATGGTTTTACAGCAGCTACATTTTCTAACACGTTAAAAACCAAGTAAACACTCACTAAAATATGTCGCCCTATAATCTGAGCAGAATTCACAAGACATGCCTGCTCTGGCAGTAATCTTATTAAAGTGTGCTACAGTGTGAGCGCGTGCATGCGTTCTTTCAAATGGAGCAGCACACACACACACACACACACACACACACCTCATACTGGTAATGACGCCTCCCCGCAAATTTACATCAACTAAATCCCGGAGACTTCCTGCGTCACTACTCACAAAGAATGCAAATTTCCCTGACGTTGTGTGAAGACCCATGCGGTGACATACAGTGCGAGCGAGTGAGCGAGAGACAGAGAGAAAGAGAGAACTTGGTGACATAGGTAGCGATGCCCGGTGAGTGAAACTGGCAGGGACTATTTACTTTAGAGCGCCTTCATTTATTTATTAAAATATTGATATTTGCCCTTGTGTATCATTTATCATATTGCACCAGGACAGACAACGATATATCACCAAAATCCATATTTTGACCTATCCCTATTTTCTTCCTTCAGAATCTCATAGCATCCAAGGCCCACATCTCATATTACTTACCTGTGTTTTGCACACTGCATGTACTATAAGTATCAACGTTTAGCAAATGCTGTTTAACTTGCATCAGGGTATGTACTGTAAGTCCATGATGGAAAAAAATTCCATCAACAGCCCCATCATCGGCAGGGATTTCACACTTCATTTCACACATGTCAACCAAACTCCTTCCAGTAACGATCTGGATTAATAAGTCTCTACTACATATACGCGTAGTGCACAACCTGGATGCTAGGCTGGCACTGACTTCTCTGCGGCAGGTCTGAGAGGGGGAAAAAAAAGTGTTGTCATGATTGCTTAACTGTTCAGCCCATTATCATCACTCAGCCTGTCTTCCAGATGCCTTCAGCCTGCTGCCAGGGAGCTACCACCCTGCACAGTCATTAACACCTTCTACAGAGCAGCAGACACTAAATGACTCTGCAGTGTCCCACACACAAGCATACATGTCCTCTCTGTTTAACTTTAATTTTGTCTCGTCTGTTTTAATTGGTTTAACCATGCATTTACTTGTCCTACAAGCAAACACTGCATAATACTGTTAAAAAGCAAAAGACAATAAAGGCCATCACTAGGACCAGGATAATCACACAAACACAGGGTGAAAAATCACCCTGCTTGCAATTCTCCCAGGATTAAAATAAGGTAAGTTGTCTGAGCGACTGTCGACATTAAGGGGTTTAAAATAATAAATATTCTGCATGCATTTATGAAATAATCAGGTACTACACGGTATAGCAACTCGTAATTTCCAATGACGGGGTAATTAGTCAAGTCTTAATGCAAACAGCGGCTCCCAGCAGTTGTGGTTTGAGTAGCCAGAAGCTAATAAGTGGCACTTACATCAGAGCAAATGCTGTAGATTCAACAACTTAAAAGTACTTGATGAATGAGCCATGAGGACGGGTGTTTAGAGTGGCCTAGAGAGCTCTGGTAGATGACAGCATGCAAACCCTTAATGCAACAGTTGGAAAACCATCTTGGCAGGAAGCCACACGGTTCAAATCCATAGACGTGTATGCTAGGCAACAACCAATACCAGCCAATTTGTCAAGCAACTTGGGTCTTTGCCACCTGTACTCATACCAAAGTGAAGATGACGGCTCGCTGTTGTGCCCCGGAGATAAGAAAACAGCTGGGGACAAGCAACAGGGAGAGCGTTTTTCAGGATCCCCGAGGATCCGGAGAGACGACAGAGCTGGATCACTGCCATAAAATGACAGCGAAATAGAAATCCCCAGGCAATGAATTCAGCTTGTGTAGGTATCGCGTCTTTTCAGGAACAGAATCAAACACTTAGCTTTAATATCGTGTTTATTTGACATGCTTTTATTGCAACGTCTAAGTGTCCAGAGTAGGATAAGGGAACGTTTATCAGACAGACTTGTGAAAAGCATTGTGGGGGCACAACAAGGGTTAGATATGTTCAGTCTGACAGGTTTTGCGATATATTGCTCAATCTCTGTGGATTTTAAGAGCGCAGTGAGCTCTGACGGCTTCAAAGTATACCACTAGAGCTGTTCATTTATGCAAAAGCTTTCTCTGCCACCATGGCGTGTAAACGAACACAGCCATGTGACGTCTCTATATCACTGAATGGGTGTAACAACAACGATGCAGCATGATGACATAGCTAAACATGGAAGACAGCCTACGCTCTGTTTTGAGGACCGCTCGTCACTCCCGTCACTTATACGTGTGTTTTTAACTCGTGTAGAAGCTGAGAGAGACGTTTCTGAGGGAGATGAGGATGATATATTTGGACCAATATGTGATGCAGAGGTACTGCTGAGGAAGGAGAGACTAATAGAATGATAAAGATGATACATTGGAAAGTTATATCAGGTTTGGGCATGGCATCGAATGGAACATACAACTCCTGATTGGAGCTAAGTCATTAAAGGTGCATTATGTAATAAATCTAAAGCAACTGGCCATAAAATCCTCCTAATGTGTCACAGAGACTCAGGAGTTATGTTCATATAACAAACTGAACTCACCAACAACAACAGTACAGACAAAATATTTGCATTAAAAAAATATATTTTGCAGACTGCAAATCATGTTTATGTTTTGGCATGTGGTGCCACCTACCGCCGTCTATCAATCATTGCAGTCAGTAGCAATCACAGGTTGCCAGTTACGTCAAAAAACAAAACCTAAAAGACCTTGGTATTTTGAATTTGAATGTAGTAACCGTTTTTGGCCACATTCTTACATATGGCACCTTTAAATGTCTCAAAGTAGAGCATTGCTTCCTCTAAAATCAATTAGCAGTATTGGAAAAAACAGCACTTTCGATGTTATTGTAAGTTGTGTGCGGGGCATATATGAGATGAAAGCACTAAAATGTAAAATGATTTTTGAAGTCATGGAGACTTTAAAGTGAAAAAAAAGTTATCGTGTCTGTACAAAAAAAGAGGTGCGGCGATATGCATCTCCAACACCTCACCGAATGATTTTTTTCCATCTTGAAGCTGCATCCAGTGCTTTTAATCCATGGGGTGTGATTGTGTCGTAGCAGCTCAGATGAATCAGACACATACTGTGTACCCACCAATCTGGCATACAACCTTTGCCGCATGTCATCACGCCTCCCTGCCATCTTTCCTGTCTGTCTCTTCTGTCAGTTACCAACGAGAACAGAAACACCGAGAGAAAAACAAGTGCAGAGGAGCTGAATAACAGCAATACCACAACCACCATTTCTTCATATTATCTTACAATCAGAGGTGTTGTTTTTGTCTGAGATTAATTGACAGACAGACACACACACAGACAGATAGATTGGGGATAATACTTACTGTGAGATATACAGGCGCAAAGAAAGCAGTAATGGAACAGGAAATACAAAAGGCGCCACCACCCTGTCCCTCCTGGCCACAGCCAATCCTTTATCCCTCTATCGATTTCAATTAAGATAACTATTAGGCAGCATGCACGACACAAAGTCAATGAAGAGGTTGAGCAATTGTTGTGAACTGATGGATTGGAGTGAAATGCAGTCTAGTGGACAAAGCTTATTGTTGCTGTGAGGGCAGGAGGTGGAAATGGAAGAGAGAAATAGAGTGAGAGAGAGGGAGATTACATGAAATATCCTCTCAGCGCCACAGCAAAGCAGCAGCATGTAATGTGTTTAATAGTGACAATCAGTCTCCTGGACCCTGTAGCAGTCTCAGTAAGTACAAAAAAGAGTTTTAACCTTATATCGCCTCACTTCATTTCTCCATGCTCCCTTATATTAGTTTCGCACGTCAACGACGTCGCACCAAACTGTCGTCAACAAACTACTGACAACAGTTCAGAGGTGGAAAAAGTACTAAAATATTGTACTCAAAAGTAAAAGTGCCCATACTTTGATGAAATGTTACTCAAGTAGAAGTAAAAGTAGTCATCTGAAAATGTACTCGAGCAGAAGTAAAAAGTAGTTCATTTGAAATGAACTTTAAAGGGACAATGTGTAGTATTTATGGGTTTATATGACCCAAAATCCACTCTTTTATACATATCATGTGCTCCTGCATTGTCTAGTCGCTGTATAATAGTTTTTGTTTCATTTCGTAGTGTTTCAAAAAGTCATGTAAAATAACATGGTCGCGGGCCGCGGTTGCATAGCCACTGTTAGCAGCGAGACGCCATGTTTCTACCGGAGCCTGTAAGGACAAACGCGAGAGAACAAATCAAGCGTCTCTTTACTTGTAGCAGAGGTCCCGCCTCCTCTCTCTCCGCTTCGTCTGCTACTCTCCCTCACCTCACGAACCTCATCTGCTGACACGGAGAAAGACGACGAGGACGACATTTGACCGTCTGAGGAAACCATAGCGCTCAGGGAAGGGAGGGGGTGAGCAGAGCAGCAGGTCTTTGTTGTAAATTTCAGCCTCTCCTCTAGATGGCACTATAAACTACTTACTTCACCATTAAGTAAAAGTTACTTAGTTACTTTGCGTGGGGTGTGAGGGTAGTAGAAATATGACAAGGGGTCAGAAATCCCACAAAATTATGGAGCTCACGCACCCGGCGCGACACGGGATATTACGTCACTTTTGGCGCGCGCCCTCTATGTTCACGCACCAGTGCTGGTGCTAATCACATCATCATTCGTCTGGTTCTGGTGTATATTTTCCCCACTGTAGGTCTTCATTGTGCTGTATAAAAGTATTGTATGTATAAAGTAACTAAGTAGAATACTTGAGTCAATACATACTCAAGTAAAATACAAAATCCTGATTTTAAATTGTACTTAAAAAATACAAAATACACAAAAAAACTTGAGTAAATGTATTTTGTTACTTTCCACCTCTGCAACAGTTGAACAATTGTACATCATGCATCAGTTGAGGTAAAAGGGCTCATGTTTGCTTTGAATTAGTCACGCAGGCAGGAATAAGCAGGGAGAGGAACCATGCGTAAACAGCAGGGTAAGAGGAAAGGAACATAACGGGACATAAATGAAAGAAGACAGGAACGGAGGAGGAGTGTCCTGAGGAATGAAAAGAAAGGAGAGGGGGGAAAAATAAGAGGGAAATTAATTATCCCAGTCAGTGGCACACATGCCATACTCCGGATCAGTGTCAAACAGACAGCAGATGTATGATAGTTCTGGACAAACAACCAACGTGAGGAAAAGTTGCAACAAGAAGATAGAAGATTATTTGAGATGCAAGAGGACATTATAGGCGTTTAAGTTGACTATTATCCAAACACAGAAGTCCATTTTTCAGAACAGACTGATGAAAAATGAAGCAATAGTACCATGCTGATAAGAAGATGACATTTCTGTCAAGTTCAATCAACCAAAACAGATCCTGCTCATTTATTGATCTACTGTTTTACCACTTATTTGACCATGAGTCAAAACTGAGTGAGAGTTTTGAAGTCGTTCCACTGTGAATGACTTCAAAATATATTAAACATTAACAATAACTGTTTTTCTTGTGATTCTATTATTCTTGTGATTAAAAAAAGACACCACATCATGACAACTGTATGTAACTGGTTGTGTTGTTAGGTTTTAAAGCATTACCCTATGATCAATACAAATTTCATCATTTATCTTCACAATCCAAATGGTCCTTAACATACAGATTTGGGGGGTTTTAGATGCTTAACCTGGAAGATGAAGGTTTGGTTGCATTTTGGAGCTCAGTTTGGGATTAACTTGAAAACAGTGAAAACAGTTTACGCCCTCGTCACTCAGACAATTCTTCTTGTTTCTAAACTGCAGCTTATTGCTCATCAAAGTGGAACTGCAAGTGACTGGGGAACGAGCAGTCTTTTCATTGAGTCACCGGCCATGAGGGGATACATTTGAAATGAAATTGCAATTTGAAATCTTATCATGCTTCTCTGAAGTAGAAGATTATTGGATCACCCACGGGAGAAGAAAGTAGTTTAAGAAAAAGTTGTGTGTTTTTTTTTCACCATTAAATGTGACTCCTTTCCTTGTAATGCTGAGACACACATGTTAAGTGTTTGCATTAATTTCCATTTCCGATTGCTCTTTAGTCTGATCAGTGGTTCAAGATTCCTCTGTGCTTCTGTAAGACTGACCTTCAAATGCCAGACTCAGCGGCTCAGAGCGCGATGCCTCCTGGAATAATCTGAAAGGTTACCTATGAGAGAGGAAAAAGAGTGGGAGGAGGACTCTTGGAAGACTCACTGTCAATGAAAGAACTAATGGGAATCCTTACAAGGCCAGGCCAGAGATAAAGAGGGAAATTCATAAACAGTTCCACAGAGTTGTGCAAAAGGTCTTCAAAAGAATTTGCACTTTTCAGGAACTATATTTCTGATTTACAGAGAGAGTGTTCAGCCAAGTGATTTAAGAATGACATACACTACTTAAGGTTTTTAAGGCTACATGACATCCTCTTGATCCCCTTTATGCTATTAAAGGCCCATGGTAACAGTAAAAGTCCCAATGGACATTGAGGAGGGAGGAAGATAAGGAGACACAGATAAAGATGAAGACAGAACTAATTATTTAGAAAACTTTTTTTGGGGGGGGGGGGGGGCTTTTCTAGGCCACAAGGTCTGATATGTTATTTAAGCTCGACATTTGTCATGCCAATTAAAACTGTGTGTGTGTTCCAGCTTTAGGACCACTTCTGGCACAAATACTGACCTTGTCAGTAGTCCTCATGGGAGCCAAAACCTGGTCCTAATGAGGCAGAACATCATTTCTGAGGGACTAGTTAAGTTGAGAGGTACGATGTGAATTGTGGTTAGGTTACAGATAGGGTTAGGCATTAACTGGCGATGGTTAAGGTAGGGGATAATGCTTTGCTTATGTCATCCAACTGAATGGAAGCCAATGGAGACGACTGCAGTGTATGTGTGTGGGTTAGGGGTTAGTGTGTGTGTGCGTGCGTGCATGCACTTACTGCCCCCACTGGAATTTGTTCCTCATTAACTTCCCTACAAAGTTCCAAATATATATTTCCTAATCTATATGGTTTCCTGCCAACCATCAATCTGCGTATGCGCGTGTGTGTGTGTGTGTGTGTGTGTGCGCGCTTGTTTCTGTGTACAGTGTACTTCTATGTGTGCATGTTTATCTGTACGCACGATGACGCGCTTTTATGGGTGTATATTTCCACGGCTCCCTGTGGAATGTTTCCCAAAATGAAGTCGCCCCCTCCCCCTCCACCACCACCCCCCCACATGCCGCTGATTTATGATCTTTCCATCAAGTAAAGGACTAAAGTAGACAGAAAGGCCCCTTCCTGGTTTACGTAGCTGGTCTCGGGAAGTCCACAGATCCAGTGAATAAGATATCAGACCAGTACTTCATTAAGGTTTCTGTCATAAACTTGTTTTTTTACGAGTCTAGGTCTATAAAATTCAAGCAGGGAGCATTGCACAGTGACAATTCTCTCATCACAACCATTACATTTTCTGGGACAGGTGCCAGAGTGGCCTTTAGTGGGTTTTGGACCAGAAAGCAAAGCCTTTGTTGCTGTCAGACCACTGTCATATTTCTGTTGACCCATGAACTCCACAAGCATGGAAGTTTCCAGATGCTCAGCATCTGGCAGTATTGATTTGCCACTGGTCAAAATTGCTTTGGTCTTATCAACAGATTATTTCTTTGGCATTCAAGGCAAGGATGAAAAGAAGCAACTGTTCACTTGCTGTTATATCTACCAGACCTCTACAGGTCAAGTCAACATACTAATACACATTATTCAATCTAATGCTTACAGTAAACATCCAAAGATTTATTTTACTTTTTTTCAAAGAAATGCCCTAAAATGTGTTACAAACCCATTCATACCTAAGGCAGCTAAACTATATACTTCTAATATCCGTTCAGCTTTAGTTCTGTTTTGGTCTCTGGAAAAAACCAAAGCAACAAGAGGAAATTTCATTGGAAACCAGTGACCTGCTGATGACACTATAGATAAAAAATAATCTTATTCATCCTGAGGGGAACATGAAACTAATGTACATGCAAATTGTCAACATTATGAAATATCAGCTCTAAATCCCAAGGGTAAAACAGGGACATTCACCAAGTAGTCCAACAACAACTGTCCACCAACAAGCCAACAACCTTCATTACTATCACTAGAATGACACCACCTTGATGAATGCAACTTTTAAGAATGAATAAAAACCCATCAGTCCAATCTTATTGGGAGTGCACGGAATCAACTCCACTGTGAAAAGCAGCTTTTGTGAATAAAACTAAGAGTGATGATCCTCTAACAAATGCAAAGGTCATTCCCATCAGACTTTTGGCCACTGGAAAACTGATAACAGATGAAAATACCTAAGTACAGCCCAGTATGCACATACATGAATCATTGTGACACTATCCAAACAACCCAAAGAACACAAGAGAGAGGGACTGAAAACAAAGAAAAGTCATGTTTAATCATGGGATTAAACATGAGAGACACGGAGAGAAGGCAGGTGTAAATGATATGTTAGACTTAGACTGGGCAGATCCGAGGTAAATCTTTTCTTACATTTAACTAAAGCTTTTTGTGGTCTTGTGTCATGTGTTAAACCCCCTGTTGACTGGGATCCTGTTTTTCGTTACACGCCTGTGAACATGTGGAAAATCTTTGGCTTCAGGAGGCTGTGGAAAACAAACCTGGCTCTATAGTAGATAGATGTTCCGAAACCAGCAGTAATTGCATCCCGAACAGACACATAAATATCAGCACACATCGCACAAACAAACAGTCGCCTGTCGGGACCCAACACTTGGGTATGAATCGATTAGAAAGTGAGACGCTGTCAAATTTGGCCATGGGTTATCTGACAAAGTGAACACACCCGTGTGTGTTCAGTCATCAAAAAACAATGGGCTAGAACCGGTGTATTTTCTTCATGTGATCAGCTTAGACACACACATTAGTATTAGTGCAAACAGCAGGGGGGCATGTCAAATATAACAACTTAATAATGTGAATAACATTTACTGTAAAGATTTGTTAAAAAAAAAAAAAAAAAGTTCAGGCAGCTCGGTGAAAATAGCTTTCAAGGAGCAATTTCATCAAGCACTGCGCTTCAGGGACTGTGGAAAAAAATGGAAACAAATTGGGCGACAGTCTGCTGCAAAATGTTTTTGCTCATTTCTGTCGGTTCACGGAGGCAAACGCTGGCAAGATACACGCTATAAATAGGATTCACATACACTTAAGGTGAGGAGGAAGGTGAGATATAGTGTATAAGACTTTCCAATAACTCATCATGTCAGCCACTATAATACTAAAACAAACTGAAAATGTCTCCTAACTGTCGGGGGGACGTGGACATACATGCACGTCATCTCCCAGCTGGAAGTGAACCATTTACTGCATATCATTTAAAGTTGTTGTTGTGTTGTAAATGTGTATAATTCACCTAGTTCCCTGGTGTCCTAATGAACATGTCTGTGACATGCTTTGGTCAAAGTGCCATAAGGATGAAGCACCACAGCAGTTCAATCACCCTGCCAAAACAGCCCTGTTCAGAACGCTCTGTTTAGTAGTATCTCTTAAAAAAAAATAAAAAATTACATCAGCCACAGAGGCTACTGGGAGCTAACAGCAGTTAGCATTTGGAAAAGCCATTTGCCAACTCTAGCCAGCACATTGCCGTCATATATAACATGTATCCACTGGACAGATACATCCTCTGAGGCTGAGGCTGGCCGTTGCCCTCGCCAGCACTCTCACGTTTTTTACGGACAAAGCGGAGCTCCGCAAGACAACAATAGCAGAATTTAGTGCATTGTGACGTCCCAATGAACGTGGAAGTCAACATCGCGTGTTTTATCTCCCGTACTCAGACTGAGGAGGACCACAAAAACATGAGTGAGTCATCTTTTTTCACACTTTGCCGACTGATAGGACCTCCAGCGTCCCAAATATAAGGATTAAAAAGTTGATTTTGCATAATATGGGACCTTTAAATAAATGCAATGATGAATTCCACTGATGCAAATCCTTTGTTTTTCGTAAAATAAATACAGGTTTCCATCCTTCTTTTTTATTTAGAATATATAATTTACATGGTTCAAAACCAATAATTGTCTAATCGCAATCTCTAAAACTCTAAATCCTTCAAACATCTCTTCACGAGGACGACTGCACCTGACAGTGACAGTGTTTCTACCACAAAAGGTCATAAGTAAGGCATATGAACTTAAACGTTCATACCCAGGAGATGCTGAAGTTGCTCAGTTAAAGAGCCTGATGGAGCTGCTGGATTGAAGGACCTAAGGTGGCTGTTAGTTGTTTTTTTTGTGTGTTTTTTTTGGATAATATAAGACGCTGACCTGAGGGCATAAGTGAAAAATACACACACACAT